>NC_052155.1:39395507-39757545 GCF_902713615.1 Scyliorhinus canicula | reverse complement strand
CCGATGCCGCAACCCACCCCCCCCCGATGCCGCAACCCACCCCCCCCCCCCGATGCCGCAACCCACCCCCGACACAGAACGGCGTCAACCATCATCAATGGAACAGCGTCAACCATCATCAATGGAACGGCGTCAACCATCATCAATGGTTGACGCCGTTTTAAAGCAACTGTGATTTTCGCCGACGTGACCCGTGGCCTCGTCGGCGGGACTTCGGCCCATCCAGGCCGGGGATTTGTGGAAACTAAAAAAAAAATGAAATCCCGCCGGCGCCAGCTGTTTTCAGAGGCTGCCCCGGTGATTTGCACAGCGCCGATTTTTGGCCTGCGTGGGGTCGGAGAATTTCGCCCCTGGTTCTAGATTTCTTCATTTCCCATTATAAACTCTCCTGTCTCCACTTGTAGCGGGCCCACATTTGTCTTCAGTAATCTTTTCCTTTTTATACAGCGAGCAAATCTTTCTACTGTGGGCGGAAACCAGAGCACCCGGAAGAAACCTAACACAGACATGGGAAAAAAGTGCAAACTCTAGACAGTCATTCAAAGCTAGAATGGAATACAAGTCCCTGGCACTGTGAGGCAAGTGATAACCATTGTCAAGCATGATTTAGTGTGTCAAGCATGATTTAGTGAATCCATACTGACTTGGACCAATCCTGTCCCCGCTTTCCAAATGCTCTCTTATTTCATCTTAAATAATTGACACCAGCATTTTCCCCACCACCGGTTTATAATTCCCTGTTTTCTCTCTCCCTCCTTTTTAAAAAGTGGGGTTACATTAGCTGCCCTCCAATTCTTGGAACTCTTCCAGAGTCTATAGAATGCTGGAAAATGGTCACCAATGTGTCCACTATTTCTAGAGGCACTTCCCTAAGTACTCTGGGATGCAACGCATCAGGCCCTGGGTACTTATCCGGTTTTAAACCCATCAATTTCCCCAATACAATTTCCTGACTAATAAGAATTTCCTTCAGTTCCTCCTTAATGCTAGACACTCTGTCCCCTAGTTATTGTGTCTTCCTTAGTGAAGACAGATCCAAAGGCAGCACGGTAGCATAGAGGTTAGCACAATTGCTTCACAGCTCCAGGGTCCCAGGTTCGATTCCCAGCTTGGGGTCTCTGTCTGTGCAGAGTCTCCACGTTCTCCCCGTGTGTGCGTGGGTTTCCTCCGGGTGCTCCGGTTTCCTCCCACAGTCCAAAGATGTGCAGGTTAGGTGTATTGGCCATGCTAAATTGCCCTTAGCGTCCAAAATTGCCCTTAGTGTTGGGTGGGATTGCTGGGTTATGGGGACAGGGTGGAGGTGCGGGCTTGGTCTGTCCAAGAGCCGGTGCAGACCCGATGGGCCGAATGGCCTCCTTCTGCACTGTAAATTCTATGATTCAAAGTATTTGTTCAACTGGTCTGCCATCTCTTTGTGGCCCATTATGAATTCACCTGATTCTAATTGTAAGGGACCTACATTTGCCTTCACCAGTCCTTTTCTCTTCACATATCTATAGAAGCTTTTGCAGTCAGATTTTATGTTTCCCGCAGACTTACTCTCATATTCTATTTTCCCCTTCCAAATTAAACCCTTTGACCGCCTCTGCTGAATTTTGAATTTGTCCCTGTCCTCAGGCTTGCTGTTTTTTCTGGCCAATTTACATGCCTCCTCTTTGGCTTCAACACTATCCCTGATTTCCCTTGTTAGCCATGGTTATGCCACCTTCCTCATCTTACTCTTGAGCCGGAAAGGGATGTACAATTGTTGAAGTTCATCCATGTGTTGTTTAAATGTCTGCCATTGCCTGTCCACCATCAACTCTATAAGTATCCTTTACCAGCCTATCCTCGCCAATGCACATCTCATACAAAGTCAGCTTTCTTTAAGTTCAGGACCCTAGTCTCAGACTTAATTGTGTCACTCTCCAACTTAATTAAAATTCTACCATATTATGATCACTCTTCCCTAAAGGATCTCGCACCACAACGTTGCTAAATAATCCTCTCTCATTGCACAATACCCAGTCGAAGATGGCCTACTCTATAGTTGGTTCCTCGACATATTGGTCGAGAAAACCATCCCTTATACATTCCAGGAAATCCTCCTCCATCGCATTGCCAGTTTGATTAGCGCAATCAATATGCAGACTGAAGTCACCCATAATACCTGCTGTACCCTTACTGCACGCGTGTCTAATTTTCTGTTTGGTGCCATTCCCAACCTCAGAACTAGTGTTTGGTGGTTTGTACACAACTCCCACTAACTTGTTTTGCCCATTTGAGTTCTGCAGCTCCACCCACACAGATTCCACATCACCCAGGCTAATCTCCTTCCTACTGCAAATTTTGTGGCAGAGTGGGCATGAAGTCACCTGCCCTGCCATTACCTCATGGGAGTCAACGGTCCTGGTGACATATTGAAAAGGACACCCTGCACACATTCACTCATTGCAGGCCATGGGCTCGGCATTACTCTGCCAGCATCCTTACAGCTGCAACTCGTACCAGAGAAGCTCGCAGATGTGAGCAACCACATACAGGAACATACACAAGGGTGTCTTCTAGCATCGTCTTTTGCTCATTTCTAGACAAGCACTGCAGTGCAGGGATTCTATGATTCTACGAATAGTTATGCTTAAAATGGGCCACTTTAGGCAGCACGGTGGCTCAGTGGGTTAGCCGTTGCCTCACGGCGCTGAGGTCCCAGGTTCGATCCCGGCTCTGGGTCACTGTCCGTGTGGAGTTTGCACATTCTCCCCGTGTTTGCGTGGGTTTCGCCCCCACAACCCAAAGATGTGCAGGGTAGGTGAATTGGCCACTCTAAATTGCCCCTTAATTGGAAAAAATGAATTGAGTACACTTTTTTTTTTGAAAAATGTTTTTTAATGGGCCACTTTAACCAGGCTTTCCTGTAAGTTCATTAAATACTAAAAACACGAAGAGGAAGGGGACATAACTATAAGATTCAGGTGGGAGATATAGGAGGAATGTCCGAGGTAGGTTCTTTACTCAGAGAGTGATTAGGGTGTGGAATGGACTGCCTGCTGTGATAGTGGAGTCGGACACTTTAGGAGCTTTCAAGCGGTTATTGGATAGGCACATGGAGCACACACAGGGAGTGGGATAGCTTGATCTTGGTTTCGGACAATGCTCGGCACAACATCGAGGGCCGAAGGGCCTGTTCTATGCTGTACTGTTCTATACATATTATGGTTGGCATAGCAGTGTCCATGTTTGCCAGTCTTTGGCCTTATAACCCTGCTGCCTCTTGCTGCTCAAGATCTTGCGCTGTGTGCTAATTGGTGTTGGGTCCCTAAATCTCGTAATCTGGATGAGAGATTGAGAGAGACAGGATTGTCTGCAGCCTGCATCAATCATGGGACACATCAGTAAACAAACTGAGATGATACATTTAGTGTGCATGTCCATGACATGTTTCCGTCCATCTCTAAAAGCAGGCAAGACTAAAAGCCTTGCGTCTAGTGATGGCATCTCTGCCCCACCACCCCTAAAGGGCAACCAAGGGGTAACCTGGGAAACCAGAGACGGATATCTCCCCTTTCATACATGCATAAGTGAGACAGTCAACCATGCCCATTTGTCTTGGAGGATGGAAGTCGCAGGTTTGTCTAGTGACCACCCTTGCCCAGTTCTTGAATATTTAAGGTTCTGTCTCCCTCACTCTCTCCACCACCCCAAACCCATTCCTCTTGCCCATCCATACCAATTTGCATCAATCCATCAGAGATCATCAGGACCTCTGTATCACGTCAGGAGCACACAAATCTTCAGAATCTCATTTAACATAATCCTTTGTGTGCCACCCCCTCTCCTGTGACACCTTAGCATGTTCCTGACTCAGAACCCAACCGAGCGGAAGCAAGTCAAAGGAAAAATACACTATACATTGAAATTCATGAACACTCAAGCTACTTGAGAATTTTATTTTGCTGTACAATGATGTGGTACAGTAAAAATTTAAGCGATGAGGGAGATTGTCTTCCAGGCCAGTGGATGTCTACAATAACAGTCACTTCTGTTTCTCGTTCATATTTCTTGTCTGGGCCTTGTTACTATTTGACCATCTTATTAACATTTCTTTTTGGCGACCTTGCGACGTTTACATTTTGGCCGTTTCCTTGCTTTTTTGCACTTTGGACGTTTTCGTGCTTTCCGTTTCTTGCAACCCATCGCTGTGTTTGAGCTTGATCCAAGGTTTGAACTTGTCTTGTGGTGCACCTCATATTTATATGGTTTACAAACAAGCTAGCTGCTCGTCACAATGTCAACACCATTGTGATGTCAGTTCAGTTCATTTGCATAGCAGGTTTTTGAGACCAAATATGGTCTTTTTTGGGGGATATTTGCACTGATTATGACGTCAGTGTGAGGCTGCTGCCTTATTAGGCAATAACGTTCATCATTAGCACCCTCTGCATCTCTTAATTTGTGAAATTTCTTAGGTAAAGTCAGCAAAAAAAGAGGAGGCAACCACAAAGGCATGGTACTACACTGGTAATGCCCCAGATAAGTTTACAGAAATTTGAAATTGCAATCAGCGCACATTAATTGCATTTATATTATTTTCCTTCATAACATAAATGTAACAACCCAATTTACCCATTAAAAGTTTCAAATTCCCAGAATTGTCAAATAAAAATGGTAGATGGGATGGGGTTTTAATTGAGATTAGTCTTGGTCTGAAATGCATCTCCGCTTAACAGCAGATATAAGGTAAAAACCTTCAGCTCATTTGGTTTAATTAAAATTCCAAGAGGTGATTTTAAATCTACATCCACAGAGGCATTTGTTTTTCAAGTGAATGGCAAAATTGACCCAAATTATTTGGCTGAAATTAACCATAATTGATATTCTGATCATCAAGCAGCGTCCCAAATGTATATTTATCCAATTCTTCCTTCCCCCCGCTCGGAAATTCCCAGTTTTGGAAAATTACGATTAGCATTGAAAGGTACTGTTTGTCCTGCAGCCCTCCCCAACTATTTGATCCAATGCAATTTCTTGGAAATAAAGATTGCACATAATATCGTAAAAGGTTGAGCAACTTGTCCAATTAAAATAAGCTGATCAAGTAGGTCAACTCACTACAAAGGATTCAAACTTTAGTTCTTGCATTGACACAACAGTAAACATTTGAAGAATTTTCAAAAGGCAAATTTGCCTGAAGGGTTTTCTATAGAACAATATTTATTATATGAAGATTTACAGTATTTTGTTATTCTTTGGTTAAAAAGCATGCCAGATGCATCTGGTGGCAGATTTTCAATATTAATTCTTACTCTACTTATGTTCCTTAATCCAGCGATGGACTCCTAATAGGTTTTGTAGATGAATCAAACTGGCTCTAGATCTAGCACAGCTACAATTCGCTGCGTTAACACAAAGGAAGAAAAATAATTATTCAGGAGTAGATCAAGAGTGAGTGCAGTGAGTCAGGATTATTTTAGACTCCTACCTTCTTCATTTCTCTCAGTCTTTTCAGGTCCGGGAAGAGGCCGTAATGGGACAATCAGTTCATCTGGAGCCAGGCCTTCCTCTGCATGCTTTTCAGAGGCATGAGTTAGTAGCTCATTTCGGCGTGGGGAGTACAGGTTACAGAGTTTGCACATGAAGATGGAAACCAGCTCTGGACAATTGGATGTAGAAAAGAAAAAGTTAGCTACAGAAGAAATGCTCAGCATTAATAAAATCATATATTCTCTGGAAATTCTGGCTGAATAACTATCAATTTAAAAATTGCAGGATATCCCTGGTGGTATGGTGGCACAGTGGATTTTCACTGCTGCCTCACCGCACCAGAGACCTGGGTTCGATTCCAGCATCTGATGACTATCTGTGTAGAGTTTGCACATTCTCCCGTGTCTGTGTGGGTTTCCCCCAGGTGCTCTGGTTTCTTCCCAGTCTAGAGATGTGCGGGTTAGGTGGATTGGTCATAATAAAATTGCCTCATAGTGTCCAAAGATGTGAGGTTGGGAGTGGAGGGGTTGCTCTTTTGGAGGGTTGGTGCACACTCAATGGGCCAAATGGCCTCCTGTAGGGAGATTTGAAAAGAAAATCCCCTAATTTGAAGTTTCCCGTTCATATGCCACTTCTGTGATCCGCATGGCTCACCACGCCTCGCGACATCTTACACGATCTTGCGAGACATCGCAATGCAAATCTCACCCATTGTGGCAAATCTACACATTAGAGCGAGACAGCTAGTCTCACTCCAATATGTGTTCCCAAAATCTAACCAAGACGTGTGATATAACTCCCTTGCCTTGGAGATCTCGGGCAAGTGCCATTCTGTACTGGTCTCCACAAATGGGGACCAGATGTAATGGCACTCATGGCAATCTCCCAGAGGATTTGAGGCCCAAAGTGCATGCCCTCTGAGCAGGGTGGCACCCTGGTACAGCTGGTGCCAGCTGGGCAACCTTGCAGTATCATCTGGGTGCCAGGTTGGTACTGCCAGGGTGTGGAGGGTGCCGGGGGGCCCCCCCAAGGACCTCCTTATAGTGAATTTGGGGACCGCATGAGGTGATCGGGATGCTGTCCAGATCGCTCGCTGCAAAGGAGTTCTGGTAAGTGGAGCTCCTCAGTGCAGAAAACAAAGTGCGGCCTCGTTGGGGAGCTCCCTGCCGAGGCCCCCGATCCACCAGGACAGACGATAGATAGCAGGGTGTTTCTGGGTTCTCCAAACGGTGGGGAACACCTGGCTAATAACACGCGCTGCAGGACTCTGTACCCCTTCGGACAAATCACGTCCTTACCGTGGCTCCCAGTCAAGCAATACCTCAGTTTTAATATCCATAATTTTCAAATTCCTTCATTGCTCCCATCTCTGTAACCTCCTCCTGCCCTTTAATTCCATAGCCTTGCACTTCCATCTCCGTAACCTCCTCCTGCCCTATTCCTCCATAGCCTCTGCCCTACTTGCATCAATCACCTTCGTCACTTCCTCGAAAAACTTGGTCAAGTTAACGAGACACGACCTCCCCTTCAGAAAACCATGCTGCCTCTCGCTAATATGTCCACTTGCTTCCAAATGGGAGCAAATCCTGTCTCAAAGAATCCTATCCAATAATTTTCCTACCACTGATGCAAGGCTCACCGGCTTGTAATTTCCTGTATTATGCTTGCTACCCTTCTTAAACAAAGGAGCAAGATTAGCTATTCTCCAGTCCTCTGGGACCTCACCTGTATCCAGTGAGGATACAAAGGTTCTTGCCAAGGATTTCCTCCCTTGCCTCCCCCAGTATTCTGGAGTAGATGCAATCAGTCCCTGGGGACTAATCTACCTTAATGTTTCTCATGATGCCCAACACCTCCTCCTTTTTGATCTCAATGTGACACAGACTATCTACACATCCTTCTTTAGGCTCATCATCCACCAAGTCCTTCTCTTTGGTGAATACTGATGCAAAGTACTCATTTAGTACCTCGCCCATTTCCTCTGGCTCCACACAAAGGTTCAAACCCCCCCCCCCCCCCCCCCCATGTCCTTGAGTGGGCCAGCCCTTTCCCTAGCTGCCCTCTAGCTCTTTACATACGTATACAAAGCCTTGGAATGTTCCTTACTCATGTTTGCTAATAAAACTTTCATGGCACTTCTTAGCCCACCTGACTGTTTAACTTCCTTCCTACTTTCCTTATATTCCTCACGGGCATCATCTGTTCTCAGCCTTCTAGCCCTTACAAATGCTTCCTTTTGACGAGGCTCACAATATCCCTCGTTATCCAAGGTTCCCAAAATTTGCCATATTTATCCTTCTTCCTCACAGGAACATACCGGTCCAGAATTCCTATCAACTGACATTTGAAAGCCTCCCAGATGCCATATGTTGATTTATTCAGCAAGCCTTTGACAAAGCAGACTGGTGCAGAAGGTGAAGTCTCACGGGATCAGAGGTGAGCTGGTAAGATAGATACAGAACTGGCTCGATCTTTATTCCCCCATTATCAACATCATGGGGGGGGTTGGGTACCACTGACCAGAAACTGAACTGGACCAGCCATATCATACAGTGGCTACAAGAGCAGGTCAGGGGCTGGGAACTCTGAGGCCAGTAACGCATCTTCCAACTCTGCAAAGCCTGTCCAACATCTACAAGTCAGAAGTATGATGGGAGACTCACTTGCCAGGAAAGGTGCAGTTCCAAAAGCACTTAAGAAATTCAAAACCATCCAAGACATAGCAGCTGTCCACCCAATAATTACACCCTCCATACCAGTTAGTGGCAGCAGTGTTAACCATTGACGAGATGCACTGCAGCACCTTGCCACGGTTCCTTTAACAGCACCTTCTAGACCAGTAACATCTACAAGGGCTGCAGATGCATGAGAACACCGATAACTACAAGTTATCCTCCAAGTTACACTACATCCTGATTTGAGACAATATAATCCCCCCTGCACTGTCACTCAGTCAAAATACACACATGAAAAGAATTGAAAAAAGAAGAAACATTCCCCCGAACCCCTGAAAGCATTGGGATATTTGGCAATGCTAGAGATGCAATTTAAATGCATCGTACTGTCTTTTGGTCACCAGAAATTACTTTTAGCTATGAGGAGAGGTTGCATAAACTAGGATTGTTTTTCGTTGAAAAGATGGAGGCTGAGGGGAGACCTGATTGAGGTCTACAAAATTACAAGAGGTATTGACAGGTGAATAGACTGAAGCTTTTTCCCATACTGGAAGACTCAATTATAAGGGGGGGCACAGGTTCAAGGTGAGAAGGGGAAAGTTTAAGGGAGATGTGCGGGGAAGGTTTTTTAGGCAAAGGCTGTGGAGGCTTGTAACTCGTAGCCAGTGGAGATGGTGGAGGAGGCACGATAGCAACATTTAAGATGTATTTTGATATACAGATGAACAGGCGGGGAATGGAGGATACAGATCATTTGGGCAACAAATAGTAGGCCTAAATAAGGAATCTGGATCAATGCAGGCTTAGTGGGGCCAAAGGTCCTGCTCCTGTGCTGTAATGTTTTTTGCATTCAATTATTTATTCCTGACACTCAGTGCTGCTCCGCTCCTGCAGGTGTATATTTATTCCTGACGCTCTGTTTTCCCTCAGTGCTGCCATCTCCTGCAGATGGATATTTATTCCTGTCGCTCTCTCTCTCTCTGTGCTGTCCTCTCCTGCAGATGGATATTTATTCCTGATTCTCTCGGTGCTGCCCTCTCCTGCAGATTGATATTTATTCCTGATTCTCAGTGCTGCCCTCTCCTGCAGATGGACATTTATTCCTGATGCTCTCTCTCTCTCTCTCTGTGCTGCTCCGCTCTTGGAGATGGACATTTATTCCTGATGCTCTCTCTGTGCTGCTCCTCTCTTGCAGTTGGATATTCATTCCTGATGCTCTCTCTCTGTGCTGCCCTCTCCTGGAGATGGATATTTATTCCTGACGCTCTCTGTGCTGCCCTCTCCTGCAGATCGATACTTATTTATTCCTGATTCGCTCTCTCACACTGTTGCCCCTCTCCTGCAGATGGATATTTATTCCTGATGCTCTCGCTCAGTGCTGCCCTCTCCTGCAGATGGATATTTATTCCTGACGCTCCCGCTCAGTGCTGCCCTCTCCTGCAGATGGATATTTATTCATTCCTGATTCTCTCTCTCTTAGTCTCATAGAATTTACAGTGCAAAAGGAGGCCATTCAGCCTATCGAGTCTGCACCGGCCCGTGGAAAGAGCACCCTACCCAAGCCCACACCATCAATCTATCCCCGGAACCCCACCCAACCTTATTGGACACTAAGGACAATTTATCATAGCCAATCCACCTGCATATCTTTGGACTGTGGGAGGAAACTGGAGCACCCGGAGGAAACTCACAGACATGGGGATAACGTGCAGACTCCGCACAGTGACCCAAGCTGGGAATTGAAGCTGGGACTCTGGAGCTGTGAAGCAACTGTGATAACCACTATGCTACCATGCTACCCCTCTGTCACACATGCACTGTTGCCCCTCCTGCAGATGGATATTTATTTTTTCCTGATACACACCCATTCCCTCAGTTGCCCCTCTCCTGCAGATGGATATTTATTTATTCCTGATACACACCCATCCCCTCAGTTGCCCCTCTCCTTCAGATGGTTATTTATTTATTCCTAATTCTCTCTCACACACTGCTGTCCCCCTCCATAGATGGATTTTTATCACTGATATTCTCAGTTGCCCCTCCTGCAGATGGATATTTATTTATTCCTGATAGCTCTCGGTGTTGTCTCCCTCAATAGATGGACTTGTAATACTTATATTCTCTCTCAGTTGCCCCTCCTGCAGCTGGATATTTATTCCCGATTCTCTCACACACACACTCTCTCTCTCTCTCTCTCTCTCTCACACACACAGAGTTGCCCCTCCTGCAGATGGATATTTATTCCTGATACTCTCTCTCTCACACACAGTTGCCCCTCCTGCAGATGGATATTTATTTGATTCTCTCTTCAGAAACACACAATTGCCCCTCCTGCAGATGGACATTTATTCTGATTCTCTCTCTCTCACACACACACACACACACACACACACACACACACAGTTGCCCCTCCTGCAGGTTGATATTTATTCCTGATTCTCTCTCTCACACACACACTCTCTCACAGAGTTGCCCCTCCTGCAGATGGATATGTATTCCTGATTCTCTCTCACAGACACACACATACACGCACACAGTTGCCCCTCCTGCAGGTGGATATTTATTCTCGATTCTCAGAGTTGCCCCTCCTGTAGGTGGATGTTTATTCCTGATCTTCTCTCTCTCAGAGAGTTGCCCCTCCTGCAGATGGATATGTATTCCTGATTCTCTCTCACAGACACACACACTCTCTCGCAGAGTTGCCCCTCCTACAGGTGGATATTTATTCCTGATTCTCACAGTTGCCCCTCCTGCAGATGGATATTTATTCCTGATTCTCTCTCTCTCCCTCTGACAGTTGCCCCTCCTGCAGATGGATATTTATTCCTGATACTCTGACACACATAGTTGCTCCTCCTGCAGATGGATATTTATTCGATACTCCCTCCTGCAGATGGATATTTATTCGATACTCCCTCCTGCAGATGGATATTTATTCGATACTCCCTCCTGCAGATGGATATTTATTCGATACTCCCTCCTGCAGATGGATATTTATTCCTGATATTCTCTTTCTCTCTGTTGCCCCTCCTGCAGATGGATATTTATTCCTGATATTCTCTCTCTCTCTCTCTCACAGTTGCCCCTCCTGCAGATGGATATTGATTCCTGATATTCTTTCTCTCTCCCTCAGTTGCCCCTCCTGCAGATGGATATTTATTCCTGATTCTCTCTCACACAGTTGCCCCTCCTGCAGATGGATATTTATTTGATTCTCTTCCGAAACACACAATTGCCCCTCCTGCAGATGGACATTTATTCTGATTCTCTCTCTCTCTCACACACACACACACAGTTGCCCCTCCTGCATGTGGATATTTATTCCTGATTCTCTGTCAGAGTTGCCCCTCCTGCAGATGGATATGTATTCCTGATTCTCTCAGACACACACACACTCTCACACACACACAGTTGCCCCTCCTGCAGATGGATATTTATTCCTGATTCTCTCTCACAGTTGCCCCTCCTGCAGCTGGATATTTATTCCTGATTCTCTCACACACACACACTCTCTCTCTCACACAGAGTTGCCCCTCCTGCAGATGGATATTTATTTGATTCTCTCTTCAGAAACACACAATTGCCCCTCCTGCAGAAGGACATTTATTCTGATTCTCTCTCTCTCTCACACACACACACACAGTTGCCCCTCCTGCAGGTGGTTATTTATTCCTGATTCTCAGAGTTGCCCCTCCTGCAGATGGATATGTATTCCTGGTTCTCTCTCACAGACACACACACACACACTCTCAGAGTTGCCCCTCCTACAGGTGGATATTTATTCCTGATTCTCTCACAGGTGCCCCTCCTGCAGATGGATATTTATTCCTGATTCTCTCTCTCTCCCTCTCTGACAATTGCCCCTCCTGCAGATGGATATTTATTCCTTGTACTCTCTCTGACACACATAGTTGCTCCTCCTGCAGATGGATATTTATTCGATACTCCCTCCTGCAGATGGATATTTATTCGATACTCCCTCCTGCAGATGGATATTTATTCGATACTCCCTCCTGCAGATGGATATTTATTCCTGATATTCTCTCTCTCACACAGTTAACCCTCCTGCAGATGGATATTGATTCCTGATATTCTTTCTCTCTCCCTCAGTTGCCCCTCCTGCATATGGATATTTATTCCTGATTCTCTCTCAGACAGTTGCCCCTCCTGCAGATGGATATTTATTCCTGATACTCTCTCTCACACAGTTGCCCCTCCTGCAGATGGATATTTATTCCTGATTCTCTCAACAGTTGCCCCTCCTGCAGATGGATATTTATTCCTGATTCTCTCTTCAGAAACACACAATTGCCCCTCCTGCAGATGGACATTTATTCTGATTCTCTCTCTCTCTCTCTCTCTCACACACACACACACACAGTTGCCCCTCCTGCATGTGGATATTTATTCCTGATTCTCTGTCAGAGTTGCCCCTCCTGCAGATGGATATGTATTCCTGATTCTCTCTCAGACACACACACTCTCACACACACAGTTGCCCCTCCTGCAGATGGATATTTATTCCTGATTCTCTCTCACACACAGTTGCCCCTCCTGCAACTGGATATTTATTCCTGATTCTCTCACACACACACACTCTATCTCTCTCTCACAGAGTTGCCCCTCCTGCAGATGGATATTTATTCCTGATACTCTCTCTCACACACACAATTGCCCCTCCTGCAGATGGATATTTATTTGATTCTCCCTTCAGAAACACACAATTGCCCCTCCTGCAGATGGACATTTATTCTGATTCTCTCTCTCTCTCACTCACACACACACACAGTTGCCCCTCCTGCAGGTGGTTATTTATTCCTGATTCTCTCTCACAGACACACACACACTCGCCCCTCCTGCAGATGGATATTTATTCCTGATACTCTCTCTCACACACACAAACACACACAGTTGCCCCTCCTGCAGATGGATATTTATTTGATTCTCCCTTCAGAAACACACAATTGCCCCTCCTGCAGATGGACATTTATTCTGATTCTCTCTCTCACTCACACACACACACACACACACACACACACAGTTGCCCCTCCTGCAGGTGGTTATTTATTCCTGATTCTCTCTCACAGACACACACACACACTCTCACACACAGTTGCCCCTCCTGCAGATGGATATTTATTCCTGATTCTCTCTCACACACACAGTTGCCCCTCCTGCAGCTGGATATTTATTCCTGATTCTCTCTCACACACTCTCTCTCACACACACACACACACACACAGAGTTGCCCCTCCTGCAGATGGATATTTATTCCTGATTCTCTCTCACACACAGTTGCCCCTCCTGCAGATGGATATTTATTCCTGATTCTCTCTCACACAATTGCCCCTCCTGCAGCTGGATATTTATTCCTGATTCTCTCTCTCACACACACTCTCTCTCTCTCTCTCTCACACACACACACACACACACACACACACAGAGTTGCCCCTCCTGCAGATGGATATTTATTCCTTATTCTCTTTCACACACAGAGTTGCCCCTCCTGCAGATGGATATTTATTCCTGATTCTCTCTCACAGACACACTCACTCTCTCTCTCTCTCTCTCTCACACACACACAGAGAGAGATAGTTGCCCCTCCTGCAGGTGGATACACTCTGACTGCAGTCCCAGGAGCAGGCACGAGGGGGGCGGGCCTTGGCGGGGCTGCGGCCAATCGGCGCCCGGGCCGAGCTGCCAATCACACCGCGGCCGGCGGTTGACGGGGGTACCGGTGACTTTTTAAAACAACAAACCGGCCCAACTTTTATGGTTAAGAGTTTTCACGTCTCTGACTCGCCATCCAATTCGCATAATTACGGGAGAAGTTTTTTTTTGAAGGTGTGTCAGGAAGGGAGCTCTCGGTCGGTCCCGGCCTCAGCTGGCAGCGCGCGCTACTTTTACCTTTCAAAAAAACAAGACAAGAAAAGGAAAATGGCCCAGTCGCCAATTCTCACCTGGCGTCCGCTGATCCATCAGTTCAGATAAAAATGCATGTGGCTATAATTCTAACTATATTTGGGTGTTGACCGCGGCTTGATCATTGTGTTCAAATTTAAAAATATATATTTTTTCACTTTCTGACGAATCTGCGGAAGAAATATGGCGGCTCCCCTTACCCGGCGTGCAGCGCGGGAGCCGAGGAGCTCCGCGTGGGGAAGGGACAAGAGGCGACTCCCAGGCAGCTTCTCCCCTTCTTGTTATCCAGTCCTCCCACAGCGCAGCTGGAGGACCAGCTTGCTGTTCCAACAAAGCAACGCTTGCCCAGTGACCCCGCCCCAGTGTTTGGAGAGCATTGTAACCGTCTTGGTTTCAGTTTATTTCAAGGTTAAAAGTATATGTTTAAACATGCTTGAGTTGCCTGTGGGAAAGACGTGACTGTGCCCCACACCATTTGTTTTTTTTTGGAATTAGCAATACTGAAAAATTACAATGTTGAATATCCCACACAATTGTGATACCCAGAGCGAAAAAAAAAAACCAAAACAACACACATATTCTTTTAAGGTCAAATACTGCGGATGCTGGAAATCTGAAATAAAAATAGGAAATGCCGGATAAACTCACTTTCCGACACGGAAAGGTCGTACGGACTCTAAACGTTAACCGTGTTTCTCCACAGATGCTGCCAGACCCGCAGAGTTTATCCAGCGTTTTTTGTTTTTACTATGCATTTTGTTTTGGCTTCTGGTTCCTAGCAGCTCAAAATAGTCACACCTTTGGATTGAAAATGCAGGATAAGATAGTATTTTTTTTACAGCTCTCTGTGTGACTGGTAGCCTGATACAGAATGTGGCGGGCACTACTGATGTATATATGCATAATAATTAGTTCCGAGCTCTTTATGAACAATATAATATCCCTTTCTTTAAAAATAATATTGGATTGGATTGGATTTGTTTATTGTCACGTGTACCGAGGTACAGTGAAAAGTATTTTTCTGCAAGCAGCTCAACAGATCATTCAGTACATGGAAGAAAAGGGAATTAAACAAAATTCAAGAAAATACATGAGAATACATAATAGGGCAACACAAGATATACAATGTAACTACATAAGCATTGGCATCGGTTGAAGCATACAGGGTGTAGTGTTAATGAGGTCAGTCAATAAGAGGGTCATTTAGGAGTCTGGTGACAGTGAGGAAGAAGCTGTTTTTGAGTCTGTTCGTGCGTGTTCTCAGACTTCTGAATCTCCTGCCCGATGGAAGAAGTTGGAAGAGTGAGTAAGCCGGGTGGGAGGGATCCTTGATTATGCTGCCCGCTTTCCCCCGGCAGCGGGAGGTGTAGATGGAGTCCATGGATGGGAGGCAGGTTCGTGTGATGGACTGGATGGTACAGTATTCATGACTCTCTGAAGTTCCTTGCGGTCCTGGGCCGAGCAGTTGCTTTCTTATAATGCTTTCTTATCAATATAACCGCCAGTCATTAATGCTTTTATTATAGCCAGATAAAGAAGATTAATAATTGACTTTTATAATTAAACTAAACACCTTTAAAGTCTGTTATAGCTTATTTACGTATCGCAAAACATTAATCGTGCTGTTGCTTAGATGGTAGGTTGTTGTGCATCCAACTTGTACCCTTGACACTCCTAGCCCTCAGTGATGAATTGGCACACTGCACAGACAATGTTGTGAATGTTGATTTTGGTATTGTTGGAGTCATCCTGGATGCCACTAACGTGTTGTTTGCTGATGACATTGATGGTGCACTGAACCATGGAACTCCCTACGTTGCAGAAGGAGGCCATTCGGCAAATCGAGTCTGCACCCACCCTCTGAAAAGGCACGCTACCTAGGCCCACTCCCCTGCCGTAGCCCCATAATCCCATCTGACCTGCTCCTCTTTTGACAGAAGGGCTATTTATAGCATAGCCAATCCACCTAACATGCACATCTTTGGACCGTGGGAAGAAACCAGAGTACCCGGAGGAAACCCATGCAGATAGGAATATACATGCAGACAGCGGGAGACCATGCAAACTCCACACAGTCACTCAATGCTGGAATTGAACCCAGGTCCCTGGACCTGTGAGGCAGCAGTGCTGACCACTGTGCCACCGTGCTGCCAACTGCGTGGTGATGATGATGTTGATGTTGTCTTGCTGGTTAGTGTGTTGCTGATGTCATTGATGATCTTTTCTAGTTTTCCAGCTGAGTTGTAGGTTGAATACGGACTCCGTCCCTTCTCATTTTCTTAATGCTTTTGGCATTACTGTGTGTATGACCTTGGAGTCTTAGCGTCACCAACGACCTTTGCTGTATTAGATCATTATTCACGTTCAATTTGTCTTCCCAACAATTTAGGCTGGAATTTGGTATGTTGACCTCTGTCAATGAGCTATATGGAATTAATTTGATATTTCATTGGCTGGTTTCACAGTCAACATTTTAAAAGGGACATTTCACTGAAAAACAATGACATTAACCACGGTGCTACCGTGCCAGAACGTGACTTCCGGGGTCCATTTCTCTCTATTTCCATCCTATTCATCATGCATGATGTTGGTGATGCTGAGACTCCAAGGTCATACACACAGTAATGCCAAAAGCATTAACAAATGAGAAGGAACGGAGTCCGTATTCAACCTACAACTCAGCTGGAAAACCAGAAAAGATAATCCTATTCATGCATTCGTCAAGATGCCTCTTAATCATCGTATCTGCGTCCACCACTTCCCCTGGCAGCGAGTTCCAGGCACTCACCACCTTCTGTATAAAAAAAACTTGCCTCGCACATCTTCTCTAAACTTTTCCACTTGCTGTCCCCTAGTAATTGATTTTTCCACCCCGGGAAAAAGCGTCTGACTATCGCTGTATCCATGCCAAGCATAATTTTGTAAACCTCTATCAGGTTGCCCCTCAACCTTCGTTGTTCCAGGGAAAACAATCCGAGTTCATCCAACCTATCGTCATAGCTAATACCCTCCATACCAGACAACATCCTGGTAAACCACTTCTGTATCTTCTCTAAAGCATCCACATCCTTCTGGTAGTGTGGCGCCCAGAATTGTACGCAATATTCCAAATGTGGCCTAACTAAGGTTCTGTTCAGCTGCAACGTGACCTGCCAATTTTTATACTCAGTGCCCCAGCTGTTCAAGGCAAACATGCCATATGCCTTCTTGACTACCTCCTCCAACTGCGTTGCCACTCTGTGGACCTGTACACCCATATCTCTCCAATACCCGTAAGGGTTCTGCCATTTACTGTTTAAGTACTGTTTAGACGTGTAAGGATTGATCTTTTCAACACATTTTCGAAAGGTACACTAGACTCTCTTTGTCTTTAGTTCCCCCCATAGTGCTCTGTCAATGACATTCCTGTCACTGCCTCAATCTATAATAATGTTCACTTCAACACCACCAACAATTACTGGAACGTTCTCATTATTTCTCGCATTGTCAGAAAACATCTACCTTAATTGTGTTCTCGCACTCTGCATCTTCTTCAACACTTCTCACAGATGAGCTACTTTCATTCCTCTTTCCTTCATCTGGTTTGCCCAGCTTACCTTTCTGGTCAACTCACCTTCTGCACTTCTTGTCAAAATGGGCTTTTCCCCCACATTTCCCTTGGCAGGACAACAGGCATAACTTCCATAGGTCCCCAAGTTGTCACATCTGAATCTCTGCTTTAGATCTTTACCTTTACACATACCTAGATTCCGTTATGCCACCCGGTTAACCTCAACTTTTGTTGTGCAAATGGGATGAAGGGAAATTGTCTATCCCTTGAATGTAGCAGTTGCGTTGGAAGCAAAGTTGTATTGGATTTGTTTATTGTCACGTGTGCCGAGGGACAGTGAAAAGATCATTTGTACATGTAAAGAAAATACGTAATAGGGTCATACAAGGTACACAATGTAAATACATAGACACCGGCGTCGGGTGAAGCACACAGGAGTTAGTATTTATCAGATCAGTCCATAAGAGGGTCGTTTAGGCGGCTTGTAACAGCGGGGAAGAAGCTGTTTTTAAATTTGTGCGTGTTCTCAGACTTCTGTATCTGCTGCCCGATGGAAGAAGTTGGACGAGTGAGTAAGCCGTGTGGGAGCGGTCTTTGATTATACTGCCCGCTTTCCCAATCTGGTGTTTTAAGACTTCTTACTGTGCTGTCCCAAGGCAGCGGGAGGTGTGGATAGAGTCAATGATGTGAGGCGGATTTGTGCGATGGCCGTGTTCACGACTCTCTGAAGTTTCTTGCGGTCTTGGGCCGAGCAGTTGCCATACCAGGCTGTGATGCAGCCAGATAGGATGTTTTGTATCATACATCTGTAAAAGTTGGGAAGAGTCATTGGGAAGTTCTCATTCCAAGAGGTTTTGGAGCTTTGATATGATCTTGGCTGGGATTATGGTGTTGAAGGCGGAGCTGTAGTCAATAAATAGGAGTCTGATGTAGGAGTCATTGTCGAGATGTTCCAGGGATGAGTGTAGGACCAGGGAGATGGCGTCTGCTGTGGACCGGTTGCGGTGGTATGCGTATTGCAGTGGATCTGGGCATTCTGGGAGTATAGAGTTGATATGCCTCATGACCAACCTCTCGAACCACTTCATTACAATCGACATCAGGGCCATTGGACGGGAGTCATTGAGGCGCATTGCCTCAGTGTCATCTAACATCATGCCACTTCCTCTTTCCAGCAGATTACGCGTCAATTTACCTGACTTGCAATGTTGAACTCCCTGATCTATTTGGTTATTTACACTGTCAAAACATAATTGCATCTGTGTGATGCCTACCTCAAGCATTGGGTTACTGATTTCTCCTCTTTCCATCTCATTTGATGGAAAACACATCTTTGGAATTTGGCATCACCACGTAATGGTTCTTCAAAGCTCTTTCACTGTAGGTTCATAATCCACCTTTTCTCCCATATCAGGCAATGCCTTGAAAGTCTCCCACAACAAAGTTCCACGTAGCACAACAATAAAGCCCATCGCTGTGCTTTCTGAACCACTATTGCCTCATACAAAACCAGACTGTGACCGTCAACAAATGCTGCTTTGGTGCAAGTTTGCCCAAATGTGGAAATGTGGCTCTGATGCGGTGGAACCCAAGGTGGGTCAAGGGGATCAGTGCATAACTAAGGTGCCTCCAAAGTCATCGCTTCTCGGCCTTTTGGCTAAGATTGAGCGTAGATTGAGCCTTTTGGCTCAGATCTGGTATGTCTCCTTTATGGGGACCATGAATTGGATTCAATTTGAATTGTTTTTAGGAGCAGGCAAAGAGCTGGATTAGGGGTTCGCCTCTGTCCACACTCTGAGCCCTGGCTGTGTAACTAAGATAAAGTAATATTAAAAAAAAAAGGTGCCTCCAAAGTCCATTGGAAGGTCCCTCTTCCCTCCACAATTCAAATCCTGCCCCCCTCAATGATAATTAGGGGCATTCCCCCCACCAACCACAAGATTAACAGGTTACCCCCCACAGCATGCATGCATGAGGGTGACCTGCCCCCATTCCCACCGACCCCCCATCAGACCTTCCTACCAGAAACCCCCATCAGTCAACCCACCAGTCCACTCATCAGAAACGCCCTCCAGAGACACGCATCAGAGACACGCATCGGAGAGCTTTGTTTATTTATCTTGCCCCTCACACTTGATAAGCATCACAATGACCTTGCTTTGATACTAACCACAATGTTTATAAACACTCTTGCTACGATTGACAGGTCCTCATCACACCAAAAGGAACTAGGTGCTTTCACTTCCTCTTTTTCTCAGCAGAAAACTGTTGGAGTTCTGATGGCGGTATCTCTGATGGGGGTATCTCTGATGGCGGTATCTCTGATGGGGCGGTCTCTGATGGAGGTGTCTCTGATGGCGGTATCTCTGATGGAGGTGTCTCTGATGGAGGTGTCTCTGAAGGAGGTCTCTCTGATGGAGGTATCTCTGATGGGGGTATCTCTGATGGCGGTATCTCTGATGGGGGTATCTCTGATGGGGGTGTCTCTGATGAAGGTGTCTCTGATGGAGGTATCTCTGATTGGGGTATCTCTGATGGGGTGGTCTCTGATGGGGTTGTCTCTGATGGGGGTATCTCTGATGGCGGTATCTCTGATGGGGCGGTCTCTGATGGAGGTGTCTCTGATGGAGGTGTCTCTGATGGAGGTGTTTCTGATGGAGGTGTCTCTGATGGAGTGTCTCTGATGGAGGTCTCTCTGATGGAGGTCTCTCTGATGGAGGTTTCTCTGATGGAGGTGTCTCTGATGGAGGTCTCTCTGATGGAGGTTTCTCTGATGGAGGTCTCTCTCATGGGGTGGTCTTTCATGGGGTGGTCTCTCATGGGAGTCTCTGATGGCATCTCTGATCTCTGTTGGGCATTTCTGACGGGGTTCTGATGGGGGGGTCTGTTTGGGGATGTCGGGTAACCCTCATAAGTACGTGCTGTGGGGGGCGACACATTATTCCCGTAGTGGGGGGAGGATGCCCCTACTGGTCAGTGGGGGGGGAGGGGCAGGATCTGTGGTGTGGGGAGTGAGCCCGCTGCCAGACCTGAGTATTGGGCCGCCATTTTGAGCGGGATTCTGGCGGAACCTGGTGAGCTCACCTCCATACATAATTAGCATGGTTAAGGAAAGAGATCCGCAAACCGGACCCCGCTCTGAAATTAAATGAAAAATGAAAATCGCATATTGTCACGAGTAGGCTTCAAGTGAAGTTACTGTGAAAAGACCCTAGTCGCCACATTCCGGCGCCTGTTCGGGGAGGCTGTTACGGGAATCCAACCGTGCTGCTGGCCTGCTTGGTCTGCTTTCAAAGTCAGTGATTTAGCCCAGTGTGCTAAACAGCCCCTGAGTGCCAGCAGAGACCAATAGCAATCCTCTACTGGCAGGAGCACGCAGGATCCAAGATGGAGAAATCAGACCCTGGAGTAGGGTCAGTGACTCAGAGGCAGATCTGCTACCGCATGAGCCACAGTTGACACAGTTGAGGTAGATGATCAGCCATAATCTAAGCCACGGTATTCCGTGCTCCTATCTCTGATGTTCCTATGAGGTGCATTACAATATGCTCATTGCTTACAGTAATGTGGCTAAGATTAAAAATATCAAATCTGCCGACAATGTGCCAATGTTCCCTTGAGAATCTTTTAAGAGTAAGGTCCACTGTGGGCAGAATTTCCTGAGGCCTTGGGTCTCACCAGCTGGGCCTTGTTTATAAGTGATTCATAAACCTTAACTTACTCCATGTTCTCAGTAACTATTTTCCCAAGGGATTAATCTCCTTCCCAAACTCCTTATCCCTTGTTGCACGTTTTACTTGAGTGTAATTCGCGTTTATTGGAGTGTATTAACACGCCTCCGTTTAAAGGCCGTGTGCTTAACACTGTTAGGCTCTGTATGTGTATTTTCAGCTCGGGAGTCGCCAGGTGTCGTATAAACACCTCACAAATATTCCAAGGTCAGGTTCAAAGTAATAAAACTATACACCGATTAGTAAGTTCCAACGATCAATATTTATTATACAAATATAATAAATACGCATGCACACGCTAAAGACTAATACCTATTTCTACTATTAAACGACTAAATACTTATCTAAGTGGAAACCAGCAAGGTCAGGGGACAAGGCCTTTGGTCCTTTCTTAGCTGCACCTTCTGTTCGTTCTTAGAAGAGTACTGTATAAGTTCACGTAGCGAGCGTCGTTTTGGGACTTACTGAACGATGGCTGGTGCTCAACGGCTGGTGATGGAAGACAGGATCTGGAGACTGGAGTCGAAGTCGAAACAGCAAGCCGGAGTAACAAAACAGCGGAGCCGGAGCAAAACTGATCAAGCCGGAGCACGAACAGACAGGACCATGTGTGGGGGTCTATCTTTATAGTGGTCCCCAATGTCCGTGCCTTTTCGGGGCGGGCTTTACCTTCCATGCATTGATTGGATCAATTCTCAATCAATGTCTCACTAATTCCCCAATCTGAGGGTCCCTTCTTGATGGGTGGGGCGGTCTCTAGGGTCTTTTGAGATGGATACTTTTGGTGCCGTTTTGTCTGGGCCTTCACTTAAAGTATCTATTCAAAACCAAATGTTGCTATTGTGTGTGCCCAGATCTGGATTGCCTCATTAATATGCAAAGCGTTTTGCTATTAACACCTTTGGTTGAGATCTTCCACCTGGCCAGAAACTAGTTTTGCTGCGTGCAAAATGCTAATCACTCTTTGCAGACTGCTTGTCTTGGCTAAACTGCTTTCTCCCTGCAGTCTTAGCAGTTCTCCATTTTGTTAGCCCAGTGTCCATCTTAGGTGGCTACATTCCCTCCTTGTGATCCTCACAATCAAAAATATTGTGAAGGATCACCTATGCACGTTGCTTCGAGTGCTTCTGGGTGCCTTCTTTGTGTTCCCTGACCTCGGTCAGTTCCTGAGCGTCTACTCTGTCCTTGACTATGGGAAGAAAATCTTTTACCTGACATCTCTACTTGGCGCTATGTCAAAAGGGACATGCATTACCAAAACCGGGAACCTCTACCTATCACAACTATCCTTATCTTACTTTAAACATTTCATTACAGACTAAACCTCATCCATTCATACCACATCACATAACATTTCCTGACTCGGCAGTCGAGTTCAGGACAATACATGGGTATTTTTATTCACACAGTGCTTTATTCATCAAGGGGCAAAGGGGATTGATGAAACCGAAAAATAGGGGATCGCACTCCATAGACGGTTGAGGGGCAGGAACGGGAGGCTCTCCTTTTCCATTTCCTCAACCTGAGGGTCTGTACGAGTATGCAGAGGATTGCCATCACTAGCAGTGATTCAATCACGTATGACATGGAGTACCATGTCATAAATTTTGTGCACCAGGTCTGAACTTCACTGATCAGAGCTGAGCACGGGGAAGTTGTTGTGAGTGAAACATTTACGGCGGGGGTTGTGGGGGAAACGTGTCTTGCTTCCACACATACAAATATAACATTTAACAGTAATAAGCAGGCTTCCATCATGGTCTTTTTGTTCTCTTTCTCTTCCTCTTGTATGGTCGATCCTTGCTGTGAACCCTCTTTCGTCCTTCGAAAGCTATGGGATCAAGCACAGTATCTGTCAATACAGTTTAATATCCGTACTTGTTAGTGTATCTGTCCTCTAATTCCAATTGACCCATTAAAATGAGTGGCCAAGTCACACCCTGTGACTCCCCTCATTTTTTTTTTTTCAAAAGCGAATTTAATGAACACAATACATCTAACAACTCTCCTCCTGCGAGCCGTCTCGCAGGCTTTGCTCATTTACCATCCGAATGTTCTTGGATGTAAATAGCATGTGGGATGGCGGCCTAAGGGCTGCCTAACGAAAAATGAAAACAAATTGGAAACAAAAGGTCGAATGGGTTGCGTATGGGCCGCTACGGGTACGATTTGAATGGGATCCCCGGGTAGGGCGTGCTGTGCCATACCCGAGCTTGGCTGACCAAAGTGGGTTCTCAGACAGGGTGGGTCCTCAGTGCCGTTTGTCCACTGCCTGAGTAACCTGGAGTAAACGGGCAAGAATGTGTTTACCGTGGATTTGCAGCCTCTATTCGCCGAATAGAGGGGCACCTAAAAACAAGGGAGGAGCCAAGATGCTCCTTTTGAAAATTGAGCTGGGCTTCAGACATTTCAGACGATAAGGTGAGCTGCTCACCATAGAAAGTTCTCAGAGGTATCTGCGGACAAGCTAAAGTGCGTGCAAGGTGGTCACAATCTTTTCAGCTGAAAAGATCTGCAATCAAACCCTTAACATATTAACAAGGAAACAAACATAAACTGACAAACAAAACATACGTGCAGGTTCCATCAGAAAGGACATCGCTTCCCTCAAGCGGTTCCTATTTTACATCATCTGGACACCTCACTTTTCCTCTGTCTCTGTGAACAGGGTCACAAAGGGGTTGCCGTATCGGGATTCAGACACCGTGTCGTCCTGCTCTCCTGGATCCCACACCCTTGTGTGGATCAGGCATGAAATCTTTGAATTATGTGACCGGGGGTCACTTTCGTCGTTGCGGACAAGTCGGTACGAATTGTCCCTGTGCCAGAGTGTTGGGTCTAAAAGTGAATGGGTATTGTCGGGGTAGTCGGGGTCGGGTGGTGGGTCTGGGTTTTTAATGTAAGTGACTTCCATGGGGTCACTGGAGTCGGGGTCAAAGTCGCTGCAGTGTGGGCTGTAGTGTGGTGTGCTGTGGCTGTCCTCAGAGTCAGTGTCTGTATCGCTGTCTCTGCTGCGGCAGCTTGTGGGCGTTTCGGGGCGTGGTCTGTCGTGGTCAGTGGGCGGAGTCGTGGGCGAGTCCGATGAAGAACTGGTCTGTGAGGGGGATGGTGGAAACGTGTGTCTAGTGGGTGGGGTGAGGTGTTCTGCTGCGTCTAGCAGGACATGGTGTGCATGGTTGGCCTGTGTTCCATATGCCTTTAACTGGTTGATATGGAACCACGCGGTCTTACCATTAGGATATTTTATCTATAAACTGAGGGGCTAATTTTATCCGAAATTGAATATGGGCCGGAATATTTTGGTGCCAAAAAACTGCTGGGGTTGTATACAGATAGCATTACCTGTTGCCCAACCTGGAATTCTGTGGGGTGTACGGTCTTGTTAAAGCATGCTGTGCGTTGTCTACGCCGTTTCCCTAGTTGAACTGCGGCTGCAATCTGTGCAGACCTCACAGTCTCAACCAGGTCTTTAACTGTCTTTTCGTGTGTGAGGGCCGTCACTTCGGGGCTAGTCATGTCCAGTCCTAAAAGGAATTCTGTACCTTTCATAGGGCGTCCGGTCATGAGTGTGTGTGGTGTGTATCCTGTGGAAGTTGAAACTGTATTTCTGATGAACATGAGTGCAAATGGGAGCACTGAATCCCATGTGGAGTTGTTTTCTTGTACCATTTTTCTAAGTGTGGATTTTAGGGTCCGATTCATGCGCTCTACAATCCCGCTGGACTGTGGGTGATACGCAATATGAAAGTTTTGTTTTATGCCAAATATTGTCAGGACGTTCTTCATGACCCGTCCTGTGAAGTGAGATCCCTGGTCCGAATCAATGCTTCGGGGTAAACCCCATCTCGTGAAGATGTGGTGGGTCAGGATCTTTGCAGCTGTCTTAGCTGTATTCGTTCTAGAGGGGAATGCCTCTACCCATTTGGTAAAGGTATCGATTACCACCAGAACGTATTTATAGCCATTCCTACAAGGGGGCAATGGTCCTATAAAGTCGATCTGGAGGTTTGTCCAGGGGCCATTAACTGGTCGAGTATGCCGAAGTTGTGCCTTTTTAGAATACCTCTCCGGGTTATTCTGGGCGCAAATAAGGCAATTCTCGATGTAGTGACTTACATCTGTCCTTAGGTTAGGCCACCAACAGAGCTGCCTGAGGTGCCTCGTGGTTGTGTCGATTCCTTGATGTCCATGCCCGTCATGGAACAAAGCAATCATTTGATTCCTGTCCTGCTGCGGGACCACATAAAGCTGATCCTTTATGATCACACCCTCATGTGTGGTCAGTGCGTGTCTAAACTTGTCGTACTGAGGCACAAAGTTGCCTTTGAAAATCTCCCTGAGATCCTCATCCTGCTTCTGTGCTTCAGCTAAATCCCTGATATCTGTTTGTGAGACTTGAACTGCGCTCACAGGGGCGCTAGCTGGTGCGCTAGCTGGGGGTGTCCACAAGTGTCCTCGCCTGGAACCTGCCTTAGCCAGTGCGTCGGCTTTTACATTCCCAGGGGGGGATGACCTATGGTGGCTTCTCACTTTTATGATGCCGAAGGTTCTGTCCTTCGCTTTTTCTAAAATGTGTCGGAGTAAAGGGGCTGATGGAAGGGGTTTCCCGTCTGCGGAGACAAAACCTCGTGTCCTCCACAGGGGTAGAAAATCTGTCAAACTATTACAGACATATAGACTGTCCGAATATATGTCCGCCGGGCTGGGGAAAGAATCAGGGTGGTCCACTATATATGCTATGGCCGCGAGCTCTGCTGCCTGCGCGCCTAAGTGACCTGGCAATTTTAACGCTATTTCCTCGAGAGCGCGACCCTGCGCGTCCTCGACATAGATGCCGCATCCCGTGATACGCTCACCTTCTAAAACCGTGGATGAACCGTCTACGTATATCCGTAGTGGTCCACACGTGTCTATGGGTTGGGGGCTTTGTCTGGGGTTCCCTATCTTCCTGGGGGGTGTCTTCGCTATGAAGGGTCCTGTGTTGTGTAGGGGTGCTACAATTTCACAATCATGGGGCTGTCCTGGGTATTGGAGGTTGTCGGCTAAAAATGTGTGTGCGGGTCCGTTTAACTGTAATGTCCCGTCCTTGTAAGAGTAGTGTCCACCTAGCTGCCCTAATCTGGCTAACTGAACCGTCCTTCAGTCGACCGTCTAGGAGTAACTGTGTGGGGGTGTGCTCGGTCAAAATAGTGATGGGGTTGAGTCCGGTAATGTACGAGAAGTACTGAACTGCCCAGAAAACTGCTAGGAGGTGCCTCTCGCAGGCTGAAAATCCTTGTTCCACTGGGTCTAAAAGTCGGGAGGCATAAGCCACTGGTCTTAGCTGCTCGTGCCGTTCCTGAAGGAACACGGCCGAGAGGGTCAGATCTGTGCTCGCTACCTCTATTGCATAGGGGGAAAGTTGGTCTGGGACTTGTAGCGCGGGTGCTGCGCTAAGGGCTTTCTTTAACTCTTCCACAGCCTCTGTATGCTGTGGAAGCCATTCCCAGGGGGCTCCTTTCTTAAGGAGGTCTGAGAGTGGGGCGGCTTTTGTCGCGAATCCGTCGATGTGGTTCCGACAATAACCAACCAGTCCTAAGAACGACCGGAGGGCTGAAACATTCTGGGGCAGGGGCAATTTGACAATCGAATCAATTCTTTTGAATTCGATCTCGCGTTTGCCGTGTGTGATGACTGTTCCCAAATACATCACTTTGTGTTCCAAAATCTGGGCCTTTCTTGGGTTAACTTTACAGCCAATTGAGGTTAAAAGTTCCAGGAGCTCGGCCAGAAGCGTAATGTGCTCTGCCTTTGTGTCTGTCTGCAGTAGTAGGTCACATACTGCTACATACTGTACCAGACATTCGGGGCGGGAAAATTTTTCTAAACCATTCGCCAGCTGTCGGTGGAAAATGGAGGGGGAATTGTGGAATCCTTGTGGAAGGCATGTCCACGTATACTGTTGAGCTTTGAAGGTGAAGGCAAATTTGTACTGGCACGCCTTTGCCAATGGGATTGACCAGAAGCCATTGCTAATGTCCAATACCGTGAAAAACTTGGAGTTGAGTCCCTGTTTGAGCATGGTCTCGGGACTTGTTGCTACCGTGGGGGCTACTGCTGGGGTTACTTTATTGAGTTCCCGATAATCAATGGTCAGACGCCATGATCCGTCGGGCTTTCTCACTGGCCAAATAGGGGCATTATTGGTCGAGGCTACTGTTCTAAGCACACCTTGCTCCAATAAGCTACCTATTACCTTCTCTATTTCTCCCTCTGCTTCTAGGGGAAATCTGTACTGTTTCTGTGGTCTGGGGTCAGGTCCGGTAACGTGAATTTGTCCAGTCATTCTGCCACAGTCGTGCCGGTGACTGGCAAATGCTGTCCTATGTTTGTTTAATACTGCCTTAACTTGTCTGTCCGTGTTTAGTGTAGTCAAGTCAAATGAATAGTCTCCTACTGCGCTAATCCTATTAGCGTAGTCTCCTACTGTGAGGGTAGCGGGTGCTCTGTCCGATCTTGCCATTCGCCAGACACACTGGTTCACTGGGTCGAACGACAGGCTATGTGCATTCATGAAATCTATCCCTAGGATGTGTTCTGCTGTCCGGGGAAGATTTACTAGAACAACGGGGTGTTTGGTGGAAATGTTCCCTAGCTGGATTGCTACGGGTGCTGTAATGTGTCCCTGCTGCGAGTGTCCTGTGAAACCGCTAAGTGTGATGGTGGAGGTGGTCGGCCACGTGTCTGCCTGGGCCGTGGTTGTGGAATTAATCGTGGTGCGGGACCCTCCTGTGTCCCAAAGTAACTCTATGGGCTTCCCTCTAACCTTCGCTGTGACTACCGGTCTTCCAGATTGATCCCAAAGAGTGTCACAGACCCAAGTGGGGGAGCCCGAACACCGTCAGTCCGTTCCGTCCACATTGGTCTGTCCTGACTGGATCCCTATACTATGGATTGGTTTGGCTTTATTCCTGTTCAGAGTGCCTGTCTGCTGGCCTCTCTGTGATCTCTGGGGTGCATTACATTCCTTAGCCCAATGTCCTAACTGGCCACAGTTGTAGCATTCCTGCGACTTCTGTGGAGGGCTGCTCTTTCCTTCATTCACCCACGCGGGGTTTTGGTGCGCTCTCACTGCCTGTATGTCCGCTGCAGCCTGAGCCTCTTCTGGGGATTTCACTTTGCCTCTGCCCTGAACTGATTGCTCCCAAGCGCGGGACAATCTTTTCAGGACCCACTTCTCATTATGGGCTTCCTCTGAGGGGTCATAGCTGTTGCAAGCGCTCTGTCCTGCTTCTGTTGCATGAGAAATTATGGTGCGCGTCCATTTAACCATATTTTCTCGGTTCAAATGAGCTCTATTTAAATCGCCAAATACTGCGTTAAAATGGATCCACAGTCTTCCTGCGAATGCTGTGGGGTGTTCGGTTTTCTTCTGTCGGCACTTATTAAGTCCTTCTACTGGGTCACCTCGATTATACCCTATGGCATCTAAAATGGAGGTGTGCATTTCCTCTAGGGTGCCTCCGCCAACGTTCTGTGGGTCGGGGAGGGCTGCTACAACCGATTGGTCTAAACTCAGAACTGTGAGTTTAACCTGCTCTCTTTCGTCCAGGCCGTACATGGTTGCCTGTTGCTTTACCTTTGCGAAAAACTGGTGCGGGTCTGCGGTGGGGAGAAACGGAGTGATCTTTTCACACGCGTCCCTTAGTTGGGTTACAGTTAAGGGGGTGGTGTAAGTAATATCGGGTGTGCCTTCTGTGGGCGCTTTCCTCTGGGTGGTTACTGGATTCATTGGGGCGGTAACTATCTGATCTGTGGGGGGTTGGGGTGCTTGTCTTTTCTGCTGCGCTGCTGGCGCACATGTTCCCTGAACATAACGCTGCGCTGTCTCACTTAACTCTTTCCAGTCTGGGGCATTCTCCTCATCTAACTGCGTTCCAAAGGTGCTTTGAAACCCATTTTGTACTGAAAGCAGCGATTGCAGCTCCGCAATCTGCTTCCTGCATTTCGCATGATCTACAGTACTCTGTCTTTGTTCTGTGGTGGCAGCATGGAGTGCTCTCAAAGCTGCTTTAAGGTCAGAGCATTGCCTCTGCAAAGCCTCTACCTGCTTCTCTGATTCTTCTCTTATCAGGACGGCACGTTGCACGTCCTGATAGGCCTTTTCGTACTGGGTCTGGGAACTGCTGAGATGGGCTAGACAAGACTGATGTGCCCTCTTGGCATCATCCACCTCTCTACCTTTCTCTGCCAACTTCCCTCTAAGATCCATATTTTCCTTCTCGATGTCCCTGACATCCACTTTACTCATTCGATTTCTCTCCTCTAATTCTGCCCGGAGCGTCTGAACGACCTCCTCTGTGCCTCGCAATTGTGCCAAACAGGACACGATTGCCATCGGCTTGCGTGCTTTACTAAGGGTCTTCTTATGAATTTGAGAGAGGTTCTCCCACCAAGTATGTCCTATACTTCCGGGACCTGTCTCCTCATTCAAACAGAATTCTTTCCAAAGGGGCCATCCCTTTCCTTGCAGATACTTGCGGAGTTCCAGCTCCCACACGGGACACTGACCTACTCGGCTACTGCTGGTCGCTGCGACCACAAACCGTTCTGGGTTCATGAGGCGTTCCATTGCCTGCATGGCCATTTTCTCTGACTCACTTAATTTGGAACAGGGGGTGTTGAGGTTATGTCTTACGAAACGGGTAAGGTTTACGCTATGTTCCGTTCACAAAACTACCGAAAGTTTGTCGCAACAAAAATGCTTTCAGGTTTTCCTTACAACCCTGTTAGTACGCATGTACTAAACACACTTCCGAATTACGTTTATTCCTTTGAACACCTTGAATACTTGTGATTTCTTTCCTTTTTCTTTACCAGATTTCTAATTCAAATTTCAGGGTCCTCGACGGAGTGGGGGTACCACTTATAACCGTGTCCCGTCAGGATGTCGCCACTAAATATTGCACGTTTTACTTGAGTGTAATCCGCATTTATTGGAGTGTATTAACACGCCTCCGTTTAAAGGCCGTGTGCTTAACACTGCTAGGCTCTGTATGTGTATTTTCAGCTCGGGAGACGCCAGGTGTCGTATAAACACCTCACAAATATTCCAAGGTCAGGTTCAAAGTAATAAAACTATACACCGATTAGTAAGTTCCAACGATCAATATTTATTATACAAATATAATAAATACGCATGCACACGCTAAAGACTAATACCTATTTCTAATATTAAACGACTAAATACTTATCTAAGTGGAAACCAGCAAGGTCAGGGGACAAGGCCTTTGGTCCTTTCTTAGCTGCACCTTCTGTTCGTTCTTAGAAGAGTACTGTATAAGTTCACGTAGCGAGCGTCGTTTTGGGACTTACTGAACGATGGCTGGTGCTCAACGGCTGGTGATGGAAGACAGGATCTGGAGACTGGAGTCGAAGTCGAAACAGCAAGCCGGAGTAACAAAACAGCGGAGCCGGAGCAAAACAGATCAAGCCGGAGCACGAACAGACAGGACCATGTGTGGGGGTCTATCTTTATAGTGGTCCCCAATGTCCGTGCCTTTTCGGGGTGGGCTTTACCTTCCATGCATTGATTGGATCAATTCTCAATCAATGTCTCACTAATTCCCCAATCTGAGGGTCCCTTCACGATCGATGGGGCGGTCTCTAGGGTCTTTTGAGATGGATACTTTTGGTGCCGTTTTGTCTGGGCCTTCATTTAAAGTATCTATTCAAAACCAAATGTTGCTATTGTGTGTGCCCAGATCTGGATTGCCTCATTAATATGCAAAGCGTTTTGCTATTAATACCTTTGGTTGAGATCTTCCACCTGGCCAGAAACTAGTTTTGCTGCGTGCAAAATGCTAATCAGTCTTTGCAGACTGCTTGTCTTGGCTAAACTGCTTTCTCCCTGCAGTCTTAGCAGTTCTCCATTTTGTTAGCCCAGTGTCCATCTTAGGTGGCTACACCCTGCCCGACTGCACTCCCCCATATTCTCCCTGCCTGTTAACACCGTTTCTCTCAATGAAGATGTTGCCTGTATTGGCAAGCATTTCAGCGTTTTCTGTCTTGAATTGGTTTCCCAATGTCCACAGTTTGAAGTAACAAAGGGACATTTTCAGCACCTGATGCCAACTCAAAGATTTTTTAAATCATTCTATTCACAAGATGCGTGTATTGCCGGTTAGGGCAGCATTTATTTCCTCTCCCTAATTACCCTTGGGAAAGTGGCGGTGAGCCGCTTAGTGCGAGAGCAGCATGGTGGAAAAGTGGTTATAATAATCTTTCTTAGTGTCACAAGTAGGCTTACACCGGGCTCAATTCCAGCCTTGGGTGACTGTGTGGAGTTTGCACTTCTCCCTGTGTCTGCGTGGCTTTCCTCCGGGTGCTCGGGTTTCCTCCTACAGTCCAAAGATTTGCAGGTTAGGTGGATTGCCCATGCAAAATTGATGCTTAGTGTCCAAAGGTTAGGATGGGTTCCTGGGTTAAACGGATAGGGCGGTTGAATCGGCCTAGGAAGGGAGATCTTTCAGAGGGTCAGTGCAGACTCGAAGGGCCAAATTGTCTCCTGCACTTTATCGATTCTATGGAAATTGCCTTGTGCAGAGCAGTCTTGCACTACTAGGATCCCAGTCTTACGTTATGTAACCATTTTTGTCTCATTCAGCATCCAAAACCTATTGATACTGACCCAAGAATGGCAATATAATGACACGCTAAAATCTCAGACTGAGATAATCACTGATGCCACAAGTTTGCTATAATCTACAAGTCTATTTAATTCTTGAGCATTCATTGAATATGTTTCATGTGATTTGTGGCAAATAAGTTTTAAGCCACATTAAATATTGTTTTTGTTTTATAAATTTAGAGTACCCAATTATTTTTTTCCAATTAAGGGGCAATTTAGCGTGGCCAATCCACCTACTCTGCACATTTTTGGGTTGTGGGGGCGAAACCCACGCAAACACAGGGAGAATGTGCAAACTCCACGCGGACAGTGACTCAGGGCCGGGATTGAACCTGGGACCTCAGCGCCGTGAGGCTATCACTGCACCACCGTGCTGCCCACATTAAATAATGTTCAGCATAAATGTTAATGTTCAGAAGGAACACATGCACACTCATCTGTGTATACAAAATGGTTTACTTATTAAGAGTTAATTTGCATTGCCACCATTTCAGCTTCAAAATTGACTTTTTGAAAGACCGGTAAGATTACATTACTGCCCATTTACAGCGGTAACAGTGCCAACAGTAAAATAGATTTATCGTATGGTAATTTTGTAGGTTAGAGTCCACCATCCAATCGTCGCTCTTGGAGCAGTTTCATACAACTCAGTGATTTCCTGAGCTATTTAAGAGGGCAGTTAAAAGTTAACCATATTGATATGGGGCTGGCATGACGTACAGGCCAGATCAGGTAAGAACAGGTTTTCCTCTGTAAAGGATATAAATGAACAAGTTAAGTTTTTATGGCAGCTTAATTTCCACTTTTGATGACACCAGACTTTTTTAATTCTATCTTGGTTTAAAATTTTTGTGCAAACTGTGTATATATCCAAATACTGCCGTAGTCCTTGTAGTCCCACTCGATTATTATTCTTAGCCTTAGGATTCGTGGTTCGGTGACAATTTAGCACATGGATTGCAAGCAGTTCAAGAAGGCAGCTCACCACCACCTTCTCAAGGGTAATTAGGGATGAGCAATACATGCTGGCCTAGCCAGTGACACCCACATCCCATGAATTAATAAATAAAAAATAATAATAACCACTATGCACCCAAGGGGATGTGTTGGTTCGATTTCTCCAGGGGCCTACACTATCGCACACATCCAATGAACTGAATGATATCCACAAGGCGAATCTTCCACACAGTCCCCATCTTTACTCCCCAACCTCTTTCCTTTAACCCACAGAAAAACTACCAGTCTCTTTCACCCAGGCCTTCTGTCTTTAATTCAACTCAAATCCTGGAACTCCCTTGTTAACAGGATTATGGGTGTACCTACACTACACTGGATTTGGATTTGGGTTTATTGTCATGTGTAAAGAGATACAGTAAAAAGTATTGTTCTGCGTACAGTCCAGGCAGATCGTTCCATACATGAAAAACTTAGGACGTATGATAAACACACAATGTAAATACATGGACATCAGGTGAAGCATACGGAGTGTAGTACTACTCAGTAGAGAAGATGCGTGGAGAGATCAGTTCAAGTCCATAAGAGGGTCATTCAGGAGTCTGGTAACAGTGGGGAAGAAGCTGTTTTTGAATCTGTTAGTGCGTGTTCTCAGACTTTTGTATCTCCTGCCCGATGGAAGAGATTGGGAGAGAATAACCCGGGTGGGAGGGGTCTTTGATTATGCTGCCCGCTTTCCCAAGGCAGCGGGAGATGTAGACAGAGTCAGTGGATGGGAAGTGGATTCACGCGATGGACTGGGCTATGTCACGACTCTTGGTTGTGTCTTACGGTCTTGGGCCAAGCAGCTGCCATATCGGGCTGTGATGTAGCCAGATAGGATACTTTCTTTGGTGCATCTGTTAAAATTGTTAAGACTCAATGTGGACATGCCGAATGAGTTTCCTGAGGAAGTATAGAAGCTGTTGTGCTTTCTTGGTCTTGGCATCGACATGTGTGGACCAGGACAGATTGTTGGTGATGTGCGCACCTGGGAATTTGAAGCTGTCAACTATCTCCATCTCGGCACCATTGATGCTGACAGAGATGTGCACGATACTTTGTTTCCTGAAATCAATGGCCAGTGCCTTAGCATAGATTGCAGTGGATCAAGAAGGCAGCACACCACCACCTTCTCAAGGGGAACTAGGGGCAGGCAATAAATGTTGGCCTAGCCAGTGACACCCACATTCTCTGAATTAATGTTTTTTCAACCCAGGAGACTAAAGGGTTACATATTCCTTGAACAATACTCAGAATACCCGACTGCCTGTTCACACTTGGAACAGTAATCAGACGTCCAAGGAAACATATTTCACTTCTGACCCATTGCCCTCCACCCGGCTGTACAGCAAACGGCTAAGGTAAGGCAGGCCTTTTTTATACCCTTCTGTACATGCATTCAAAACCTGTGGCGATCAGAACTTGATCACTCCCTGCATAGTCAGCTTCATGAGTGGTCAAAGACTGATGTCACCCTCTCATGGACAGAATCCCTATGAATTGTTTCAAAATACCTTCCATAACTGTGACGAGGCCTCCAAAAATGTGGAGCATTCCACTTAGTTGATAAGCATCACACAGGTGCATTCCTTATACTGTTCCCTGACCACAATAATTACCACCTGATTTCAAAGGAAGTTTCAAGATTTCCTTAATCAGATCCATCCTGTTAGTGTCTTGATAGTCATATAAATTGGTGACATTGAAATGATTCCTGACCCCTTATGTCATTTTTTTACCTTCCAGATGTACACCCCACAAGAGTGGCAGTAGAATGGATACCACCAGATGGAAAAATAAGTTGACGATGGCCAAAGAAGACCTGCAGAAGTACATTTAAGGAGGACCTTCAAAAGCGAGAGACAATGCAGGCTGGAGCGAAATAAATTCAAATGGACTGGGGCTGGTGTTAGAACATAGAACATACAGTGCAGAAGGAGGCCATTCGGCCCATTGAGTCTGCACCGACCCACTTAAGCCCTCACTTCCACCTTATCCTCGTAACCCAATAACCCTTCCTAACCTTTTTTTGGTCTCAAGGGCAATTTATCATGCCCAGTCCACCTAACCTGCACGTCTTTGGAATGTGGGAGGAAATCAGAGTACCCAGAGGAAACCCACGCAGACACGGGGAGAACATGCAGACTCCGCACAGACAGTGACCCAGCAGGGAATAGAACCTGGGACCCTCGTGCTGTGAAGCCACAGTGCTATCCAATTGTGCTACCGTGCTGCCCCTTGTTGGAGTCGTTCTATTTCATTAATTATTTTATGGAATATAGGCTTTGCTGGCTAGGCCAACATTTGTTGCCCATCCCAAATTGCCATTGTGAAGGTGCTGGTGATCTGCCGTCTTGAACTGCTACGGTCCATGTTGTGTAGGTACATCCACTGTGCTATGAGGGAGTCAGTTCCAGGATTTTGACCCAGTGATAGTAAAGGAATGGCAATATATTTCCAAGTCAATCTGCTAAGTGACTTGGATGGGAACTTCCACCATCCCATGTATGCTGCCCTTGTCCTTCTAGATGCTAGTGGTCTTGGGATTGGAAGGTGCTGCTTAAGGAACCTTTGGTGAGTTCCTGCAGTGCATCTTGTAGATGGTACACACAGCTGTCACTATTCGTCAGTGGTGGAAGGAGTGAATACTTGTGGAATAAGTGGCAATCAAGCGACCTGGATGCTGTTGAGCTGCACTCTTCAGGCAAGTGGGGAGTATTCCATCACAATCCTGACTTGCGCCTTGTTTTTTTTTTTTTAAATAATTTTTATTGAATTTTTCAAAATACAAACATTTTAACCCCCCCTACATTTACATTTCAATCATAACAAAACAAAGTCAAACCCCCCTACTTAACAAGAAAAAAAAAAAAAAAATCCCCCCCCCCCCCCCCCGCCGGCGAACCGACAGTCAGACCAACTTATCATTTCTAGCAGCGTCCTCGGGCAGGCCTTGCCCGTGCCACCGCCGCTACCGTACTTCCTTCGTCGTTGTCCCCCCTCCCCCCCCCCCTCCCCCCCTCCCGCCCTCCCCCTCCCCTCCCGGGTTGCTGCTGTCATGGCCTCAGTTTCTATCTCTGATCCAAGAGGTCTAGGAAGGGTTGCCATCGCCTGGAAAACCCCTGCACCGACCCTCTCAGGGCGAATTTGATCCTTTCCAGTTGGATGAAGTTTGCCATGTCGTTTAACCAGGTGTTAACACTCGGAGGCCTTTCGTCCCTCCACTGAATCAGGATCCTCCTCCGAGCCACCAAGGACGCAAAGGCTAATATTCCAGCCTCCCTCGCCTCCTGTACCCCCGGTTCCACCCCAACCCCGAAGATCGCAAGTCCCCATCCTGGCTTGACCCTGGACCCCACCACTCTCGACACCGTCCCTGCCACCCCCTTCCAGAACTCCTCCAGTGCCGGACATGCCCAAAACATATGTGCATGATTCGCAGGGCTTCCCGAACATCTAATACACCTGTCTTCACCCCCGAAAAACCGACTCATCCTTGTCCCCGTCATGTGGGCTCTATGCAGTACCTTAAATTGAATGAGACTTAGTCTCGCACATGACGACGACGAGTTGACCCTCTCCAGGGCGTCTGCCCATGTCCCGTCCTCTATCTGTTCCCCCAGCTCTAACTCCCACTTATCTTTCAGCTCCTCTACTGGTACCATCCTCCACCTCCTGCATAATCTTATAGATGTCCGAGATCTTCCCCTCCCCGACCCAGACCCCTGATAGCACCCTATCACTCACCCCCCTGTCGGGGAGCGCGGGGAACCCCGCTACCTGTCGTCTGGCAAATGCCTTCACTTGGAGGTACCTGAACGTGTTCCCCGGGGGGAGCCCAAATTTCTCCTCCAGCTCTCCCAGGCTCGCAAACCTCCCCTCTATAAACAAGTCCCTCAGTTGTCTAATACCCGCCCTCTGCCAGCTCTGGAATCCCCCTCCTGTGTTTCCCGGCGCAAATCTGTGGTTCCCTCTTAGTGGTGCCCCTATCAGACCTCCCACTTCCCCCCTGTGTCGCCTCCACTGCCCCCAGATCTTGAGGGTGGCCGCCACCACCGGGCTCGTGGTATACCTCGTGGGAGGGAGCGGCCATGGTGCCGTTACCAGTGCCCCTAAGCTTATGTTGCCGCAGGACGCCCTCTCCATGCGCTTCCAGGCTGCCCCCTCCCCTTCCATCATCCACTTTCGTACCATCGATGTATTTGCCGCCCAGTAATATCCTGAAAGGTTGGGTAACGCCAGCCCTCCACTATCCCTACTCCGCTCCAAAAAGACCCTTCTAACTCTCGGGGTGCCATGTGCCCACACATACCCCATGATACTACTCGTTACCTTCTTGAAAAAGGCCCTGGGGAGGAAGATGGGCAGACACTGGAACAAAAACAAGAACCTCGGGAGGACCGTCATTTTAACTGACTGCACCCTCCCTGCCAGCGACAGCGGCACCATGTCCCACCTCTTAAACTCCTCCTCCATCTGCTCCACCAGTCTGGAAAAGTTCAACTTGTGTAGGGTCCCCCAGTTCTTTGCCACCTGCACCCCCAAATACCTAAAACTTTTAACTGCTCTTTTGAAGGGGAGCCTCCCAATTCCCTCCCCTTGGTCTCCCGGGTGTATTACAAAGATCTCACTTTTCCCCAGATTTAATTTATATCCCGAAAAGTCCCCGAACTCCGCTAGTATCCCCATTACCTCCGGCATTCCCCCCTCCGGGTCTGCCACATACAACAACAAATCATCCGCATAGAGCGAGACCCGATGTTCCTCCCCTCCCCTTGTCAGTCCTCTCCACCCCCCTGAACCCCTCAGTGCCATCGCCAACGGCTCAATCGCTAATGCAAAGAGTAAGGGAGATAGGGGACATCCCTGCCTAGTACCTCGATGGAGCCCAAAATATTCTGACCTCCTCCCGTTTGTTACCACACTTGCCATCGGAGCTGAATAGAGCAGTTTTACCCACTTGATAAATCCCTCCCCAAACCCAAACCTTTCCAACGTCTCCCACAAGTATTCCCACTCCACCCTGTCAAATGCCTTCTCCGCGTCCAGCGCTACCACTATCTCCGCCTCCCCTTCCACTGCTGGCATCATAATCACATTTAACAATCTCCGGACATTTGTGTTAAGTTGGCGTCCCTTCACGAACCCCGTCTGGTCTTCATGGACTACCCCTGGCACACAGTCCTCTATCCTGGTTGCCAGGACCTTTGCTAACAGCTTGGCATCTACATTTAAGAGGGAGATAGGCCTGTAGGACCCGCACTGGACCGGGTCCTTGTCCCGCTTCAAAATCAAGGAGATCAGGGCCTGCGACATTGTTGGAGGCAGAACCCCCCCCTCGCGCGCCTCATTGAAGGCTCGCACCAGCACTGGACCCACCAAGTCCACAAATTTCCTGTAAAACTCCACCGGGAACCCATCCGGCCCCGGCGCCTTCCCCGCCTGCATCTGGCCTATCCCTTTAATTAGCTCCTGCAGCTCTATCGGCGCCCCCAACCCTTCCACCAGCTCCTCCTGTACCTTTGGGAACCCCAATTTGTCGAGAAAGTTCTTCATTCCCCCTCTCCTCTTCGGCGGTTCAGACCTATACAATTCCCTATAGAAGTCCCTAAAGACCCTATTCACCTCTTGCCCCTTCTGCACTACATCCCCACCCCTCTCTCTCACTCCCCCAATCTCTCTGGCTGCATCTCGCTTACGAAGCTGGTGCGCCAGCATCCTGCTCGCCTTTTCCCCGTACTCATACGCCGCACCCTGCGCCCTTCTCCACTGCATTTCCGCCTTCCTAGTGGTCAGTAGGTCGAACCTGGCCTGCAAGCTACGCCGCTCCCTTAATAGCCCCTCCTCTGGCGCCGCCGCATATTTCCTATCTACTTCTAGGAGCTCCCCCACCAGCCTCTCCCTTTCCTGCCTCTCCTTCCTCTCTCTGTGTGCCCTTATGGAGATCAGCTCTCCTCTAATCACTGCTTTCAAGGCCTCCCAGACCGTCCCCACCTGCACCTCACCTGTGTCATTCGTACCCAGATAGTTCTCAATGCCCGTTCTCACCCTTCTGCACACCTCTTCGTCCGCCAACAGCCCTACATCCAGGCGCCACAACGGGCGTTGGTCCCGCGCCTCCCCCATGTCCACGTCCACCCAATGTGGTGCATGGTCCGATATCGCAATGGCCGAGTACTCCGTGTCCTGCACTCTCGGTATCAGCCCCCTGTTCAATACGAAAAAATCGATCCTAGAGTACACTCTGTGGACGTGGGAGAAAAAAGAATACTCCCTCGCCCTAGGCCTACCAAATCTCCATGGGTCTACCCCTCCCATCTGCTCCATGAACCCCCTTAACACCTCTGCCGCTGCCGGCCTCCTATTCGTCCTGGAACTCGATCTATCCAGCCCAGGGTCTAACACCGTATTAAAGTCCCCTCCCATGATCAGGCCCCCTGCCTCCAGTCCCGGGATGAGGCCCAGCAGGCGCCTCATAAAACCCGCGTCGTCCCAGTTCGGGGCATACACATTTACCAGTACCACACTCTCTCCCTGCAGCCTACCCCTCACCATCACGTACCTGCCCTCCTTGTCTGCCACCACCTCTGCCGCCACAAACGACACTCTCTTTCCCACCAAAATCGCCACCCCCCGGTTCTTGATATCCAAGCCTGAGTGGAACACCTGTCCCACCCACCCCCTTCTCAGGCGGACCTGATCTGCTACCCTCAAATGAGTCTCCTGCAGCATTGCTACATCAGCCTTCAGTCCCTTCAGGTGTGAGAAGACCCTTGATCTTTTGACCGGCCCATTCAGCCCCCTTACGTTCCACGTGATCAATCGGGTCGCAGAGCGACCCGTCCCTACTCCCTGTCGATTAGCCATGTCTTGTCCCTTGCTCGCCCCGGGTCATCCCTTCTTTTCTGACCCGCTTCCCATAGCGATGGCCCCCCCCCCACCCCCCCCGGCTCTCCCCTTCTCGTCCCTGGTCTTTCTAGCAGCAACCCGGTGTCCCCCCCCCAGTCCCCCCCCCCTTCCCCCCCCCCCCCCCCCCCCCCCCCCCTGGCTAGGACCCCTCCTAGCCGCGATGTACCCCACATCGTACTCCCGAGAGTCAGCTGGTCTCCGCTGACCCGGCTGCTCCTGCCACATTCCGACTCCTCCCGGTTCACCCCATCTGCGCCCGTGAAAGATCCCCTTAAAACCCCCGAGAAAGACCCGCATAGTCAACCCGCTCCCCCCCGTCCCGTCTCCCCAACTTAACGATATAAATACAAATACCCAATGGCAACTAAATACATAAATACTTAACTACATACTTAAATAACAAAATAATTAACTAACTATCAACTAACAGTGTGCCCAACCATCACCCTCCATCAAACAGTATAAATAACCGCAGATAACCATAACCCGAAAAGAAAAAAAAGAACAAAAAACCCCCCCCCAAGCACCCAAAGAAAAAGGGTAAGAGGGGTAAATAACTAAGGGAAATTGGAAACGGGAAAAAACACCCCATAAGAAGCCAACGACCCACAATAGAGATTTCAACAGTACAAATATACAGAAACACCCAACAACTCGAAACATAGAACATAGAACATAGAACGATACAGCGCAGTACAGGCCCTTCGGCCCTCGATGTTGCACCGACATGGAAAAAAATCTAAAGGCCATCTAACCTACACTATGCCCTTATCATCCATATGCTTATCCAATAAATTTTTAAATGCCCTCAATGTTGGCGAGTTCACTACTGTTGCAGGTAGGGCATTCCACGGCCTCACCACTCTTTGCGTAAAAAACCCACCTCTGACCTCTGTCCTATATCTATTACCCCTCAATTTAAGGCTATGTCCCCTCGTGCTAGCCACCTCCATCCGCGGGAGAAGGCTCTCGCTGTCCACCCTATCTAACCCTCTGATCATTTTGTATGCCTCTATTAAGTCACCTCTTAACCTTCTTCTCTCTAACGAAAACAACCTCAAGTCCATCAGCCTTTCCTCATAAGATTTTCCCTCCATACCAGGCAACATCCTGGTAAATCTCCTCTGCACCCGTTCCAAAGCTTCCACGTCCTTCCTATAATGAGGCGACCAGAACTGTACGCAATACTCCAAATGCGGCCGTACTAGAGTTTTGTACAACTGCAACATGACCTCATGGCTCCGGAACTCAATCCCTCTACCAATAAAGGCCAACACACCATAGGCCTTCTTCACAACCCTATCAACCTGGGTGGCAACTTTCAGGGATCTATGTACATGGACACCGAGATCCCTCTGCTCATCCACACTGCCAAGAATTTTACCATTAGCCAAATATTCCATATTTCTGTTATTCTTTCCAAAGTGAATCACCTCACACTTCTCCACATTAAACTCCATTTGCCACCTCTCAGCCCAGCTCTGCAGCTTATCTATGTCCCTCTGTAACCTGCAACATCCTTCCGCACTGTCTACAACTCCACCGACTTTAGTGTCGTCTGCAAATTTACTCACCCATCCTTCTGCGCCCTCCTCTAGGTCATTTATAAAAATGACAAACAGCAACGGCCCCAGAACAGATCCTTGTGGTACGCCACTCGTAACTGAACTCCATTCTGAACATTTCCCATCAACTACCACTCTCTGTCTTCTTTCAACTAGCCAATTTCTGATCCACATCTCTAAATCACCCTCAATCCCCAGCCTTCGTATTTTTTGCAATAGCCGACCGTGGGGAACCTTATCAAACGCTTTACTGAAATCCATATACACCACATCAACTGCTCTACCCTCGTCTACCTGTTCAGTCACCTTCTCAAAGAACTCGATAAGGTTTGTGAGGCATGACCTACCCTTCACAAAACCATGCTGACTGTCCCTAATCATATTATTCCTATCTAGATGATTATAAATCGTATCTTTTATAATCCTCTCCAAGACTTTACCCACCACAGACGTTAGGCTCACCGGCCTATAGTTACCGGGGTTATCTCTACTCCCCTTCTTGAACAAAGGGACCACATTTGCTATCCTCCAGTCCTCTGGCACTATTCCTGTAGCCAATGATGACCTAAAAATCAAAGCCAAAGGCTCAGCAATCTCTTCCCTGGCTTCCCAGAGAATCCTAGGATAAATCCCATCCGGCCCCGGGGACTTATCTATTTTCACCTTGTCCAGAATTGCCAACACTTCTTCCCTACGCACCTCAATGCCATCTATTCTAATAGCCTGGGTCTCAGCATTCTCCTCCACAATATTATCTTTTTCTTGAGTGAATACTGACGAAAAGTATTCATTTAGTATCTCGCTTATCTCCTCAGCCTCCACACACAACTTCCCACCACTGTCCTTGACTGGCCCTACTCTTACCCTAGTCATTCTTTTATTCCTGACATACCTATAGAAAGCTTTTGGGTTTTCCTTGATCCTACCTGCCAAAGACTTCTCATGTCCCCTCCTTGCTCGTCTCAGCTCTCTCTTTAGATCCTTCCTCGCTTCCTTGTAACTATCAAGCGCCCCAACTGAAACTTCATGCCTCATCTTCACATAGGCCTCCTTCTTCCTCTTAACAAGAGATTCCACTTCTTTGGTAAACCACGGTTCCCTCGCTCGACCCCTTCCTCCCTGCCTGACTGGTACGTACTTATCAAGAACATGCAATAGCTGTTCCTTGAACAAGCTCCACATATCCAGTGTGCCCAACCCTTGCAGCCTACTTCTCCAACCAACACATCCTAAGTCATGTCTAATGGCATCATAATTGCCCTTCCCCCAGCTATAACTCTTGCCCTGCGGGGTATACTTATCCCTTTCCATCACTAACGTAAAGGTCACCGAATTGTGGTCACTGTTTCCAAAGTGCTCACCTACCTCCAGATCTAACACCTGGCCTGGTTCATTACCCAAAACCAAATCCAATGTGGCCTCGCCTCTTGTTGGCCTGTCAACATATTGTGTCAGGAAACCCTCCTGCACACATTGTACAAAGAATGACCCATCTAATGTACTCGAACTATATCTTTTCCAGTCAATATTTGGAAAGTTAAAGTCTCCCATAACAACTACCCTGTTACTTTCGCTCTTTTCCAGAATCATCTTCGCCATCCTTTCCTCTACATCCCTAGAACTATTAGGTGGCCTATAGAAAACTCCCAACAGGGTGACCTCTCCTTTCCTGTTTCTAACCTCAGCCCATACTACCTCGGAAGAAGAGTCCCCATCTAGCATCCTTTCCGCCACCGTAATACTGTCCTTGACTAGCAGCGCCACACCTCCCCCTCTTTTGCCCCCTTCTCTGAGCTTACTAAAACACCTAAACCCCGGAACCTGCAACAACCATTCCTGTCCCTGCTCTATCCATGTCTCTGAAATGGCCACAACATCGAAGTCCCAGGTACCAACCCATGCTGCCAGTTCCCCAACCTTATTTCGTATACTCCTGGCATTGAAGTAGACACACTTCAAACCACCTACCTGAACACTGGCACCCTCCTGCGAAGTCAAATCTGTGCTCCTGACCTCTATACTCTCAATCTCCCGTACCCCAAAACTACAATCCAGGTTCCCATGCCCCTGCTGAATTAGTTTAAACCCCCCCAAAGAGCACTAACAAATCTCCCCCCCAGGATATTGGTGCCCCTCAGGTTCAGATGTAGACCATCCTGTCTATAGAGGTCCCACCTTCCCCAGAAAAAGCCCCAGTTATCCAGAAATCTGAATCCCTCCCGCCTGCACCATCCCTGTAGCCACGTGTTTAATTGCTCTCTCTCCCTATTCCTCATCTCACTATCACGTGGCACGGGCAACAACCCAGAGATAACAACTCTGTTTGTTCTCGCTCTGAGCTTCCATCCTAGCTCCCTAAAGGCCTGCCTGACATCCTTGTCCCCTTTCCTACCTATGTCGTTAGTGCCAATGTGGACTACGACTTGGGGCTGCTCCCCCTCCCCCTTAAGGACCCGGAAAACACGATCCGAGACATCACGTACCCTTGCACCTGGGAGGCAACATACCAAACGTGAGTCTCTCTCGCTCCCACAAAATCTCCTATCTGTGCCCCTGACTATTGAGTCCCCAATTACTAATGTTCTACTCCTTTCCCCCCTTCCCTTCTGAGCAACAGGGACAGACTCCGTGCCAGAGGCCCGTACCCCATGGCTTACCCCTGGTAAGTCGTCCCCCCCACAAGTATCCAAAACGGTATACTTGTTACTCAGGGGAACGACCGCAGGGGGTCCCTGCACTGACTGCTTCTTCCCATTCCCTCTTACAGTTACCCATCTATCTCCAGTCTTTGGTGTAACTACTTCCCTGAAGCTCCTATCTATGACCCCCTCTGCCTCCCGAATGATCCGAAGTTCATCCAGCTCAAGCTCCAGGTCCCTAACACGGTTTTTGAGGAGCTGGAGTTGGGTGCACTTCCCACAGATGAAATCAGCAGGGACACTGACGGCGTCCCTCACCTCAAACATTCTGCAGGAGGAGCACTGTACTGCCTTCCCTGACATCACCTCTAGATTTAAAAAAAAAAACAAGAAAAAGAAAAAGAAAGAAGAGCTTACCTGATATTACCTCAAACCCTGCTCCCGCTGAAAGGTAAGCAAATTTAAAGGCACTCACTCACCTTCACGACAGGCCCCTGCTCCCGCTTCCCAACCACCGTGGGGTGGGGGGGGTTGGTTAGAGGAGGAGGTAGGGTGGGAAACACTCACGAAGTGTTTCGGGTTTAACTGTCACTTGCCAACAGCCTCTCCACAAACCACCTTCAACTTAGGCTGACCGCACTGCACGTATGCAAATTCCCCCAGGACAGCTGATCAGTAGCTCTGCTCTGCTGCCCTCTGCTGGATGATTGCCTTCACTCAAACTCCTCGGGTCTACTTCGCAGATTCACCTTCAACTTAGGCTGACCGCACTGCACGTATGCAAATTCCCCCAGGACAGCTGATCAGTAGCTCTGCTCTGCTGCCCTCTGCTGGATGATTGCCTTCACTCAAACTCCTCGGGTCTACTTCGCAGATTCACCTTCAACTTAGGCTGACCGCACTGCACGTATGCAAATTCCCCCAGGACAGCTGATCAGTAGCTCTGCTCTGCTGCCCTCTGCTGGATGATTGCCTTCACTCAAACTCCTCGGGTCTACTTCGCAGATTCACCTTCAACTTAGGCTGACCGCACTGCACGTATGCAAATTCCCCCAGGACAGCTGATCAGTAGCTCTGCTCTGCTGCCCTCTGCTGGATGATTGCCTTCACTCAAACTCCTCGGGTCTACTTCGCAGATTCACCTTCAACTTAGGCTGACCGCACTGCACGTATGCAAATTCCCCCAGGACAGCTGATCAGTAGCTCTGCTCTGCTGCCCTCTGCTGGATGATTGCCTTCACTCAAACTCCTCGGGTCTACTTCGCAGATTCACCTTCAACTTAGGCTGACCGCACTGCACGTATGCAAATTCCCCCAGGACAGCTGATCAGTAGCTCTGCTCTGCTGCCCTCTGCTGGATGATTGCCTTCACTCAAACTCCTCGGGTCTACTTCGCAGATTCACCTTCAACTTAGGCTGACCGCACTGCACGTATGCAAATTCCCCCAGGACAGCTGATCAGTAGCTCTGCTCTGCTGCCCTCTGCTGGATGATTGCCTTCACTCAAACTCCTCGGGTCTACTTCGCAGATTCACCTTCAACTTAGGCTGACCGCACTGCACGTATGCAAATTCCCCCAGGACAGCTGATCAGTAGCTCTGCTCTGCTGCCCTCTGCTGGATGATTGCCTTCACTCAAACTCCTCGGGTCTACTTCGCAGATTCACCTTCAACTTAGGCTGACCGCACTGCACCGAAACCTTCAAAATATTCAGAAAAGTCAACCGTTCGAGAAAAAACACCCCAAACACTCCACGAAACTGTTACCCAGTTCCGACCTGGCCTGAAAAAGAAAAGGGCCACTTGCACAATCCAGAGTCCCCCGGCGGCTACGACCGCCGGTGCTCCCAGGTTTTAGTTCGTGTCCAACTTTTCCTCTTGTACAAAGGTCCAGGCCTCCTCTGGGGACTCGAAATAATGATGTTGGTCCTTGTAGGTGACCCACAAGCGCGCCGGTTGCAACATTCCAAATTTGATCTTTTTCGCGTGTAGCACCGCCTTTGTCCGGTTGTACCGGGCCCGCCGCTTTGCCACCTCCGCACTCCAGTCCTGGTACACCCTTACCGTCGAGTTCTGCCACTTGCTGCTTTTCTCCCTTTTAGCCCACCTCAGGACTTTCTCTCGATCACTTAGCCGCTGGAACCGCACCAGCACCGCCCTCGGGGGCTCGTTTGCCCTAGGCCTCCTGGCCATGACCCGGTATGCCTCTTCCAATTCCAGGGGCGCCGGACCGGCCCCTTCCCCCATCAGGGAGCTCAACATCTCCGCCACATATCCCGGGAGATCCGACCCCTCCAGGCCTTCTTCCAGGCCCAGGATCCTCAAATTTTTCCTCCTCATCCGAGTGTCCAGCTCCTCGAAGCGGCTCTGCCACTTCATGTGGAGTGCCTCGTGCACCTCCACCTTTGCCCCGATGACTGTGGCCTCCTCCTCCCTCGCGGCCATCTCCTGCTGCAGATCTTTAATCGACGCCTCTTGGATCGCCTGGGCTCCCACCAACCTGGTGGCCGTCGCGTTCATGGACTCTAAGAGTTCCACTTTCATCTCCGTGAAAAAACGGAGGAGAGCGGCCTGCTGCTCCTCCGCCCATTTCTTCCACTCCTCCGGTGCACCGCCGGCCGCCATTTTGATTTTCTTCCCCCGCTTTTTTTGGGGAGCTGCTGCCGTTTTTCTTGCCGCTCCACTCCGGGTACCGACCATAAAATCGGTCTAGTTCTCCTCAGGGGACCTTCCCCCACCGGGATTCGTTTTTTCAGCGCCGTTGGGGCCCTCCAATTGGCCCAAAAACACCTTTGTTGCAGGAGCTTCCAAATGTGCGGCTTAGCTAGTCATAGCCGCAACCGGAAGTCTGACTTGCGCCTTGTTGATGGTGGACAGTCAGGAGGTGAGTTACTCATCACAGAACCCTAGCCTCTGACCTGCTCTTGTAACCACAGTATTTATATGGCTAGTTCAGTTCAGTTTCTGATCAATGGTAACCCCCAGGATGTTGATAATGGGGGATTCAGTGATGGTAATGCCATTGAATGTCAAGGGGTGATGGTCTGATTGTCCCTTACTGAAGATGGTCATTGCCTGGCACTTGTGTGGCGTGAATGTTACTTGTCAATTGTCAACCCAAACCTGGATATTGTCCAGGTCTTGCTGCATTTGCACATGGACTGCTTCAGTGTCTAAAGAGTCACGAAGGATACTGATCATTGTGCAATCAGCAGTGAACATCCCCACATTTGACCTTTCGATGGAAGGAAGGGAATTGATGAAGCAGCTGAAGATGGTTGGGCCTAGGACACTACCCTGAGGAACTCCTGCAGTGATGTCCTGGGACTGAGATGACTGACATGCAACCACCACTGCCAGGTATAACTCCAACGAGTGGAGAGTCTTTCCCCTAATTCCCATTGACTCCGGTTTTGCTCAGACCCGGTTAAATATTGCCTTGATGTTAAGGACAGTCACTCTCACCTCACCTCTGGAGTTCATCTCTTTTGTCAATGTTTGAACCAAGGCTGTAATGAGGTCAGGAGCTGTGTGACCCTGGCAGAACCCAACCCTTCCATCACTTTACGGATGATTGAGAGTAGTGTTGGGCGGTAATTGGCCGGGTTGGATTTGTCCTGCTTTTTGTTTACAAGGCATCCGTGGGCAATTTTGGTAGATGCCAGTGTTCTAGCTATGCTGGAACAGCTTGGCTAGGGACGTGGCACGTTCTGGAGCATAAGTCTTCAGTACTATCGCTGGAATATTGGCAGGGCCCAGACTTTGCAGTATCCAATACCTTCATCCAGTTCTCAATATCACATGGGGCGAATCGATTTGGCTGAAGATGGGCATCTGTGATGCTGGGGACCTCTGGAGGAGACCTAGATGGATCATCCACTTGTCACTTTGGTTGAACATTATTGCGATGCTTCAGCCTTGTCTTTTGCATGGATGTGCTGGGCTCCTCCCATTGAGGATGGGGATATTTGTGGAGCCGCCTCCTCCAGTGAGTTGTTTAATTGTCCACCACCATTCACGACTGGGATGTGGCAAGACTGTAGAGCTTGAATCTGGTCTGTTGGTTGGGGGAATCGTTTAACTCTGTCTATCACTTGCTGCTTATGTTGTTTGGCATACACCTCATGTATGGAATGTCAGGTGCCGCTCCTTGCATGCCCTCCTGCACTCTTCATTGAGCCAGGATTGATCCCCTGGTTTGGTGGTAATGGCAGAGTGGGGGATATGCTGGGCCATGAGGTTACAGATTGTGGTTGAATACAGTTCTGCTGCTTTTGATGGCCCACAGCGCCTCATGGATGCCTATTCTTGAATTGCTAGATCTATTGTGAATCTATCCAACTTAGCACGATGGTAGTGCCACAAAACACAATGGACGATATCCTCAATGTGAAGACAGGACTTTGTCTCCATTGGCTCCCAGTCTCTCCAATAATGAATCAAATTCCTTGTCCTAATTTACCTAACCTTCTGTGAACACATCCAACACCACCTACTGTAATCTTCGATAAACCAGCATCCCAACACAATCCTTTTGTTGCTACTTTCCTGAACATTGCCCGCCCTCTGCTGATAGGTAGTTGGTCCTGAGTCTCTGAAATTCTCTCCCTAAAGTTCATACCTTGTTAATTTTCTCTCCACCTTCAAAAGCATTTTCAAAACTCTTTCTTTTGTATTGTGATTCTCACCATCTACTAAACTAGAGAATTAAATATGTTTATTGAAGCATACTGAAAATATCCCCATCCTCATAGCTGAACACTATGTGATTCTCACCACATTTATATTACATTATAAGTGAAAGTTTTGTTGCCATTAGCATTTGGTTTGTGTTACGAATGTGACAACTGAGCAAAATAGCCACAATGTGGAATAACCACATTGAGGCCAGCCATTAAATAGTTAACTTTATATTCCTTTGATTGTTTCTTTTCTTCAAAAACTGTAACATATCTGTAAGTCCATCCTCTTATTCTATGATCTGTACAAGTGTGTGTGGGGGGCCCTGAAAGTGTATGCAGCGCCGGCCCTAGGGTTGCTGGCGCCCAGGGCAAGCTGAACTTCGGCGCCCTTGGGGGGGGGGGGGCCGAGGGGAGGGGGGGGGGCGAGGGGGGGGGGGGCGAGGGGGGGGGGGGCCGAGGGGGGGCGGGGCCGAGGGGGGGGCGGACCCGCGGGGGGGGGCGGCGGACCCGCGGGGGGGGGCGGACCCGAAGGGGGGGCTGGGCGTGGCGGACCCGAAGGGGGGGCTGGGGGTGCGGACCCAAGGGCGGGGCGGGGGGGCGGACCCGAGGGCGGGGCGGGGGGGCGGACCCGAGGGCGGGGCGGGGGCAGACCGAGTGCGGGGGCGGACCGAGCGGGGGGGGCGGGGGCGGACCGAGCGGGGGGGCAGACCGAGCGGGGGGGCGGGGGCGGACCGAGCGGGGGGGCGGGGGCGGACCGAGCGGGGGGGCGGGGGCGGACCGAGCGGGGGGGCGGGGCGGACCGAGCGGGGGGGGGCGGACCGAGCGGGGGGGCGGGACCGCCCTTGGAGAGGGCGGCCACCGCGCATGCGCTGGTTGGCACCGGCCCAACTGCGCATGCGAGGGACCCGAGTCTCTGGCGCCCCCCGGCACATGGCGCCCAGGGCGACTGCCCGAGTTGCCGGTGCCTTGAGCCGGCCCTGAGTGTATGTGCATGAATGGTGTTCGTAATTTACCTAATTTTTTAAAGTTAGGAAGTAACTTCAATAAACGTGTCTAATTCTCTGGTTTAAACTCAGTAAACCTGTCTGATTCGTTCTTTATAATCTGTAAGTGTGCATAATAGGACTGTGCAGTACTGGCAAGCACACCCTTACTAAATTCACAATAAAACCCTATACAGTCAGACCTGAAGCGGTAAATTCAGGGAGACAATTTTTACCTCCCCTCGGACATTTGCACTTCAATTTTGTACAATGCCCACTTATTGTAGGTTTCATATTGCAACCATTCCAGCGCTGGATGGGGGTGCCGATCAAGCAGACTGCTTTGTCCAGGATTCTCGAGTGTTGTTGGAGCTTCACTCATCCAGTCATGTGGTAATGCATGACGTTCATTCTGCCAGAGTCATGTTGGATTCTTCATTAAAGACTTGAAGTTTGTGTATAACTCTGCCAAGGTAAAGTTTTTGAAATTCCAGGCTACTCTGAGTTTATTGTTAACACATACCAAGCTTCCTGCGGATTTTAAACAAATATCAAATGGGTCCCATGTTAATCATAAACTATTTCCTCTGGGAAAAATGCTGTTGAAAGAGCAGAGATGAGGTTGCAACCCATTTCTCTCAATTAATAATTTTAGTTTTCAGTTATCAGATTTTGGGTGCCTGAGATGCTGTAAGTTAGTGCTAGTTTCATTTATGCTGGATCATCTGCCGAATGTAAACATTAAACAATTGTTTGTGTTTCAGACGACCTCCTCTTGACTCATTTTTCCCACAACTATCGGAAGGCCAACTCCCCATATCCTCAATTTCCTCTCTGGGAGATGGTAACTTCTGCTCTGGATACAGATTTCCGGCTGCCCACGGGACCTTAAATGCATCCTTCATGTAGGCACATACGATTTAACTAGTTTTCATCAACTGAGACTCATCATATTTTCAAATGAAATTAATTTTCTGCCAGAGGTCACATGATTGAGAATCTGAGCTAGGTTTCTTCCCCTCATTATGTTCGGGGTGCTGAGACTAACTTGACTGAGCTCAACTCCCACAGCTCACACCGGGGTGTGAACATGGAACCTTCGAGTCTACTTGCTTCAGTGTCCCAAAGTTTAATTGGTGGTTTCAAACTCCAAGCCATTATTCAATTTTCTTTTAATAAAAATAAAATAATCTTCTTACCATTGCTTCTCTCATCAAGTGTATTGAAAATTGCATTGTGCATTTTGTCCATGTATAGCTACCATAAACACATATACCAGCAGAGGGAGTCGAGAAAAAGAGATCCACGTTTTAACAGCACAAGCAACAATTCTGCTTCTTACTCAATCTTACTATTTCTTCCCAAGAACTTTACACCTGGTGTATCCGGGATTAGGTTAGGGGATTCACTGAATTGTATTTAGCGGTGGATGCTTACACCAGCATGAGAACGTTTTGTGTGGGGGGAGGGGTTATAGCAGGTAAAGTGCCACAAGAAAGCTACACTTTCAGTTATACAAAGTTTTCATTTGCTGCAAAGTCTGCACCCTTTACAAGGGAACCAATAGAACTTTAGTCTTCTGAAGAGGACCAGGCATGATCGACTAGATGGGTCCCATTAACACCCAGTATCCAGGTCAAAGACACCCAGATTGAAGGAAATCCCGGGATGTGAATTCCATTGCCCTAGTTTGTCTTCTCTGATGCCAAGGGCAATGGTTGCAGTGGATGATGATTATTTTTTAAATAATATTTTTATCAGCATTTTGCACTTAACATCCAAACATGGCAGAACAATACAGAAGCAACACCAACATAGGTATCACAAACTGTCCCTACATCTGTGACAGTGGTCCCAGTTTTATCTTTTCACTACATTATTTACATTAGTGCGTTTCTTATAGTTGTTTAGAAATGTTCTTATCGGGACTCTTAATATTTAGTGATACGAGTTACACAACTTTACATATGTATTTACAATTATTGCCATGCAGTGTTCCCCACACCCTTTCTACCCCCCTGTCCTATCCCCCCCCCCTTCCTGTCTATTCTCCCCTTCTCCCCCACCCCTCCCACAGTTAGTTGCTGTTTGGGAACAAGTCTGTAAAGAGATTTGTGAACTTCTTCCACATGTTGTGAAATCATGCCTCGGGTCCCCTTATTGAGAATTTTATTTTTTATAGTTTCAGGAATTGCACTGGGTCTAAGAGGCACTCCGGGGCCCTGAATGGCCAATTTCCAACCTCGCAGATATCTCCGCCTGGCGATCAGTGAGGCGAAGGTCAAGGCATCCACCCCTTCCCTGCCCAGAACTCTGGATGCTCTGACACCCCGAAGACCGCTACAGCTGGGCACGGCTCCCTCTTGCACCAACCAACCTGAACACAGCGTTGAAAAAGGCTGGGTCAAGACCAGAACACGTGGGTGTGGTTGGCCAGGCCCCCATGACAATGCCCTCACCTATCCGTGACCTCTGGGAAGAACCCGCTCATACATGTCTTAGGTGCACTCTGTGCACCACCTTTCGCTGCATTGGGCTTAGCCCAGCGCAGGAGGAGGTGGAGTTGATCCTGTGCAGCGCCTCAATCCAGAGGCCTCCCCCTAACTCAGTCACAGCTCCTCCTCCCATTTTAATCTGGTCTCGTCCAGTGGGCTCTGTCCTTATTATGAGTCGTCGATAGATGTGTCCATTGTGTCTAGTAATGTGTGACCAGATCTCTGGCGGAATGTTTTTGACTCCTTGTTGATGAAGTTGCGCAACTGCAGGTACCTGAACTCGTTCCCTTTTGGCAGTTGGAGCCTCTCTGAGGGTTTCTCTAGAGATGCCAGTCTGTTGTCCACATACATGTCCTTCACTCTCAGTGTCTCTCTTTCCTCTCTCCACATCCTAAACGTGGCATCTATCCTCGCCGGTGTGAACCTGTGGTTGTTGCAGATGGACATCCTATGGACATCCCGGCAAGCTTGAAATGGTACCTGAACTGGTTCCATGTCCTTAATGTGGCCACTACCACCAGGCTCCGAGTGTGTGTGTGGGCGGGCCGGGAGCGGAGGGGTGGCCACTGCTCAGAGAGACGTCCCTGTGCAGGAGTCCTCCTCTATTCTGACTCAGTCCGCCTCCGGTTCCCTTAGCCACCCTCTCCGCGTCTGCCGCCCAGTGGTAGAATGGGAAATTCGGTAGGGCCAGACCTCCCACAAGTCGCCCTCACTGTAAGGTTAAGTTACGTATACTAGGAAGTCATCCCTCCCCAGATGAAGGCCATAATTAACTTGTTTATCCTGGTGAAGAAGTATTTGGGGATAAAGATCGGGAGTGATCTGAATACAAAGTGGAACCTCAGCAGCAGGCTCATTTTGACCGTCTGTACCCTTCCCGCTAATGAAAGAGGGAGTTAGTCCCACCTTTGCAGGTCCCTCTTCACCTCCTCCACCAGGTTGGAGAGGTTCCAATTGTGGAGCCTCATCCAGGTGTAGTCCACTTGAATCCCCAGGTACATGAACTTGGTTTGGGTGGCTTTAAACAGTAGCTCTTCCAGCTCCAATCGATCCACTTCATCAGGAAGATTTTGCTCTTTCCCAGGTTGAGTTGTTAACCTGAGAAGGTACCAATCACCTGAAGGATCCTGTTATCTTTCCCATGCTGGCTAGGGGGTTTGGCGCATAGAGGAGTAGGTCACTCGCAAAGAGTGAGTGCTCTCTGTCTCCTCTCCAGATGCCCGTCCACTACTCTGCCGACCTAAGGGCGATGGCCCTGGTTCAATTGCCAGTGTGAACAGGGGTGAGGATAGCGTTGTTCCCCTGTGCAGCCAAAAGTATTCAGAGCTGGTGGCGTACGTTCGTACGCTCGGTGTAGGAGTGTTATACAGGAGCTTCACCCTTGCAGTGAACCTTAGTCCAAACCCAAACTGTTCAATTACCTCCATGATGTACCTCCATTCTACTCGATCCAAGGCTTTCTCAGCATCTGGCGTCCTCTCCCTGGATGGGGTTATTATTATATTCAGCAGGCATCTGATGTTCGCTGTTAGCTGTCTGCCCTCGACCAACCCGGTCTGATCTTCCACGGTCACTTCTGGCAGCCAGCTCTCCAGGTGCCTTGCCAGTCCTTTCGCTAGGATTTTTGCATCAGTGTTTGAGACGTGGGTCTGTATGCTCCACACTCTGTTGGGTCTTTGTCCTTTTTGGGGATCAATGAGATTGAGGCCTGGGGCAGCGTGGGCAGCCGGGCCCCGTTTGACTGTGAGTCGTTGAACATTTCTTGCAAGTGCGGGGCCATCGCTGCTGCATTTGTTTTGTAAATGTCTACCGGGATCCTATCCAGTCCCGCGGCTTTCCCTGACTGCATGGAATTTAAAAAAAAATTTAGAGTACCAAATTCATTTTTTCCAATTAAGGGCCAATTTAGCCTAGCCAATCCACCTAGCTTGCACATTTTTGTGTTGTGGGGGCGAAACCCACACAAACATGGGGAGAATGTGCAAACTCCACACAGTGACCCAGAGCCAGTATCGAACCTGGGACCTTGGCTCCGTGAGGCCGCAGTGCTAACCCACTGCGCCACCGTGCTGCCCTCTGACTGCATGGAATTAATGCATCGCATAATTTTGCTTCGACCTTGTCCTCCACCATCACTGGTGTATCCAGTCAGTCGAGGAACTGTTAAGTAGTTAGCAGGTGTTGAGGGGTTTAAAAAATAATTAACTGAGAATAGTCAAACAAGCATTTGTTAAAATAAAAACTCATAACGCAGACAAGTACTAATTTCTCGATTAGTATGTCTTGAGTCCAATAAAAAAAGGTTAACCATTAGCTAGATTTCCTGGTTTGGGAGTGCTTTTGGAGCTGCACTCATCCAGGCATATGGGCCAGGACATTCCAGTCCTTCCCCTGGGGTGTTTTTCCGGTAGTAGAGGTGGCTCGCCTTTGGCTGCTGAACGGATCTATCGGTCCTGCCGAGGTCTATGGCACGTTATGTATGGCCCGCCCGCCCCGTTACCGGGAATCCTGCCATGGGTGGGGGGGAGGGGGGTAAGGGGGGTGATCACCGTCACCGGAGTGTTGGGGGGGGGGGGGGGTAAGGGGGAAGAAGGGGGCGATCATCTTCGGCATGACCAAGAATCCCACCAGCGAGAAGAGTCTGAAAATCCTGCCTGTGGTATCTGCTTGATGCCATTTCTGTCAACCTCTCACTGTGCACACGTTCAAATGATAAAGAATTAATCAAACAGTTTTACTGAGTTTAAATTAAAGAATGAGTCAAGTTTATTGAAGCTACTTGGCAACCGAAAAAAATATCTAGGTAAATGGGCAACACATTCCCTGGCCGCACACACAGACACTAGTATAGGTGGTAAAGATATTTTACTGTTTGTGAAGAAAATAAACCATCAAAGCAACTAATGGTTATATATAGTCTTCTGGCTGGCCTCTTGTGACAATACTACATTGGAAATCAAGTGGAGCAAGAATAACAAGTAGACTTCGGCAAAAGTGAAAAGAGCGAGAAAACAGTTAAAGATAAGAGTACTTGAGTGGAAGAAAGCCAAAAATCTAACATGAAAATAACAGAACTATCGCAGATAAACTGCAAAGAGAAATGATCAGATAAGACATCGGCAAACAATGGGAAACATTCAAACCACATATTCCCAATGGAATTAAAAGGAATAGAGCAAAGGCTAAAGTTAATTGAATGAGTAGAGAAATTTAAATTAGAATGAGACTTAAAATTTAGGCAAATAACACAAAAGCAAGTCAACCCGTGCTGTAAAGGAATTTCTAAACTCCCCAAAAAATTGAAAAGAATTGTTAATGAAAGAGCAGGGTCTTATCGAAGATGCAAAGTCCCTGATAGCCCAGAGACGGATTTTGTAGGGCTGGCCGGACTCGAAGTCGCTGACGGTAGTGGTGTGGGTGGTTGATTTGGCAGAGTTTCTCCACTTAGAGAAGATCAAGTTCACCAAGGGGGGGGGGGGGGGGGGGGGGGGGGAGGGGTTCACCTCGAGGTTGAAGCTGTTCATCAACTTCTTTGAGGAGTATTGAGTCATCGGTGGCGGGGAGGGGGGTGTGGTTGTGTTTTTAATTCTTTGTTTCATATATATATACATATATGAAAATGCCTCAAACTAAATGTTTTTTTTTAAAAACGGTTGCAAAGACAGAGATAATGCACAAATTTTTTTGCCTTGGTTTTCATATAAGTGTGCTGGTCTCTTTTAAAATTCTGTAGCTCTTTGGGTTCTGTGGTGCATTTCACTGTGGCGGGGGGGGGGGGGGGGAGGAGCTGAATAAAGGGCCACTTAACAAAGAACAAAGAAAAATTACAGCACAGGAACATGCCCTTTGGCCCTCCAAGCCTGCGCCGATCCAGATCCTCAATCTAAAAAAGGTATGAGTATCCTCAGATGAGATGAGATGCACAGCTGAGACAGGTTATGAACCTTAATTTACAATGCAGGAAATCAGGAAAGGTAACAATGAAGGGCACACATGCCAGATCATTACTGATAAGTGGTGCTAATCAATCACCTTGTATCAACCCTTTGGTCACAGCCTCAACATTCCCCAAAGCAAGAAGGAAGTCACGAACAATTGGGTGACTGGACAGCTACCCTGGAAGTATACAGATATCCTGGAAGTATACAGGTTTGCATGAAGTATTCCGGAAACATCCACAATTCCTAAATTTAAGTAAATTGTAGGTACCGGACATCTTCGAGGGACAACACAGTATCCAGGGTTGGTTCCTCAGCGAGAAAGAATACCAGCAAAGGATGTAGCCACTGACTCCCGTTCGGAGGCCACAAATTGCATCTGAGAGAAGGTCGGACGATGTCCATGCCATAATCCGAGTATTGATGAAGGACACCGTAGGCATGTTAAAGAAGAAATTCTGATGCCTGGACAGTTTTGGCAGGTCACTGCAGTACTGTCCCCAGAGAGTCTCACGGATCATCGTGGTTTCCTGAGCATTTCACAACCTGGCAATACAAAGAGGGGAAGAGTTGCCACATGCCGCAATGGCAGAGTTTCATATCTCCACTGTTAAGTGTACATCGAAGGGGATGAAGTTGGTGAGGTCCAGGGATGTGAGGCTGCAGGGGAAGAGGCCATAGCATGGGCCAGATGGTGCAGGTGTGCACGTGAGGCCCTCATAACTACAAGATGGAGGATGAGCAGTAGTGATTATCCTCTTGGACAAGGCCAACATGAACACCAGCATGGCTATCTTCACATTTCAACCATCTACTTCATTCTGAGTGTGAATAATTACACATGTGGCTCACATTGTCCTGTCCCTTTGAAAAATGGTGAGACAGGAGAAGATGTCCTTCCAGAAATGGGGTGCTAACTGAAGTAGGTTGCCCTGGAATCACGCATCTGAAGTTGCTGCCTCTTCCTGTGACTTTCACAGATCCCAGTTGCTATGGCAGCCTACAAGAGACAGCAGCTGCTTTACTATCCTCGCTGGACTCGTCACTTCATGCCTCCAATGTCACCAAGCCCCTCCATGAGAGCCAACAGCAGCAACTGGCAACACCCACTGTCTCCCATTGAGAATCCTACTGCGAGGAACCACTTGGGCCAAGGCTGCCAAGGACATACCGCTGGTGTCCAGAGATCTACTTAGACGTGACTCAGTCTTCCATGTCTCCGTGTTCTCAATCACATTGACATCTGGCACTCACAGTTAGAGATGCTGGGTTGCATTCTCCCTCACCTTTCTATGGACGTGAACCACCTGAGGATGATAAGGGCATCCATCCTGTGTCACATATTACAATACCCCCTTTCGAGCACAGACAGTCTGTCCTTGGGTATCTGCAGCAGGATTAGACATCACAAAGCCCTCAAAGTTACATTTATTTGATATTAAAGACCAAAGGTCAACTTCAGTACTTCCGTGCTCCTATCCAATTGGTTCATTCAGCATTGTGTCAAGCTATCATATGTGTTTCCAGGGCTTGTTCGAAGGCTCCAATGAGTGCAATATATCACTGTTTGCAATTACCATCACTCAACGTGGTACCTGTTCAGGTGAGGGGACACACAGCACTGCACTAAATGGGAAAGGTAATACACTCTCAAAGGTGTAGGCATGAGCGCCATGACTGGGCTGAGAGGGGCATAGCCTCGACACATTGAGGTGGCAAGATCTTCACAATTATTGGTGAGTTGCCCACAAGTGCTTTCAGAAACCAGAAACGTGATTGGCACACAGGAGCACACATGAGCTCTGAAAAAGATGCACAGCTTGGAACCCCTGACACATTAGAGAGAGTTCCAGCATACATAACCATTCTCAATCTCTTTCAACATCTCTCCTATTCTAGACCTTGACCTTTATTGAAAGCAGATGAGCTGGGAGTACACACCAGCCTCAATCCTACATGGATAAAAATGAGCAATGCATGATCCTGCAAGGTATGTGAACCAGGTTCTCCCATGAGGAAACCTTACATTAAGGATGACACATCACTGATATTAGGAATGATGTGTGGATGGGCAGACCTTGTTGTGCAATGGAAGCAGTGTTCATAGATAAGAGGTGCCAGATAAGAACATCTATGATAAGTAGTGGAAGGGTCCATGGTGACAGTGTGACAACTCATTATAATGAGGAGGCATACACAAAAATAGATGTGCAATATCTTGCATTATCTTTACATTGGCGAACATTACAAGCATGTGGTTAACACCCAAGCCATCATTGTATTCTTCATATTTCTTAAGATTTCCTAACCCGACCGCTATGTCTTGATGCTTCCCCACAGCGGAGGTGGAGGCAGACTGCTGACCGCTGTGTCATGTTATCTGTGATGACCTCAGCGGAAGTCCTCTGGAGGGTCGAGATCTGGAGGGTCCTATCTTGTTTTGGGTATTCTGCTGTGGGGCAGATGCACCCTCTTTGGCCCGTGGAGCTGGTGCTGAGGGGATCATAGGAAAATGGGATTGGGATTGAATAGACATCACTGGGTGGTCCCTAATGTGCACTTGCTGATCTTTGTCCCTATGGGTGCCCAACAGCCACCAGCTGACTGTTTGAAGAGAAGAGATAACTGGAGTGAGATCAGGCTAGCCCGCTGCCCCTTTCACATAGCCACTGATTGGTGCCACCAAGGGCTACAGTGAAGGAACACTGCTCCTGCAATATTTCAGGACCAATGTCCTGAACAAAGATCTCCACAGTGGCTGTTAGACAGCCAGTGTTGACTTGGTGCATTGGCATATCAGCACTATCACCTCAGACTGAACGAAGGCTGACTCCTCCATTGTACCTTGCAATCTGAGGAGTGCAGCTAACATCCCTTCCTGATATTCCCAAGGTGTAGGACTGAGTCTGGAGGCTCATCATCTGGCTTGGGTTCAGCATATTCATGGGTCCCAGCAGTCCTCCAAGTACTGACAACCTCTGATGTCCCTTCCCCCGCCTGCTGTGGACCAGGTTGTGTGCTGTGCTCACCAGATGGTGAACCCAAGCCTGATCTAGATCTAGGTTGCATGGAGCTGTGTGACTCTGAGCTGGTGGATGCGTGCTGTGGCAGGTTTTCCAAAATGCTGGCTTCAGGTTCCTCATTTGAGGTGTCCTCGGGATTTGAGGCGAGGGCCTGGCCTGTGGGTAGCCTCGAGTTTTTCCCAGAAGTTCCTGTGAATGAGAGTCGAGAAAATTAGTGCAAGGCAGAGGGCTAGAAAAGAGGACATTGCACTCACGGTGCCATTGTCTGTGGGATGAGCTGGATCTTCACTTGGTTGTGCGCCACCCTCCTCACCGTCACCCCAGGCACGGGTGATGTCCTACCAGCCAGCTTGATGATGCAGCCCTGAAAAAGGAGTGAGAACCCTAATATCAGCCCCTCCATTCCCAGTCTGAAGCATCTCTCTGTTGTTGTAGGCGATCCTGTCCAGAAAGAGAGATGGAGAGATTGTGAGCAAAACGCATGCCAAGGCAGATGATGAGGATGCCTAGCATGTGTCTATGAAGGGTGGAGCCATGGACAGTTTGAGAATGTGAACTTCAATGGGTATAAGCCTGACCTGAAGGTGTGTGTGAGCGAGTGAGTGGTGATGTCCCTCGAGCTGGCAGTGTGTGAGATCAATGTGAATGTGCGATGGGCTGGTGAGTCTGTGAAATAAGAGTAATAAAATGATGGCTTTGCCCTGGTGGTATGGATTAGATCATTCATCCCTGCACTGGGCGGTGGATCTCCTCTGGGTGGAATTGGTGCTGGTCACCTCTGCCACCACTTTCCAAGCTGGAGTGATGAGGTAGATAGACCTCCGGCCACCACGGGGGTAGAAGACATTTCAGCGATCCTCTATGGTGTCCCACAGGCAATTTTGCGAGGCGCCACCAAATTTGGCAGCTGATGTCTTCTACGGTTTCAGAGCATCGCTCGCCTCGAGCAGCCCTGGGCTGCAGATATGAAGGAGGCTGTGTCCTGGTGCACTTTAAATATGGCACCTGGAACGAGGAAGCAGTGAAGTGACGTGGGGGGTGGGCAAATCATGGGCCGTCTGCCAGTAAACCAGCGGGTTTCATGTGGATGGATATTTAATTAACTCTGAAGAGCACAATATGGCGCAAAAACACGCCAATACAGCCACGTCTGCCACTGTGTTTGGTGCGCAGAATGGACAATTTCACCCAATATCTCCTTATGTGGCTTAGTGTATTATATGGCTCCGGTGAAGTTACTTTCTCTACATGAAAGGGGCTTTCCAAATGCAAGGTGTTGTTGCTGTTTGTCGGCAACATTTGAACATTTTAAACTTTGTCTTAGTGGAGTTATTTGTTGTTTTGTTAAGATAGTTTAAAATTAGAAGAGAAACTTGTAATTAAGAAAATTGCTCAGATCATTACTCACCATACGAAGGTAACAGAATCGAATCACAAACGTACTGGAATTAGCATATTCAACTTATTAAAAAACCCTTTGCTTGTGGTTGCCCAAGATGTTCTCCTCTTTTGTAGTGCCCTTTCCCCTACATTCAAGGCTTCTCTACTTTTGAAGAGGAATTCAAATGATTTTCTATTTTGAAAACAGTAATTTTACTGAGAAAACCTCAACTTTTCACCAACATCACATGTTGACTGATCTTGGCAAAATTGATGAATAAGCACGGTCTGTAATTCATATCTGAAACCCATAACTCAACTAAGGTCTCCAGTGACACTAACATTTGAAATATTTTAATCTAAAATATTCATACTTGGAGGAAACAAAATATTCAAAGCAACTGCGTAAGCAATCCTATTTTTAGATGTGGTTGATTTTATGTACAATAGCGAGGAGGAAGAGAAAAGTTCACTCAAAAGTGGATGTTCTGTAGATACCCACTTGGCAACAGCACTGAGTGACTCCCAGTGCTGAGAATTGCAATTATTAAAACTGGCATGGGATAAGTTTGCTTCTGGGAATACAGAAAAACCTCCACATTCTCAAAATGTTTCAGGAAAATGTCAAATAGGAAGGACTGATGAGAGTGGTGCTTTCATTATTAATAAATTCAGGGTAAACTGATTCACCTGTCATCCTAGATTTGAGTGAAACTGGCAAATATCTGGGACTGCTAAACTTTCACAACTTTTTCTACAATGCCTACAGGAACAGGAATTTCCCTTTTAGTCCCTCAAGCCTGTTCTACAATTCCATGAGCTCATCACAGATCAATGACCTTACTTTGCCCCATCCCTCTTAATAACTTTGATGAAAAAAATTCTTTAAAATTCATCACATTGATGGTGGAAGAAGTTTGAGGAGTTAAATAGCCTCCTCCTGTTCCTATATTCCTAAAGCTAATCAATTGCAGTGAGTGGGAGAACACCCTTTGTGTGCAGAGATCTTCATGATTTCACTCCTGAAAGGTCTAGTTCTAATTTTTAGACTATGTTAGTCCTCGTAGAACCCCCCAACCAGCGAAATAGTTTCTCACTATCTACCTTATCTGTTCTCCATCACATTTTGAAAACTTTGATCAAATTACTTTGTAATCATCTAAATTCCGGCGAATACAAAACCAGTTTATGTAATCTATCATTGTAACATAACCCTTGGAGTCCAGGTATCATTCTTGTAAATCTATGCTGTACTCCCTCCAAGGCTTGGTGTCCAGAACTGCTGAGATTACAGGTGTATTGTAAACATGCCATGGAGAGACGATGGCTGGTATAGTGGTAATGTCACTAAGTCAGTAATCCAGACAAGTGTGGAATTTTAATTTAGTGAATAAATCCGGAATATAAAGTTATTCACCGCAACAGGAATCATGAAACCGTTATCGATTGTTGTAAAAACCCATCTGGCTCACTAATTCCTTTTAGGGAAGGAAATCTGCCATCCATATATAGTCTGGCCTACATGTGACTCCAGACCCACAGTAATGTGACAGACTCTTAACTGCCCTCGGTAATGGCCCTGCAAGCCACTCAGTTCAAGGGCACTTAGGGATGTACAACAAATGCTGGCCTGGCGTACGCCACCCATGAAAGAATAGTGGGAAAACAAAATGCCATGAGAATTGTCAATAAAAGAAGAAACACACCTTCTGTACCTCGCAATAAATGGCAAATGCAAGATTGAGTTCCAGAAAAAAGCAGATGCTTGAGTTTTGGTCCTAACTTCTAGCAGAGTGCTGGATTGTCAGTCAGAACTGTTACGGTTTTAATACAGTTTGCTACAACCTACCTTCCTGAAAGTGAATCATCATCACTCGCTGGAACAAAATCAAAGTATTGTCAGTGTTCACATGTGGGTAACAACTTATGACTCAAATTATCATCAATCACTCCAAACGTTCTGTGTCAAAGCTTGAAAAAACTATCTCATCCACCACAATCATGGCAAATAACACTACCCGTGTTCATCCTGCACGGTCGAAGATGACCGTGGCATCAAATAGAATACATTAAGTATCAGGTGAGGTCTGTTTGAAAGTGGCTCTAATCAGTCCAGTTTGAGCATCAAAGATTTGTCGCCTTTTGGACACACGTGTCGTTGGTGTGGAAAAGGTGCTTACTGTTCTGGACTCGCAAAGCTTACATTTCCTGTTGTCCAGTACGAAAACTTGAGTTGATAATAAAATAACTATTCGGGTATTGTTTAAATTATATAGATATATTATAATTCGTACAATTTGTGCAATGCTTGAATATTAAAGAAGTTAAAATATTAAACTGTATTCTGGTAAAGGTACATGATCAACTGGCAGGCCTAGAAGAGGGGATGCAATAAATAAAGTTTGGGAATGTCTGGATTAGTGGAAGAGTGGAGAAAACAATGGGCAGAGGTTAGGAGAATTTCTGTTGGCTAGCTGTGGAACATGGAATATTCATTCATGGGATGTGAGCATTGCTGGCTGAGGCAGCATTTATTGCCCATCCCTAAATGCCCTTTAGCTGCTAGCTAGGCAATTTCAGAGGTCTGCTATCAAAGGATAGCAGGTTTCCTCCCTTAAAAGATTTGTGAATTAGATTTTTGTTTTACGACAATCAACAATGGTTTCATGGTCACCTTAAAACCTTTAATTCCAGATTTTTATTGAATTGAAATATCACCATCTGCTGTGGTGGAATTCGAACCGAGGTCCCGCGAGCATTACCCTGAGTCTCTGGACAAACATTATGTAGGGTGTTATAAAAAGCATCCAGTATTCATTTCCATTTTATTTAGGGAATACAAAGTCCCTAAGCCAAGCAGTTTCTTCCGATCCTGCTGTGTTGAGTGCGGGTCGGTCTGCACTGAATCTGTGGATTGGGCATTCTTAGTCTTAGTCATAGCGTTACGTGCTCTCTCCCACAGGCTCACAGGGGGCTGACACTAATGCCCCATCTATGGAGGTTGGCCAAGAAGGGGTCGTGGCCGGTCCTGAGCCTGTTAAGGTGGACCATTTTCTCCTTGGCAGTTTGAAACCAAGCAGCTGCTGGGTTGGGTTTGAGACCAAGTATTTCTTTGTCATGTCCAATGATTCCAAATCATATGTCCAGGTGGAATTTGCGTTGAAGTCCTGTGTGGGAGGGTTTTTCTGGATACACCTGCTTTATGGGAGTCATATCTTGGGTGGGCTGAATAGATCAGCATGAAGTGCCAGCTGGGGGGGAAGGGGGGGGGGGGGGGGGGGGTGGGTAGGCATTGTAAAATTCTTCTATCATTTTGTAGATTGTTACAAGTTGCAGATTATGTGGAGGAATGATGCTTGCCATTCATGGTAGCATTCAGCTGGGTGTTAACTCTGTATGTGTGTGTGTGTAATGATCTTGACCAAACAGGGGCGCAGTATTCTGAGTATGAGAGTGCGAGTGCTGAGGTTTGGAGGGTGGTGGTATGAGCACCCCACGTTAATCTGGCGAGTTTGGCAATCAAGTTATTTCTGGACTTGGCTGCAGTTGTTTTTAGATTTCCATTCACTCTTATAGAAATGAATATCGGGCGGTTTCCCTAATGGGTGGCCAATCCACAATGGCAGATTAAAAATCTACCCCTGCACAGGAGTGGAGGGCTGCATGGCCTACCACTGTGATGTTTAATTCAAAGGATCTGATTTTCACTTGGGATTGGCAGGAAGTTGTCTCAGTGAATTAAGTCTGAGGCCTGAGCCATTTGAATTCTTCTGCGCTGTCTTCCATCTAAAGCTGACAAAATTACATCAAGGTGAGCAATTTTTAGAAAACTGGGAACCCAAGGGAAGGATCGTCTGGAATAAAGCTGATACCGGGGAAGGAATTTTATCACTGATGCCATTACTAGGAGGGACAGTGAAGAATCTGACTCGGTAGACACAAGAGTTCCTTGTAGGAGCCAGAGTAGCACTACAGTTCCTCATATTCCACAAGAAATACTCACAGAAAGACTAACTTACCATGGTCTCGTGTGGTCACAAAGCTGCCTTGTGAATCTCCCAAACTGTCTAATTAAATTCACTCTGCGGTGCTGATGGCATCATCAGATTGCGGCGTTTAACCATTAAGTAGGTCCTCACTTGCCTGGGAACGGGCAGCCCTCCCGAACAATACTTTTAATGAGCTAAAATTACATTGGAGGATAATGCGTGCGAGTAGACTACATAAACCTACAATGTTAACTGCTTGGCTGGCTGAATTAAAACAGGAACTTAGTATTCTACCTCAGCTTTATCAGCATTCACAGTTCAAAAAAGAAATAAAACCCAGGAACCAAAAGAAAACTTCAGGCCCTTCAAGCCCAATCCAACTCTCTTTGTTTCCGCACTTCCTGAAGGATATCTATAGCTGATGAAACTTGTTTTGGTGAAAAACACTTGGGCCGGTATTCTCTGGTCATCGAGATACACTTTTCCCATTGAAAGTGCACCCCACCAATGGGTTTCCCGGCGGCGTGAGGTGACTTCAATGGGAAATTCCATTGATAAGCGGTGGGAAGACAGAATTCCGCCACCAGACAACGAGGTGCCACTGAGAAACATGCGGCTGGGGAGCTGGAGAATCCAGCTCATGATATTCCCTCCGACGCTGGTTATTTTCTCTGCCTGATATTCAGTACCATCACAACTGGGAATTGAATATTGGACGGCATATGAAATATTAATCAGTTTCCATCGCCACCTGAGTTAAATTTCTCCCCCATAGCATCAAAAAATGAAAAAAGCTCCAGTGATTTGCCACGTTCAGCGCACAGATAGACTGAAAATGTGGCCAAACGCCTTTATTGCCCCAAGAAGTCCACAAGGCACGTTATATTCATATATGACGGGTATACATACACCCAAGTGACCACTAAACGTAACTATGTCTTGATTTACAGTGTGTCCATGTGCATAAACTATACCTTGTGAAACATTTTATAGGGTTCATAAAAAAGGATTTTAAACACAGGAAATGCCATAACACGTTTTGAATGTTTTGAAAGCAGGCAGAACGACCTTCTGGAGGTTACCAACATTCTAACTTTTGTTGACCTTCTTAGAGCAATGGTTAATATTGCAATTCTTAACAATTTGATTCTGACCTCGGGTGACTGTCTGTGCGGAGTCTGCACGTGCTCCCCGTGTGTGCGTGGGTTTCCTCCGGGTGCTCCGGTTTCCTCCCACAGTCCAAAGATGTGCGGGTTAGGTGGATTGGCCATGCTAAATTGCCCGTAGTGTCCTAAAAAGTAAGGTTAAGGGGGGGTTGTTGGGTTACGGGTATAGGGTGGATACGTGGGTTTGAGTAGGGTGATCATGGCTTGGCACAACATCGAGGGCCGAAGGGCCTGTTCTGTGTTGTACTGTTCTATGTTCTATGTACCTGCATGGTGCTTTGTTTCCTCCCACAGTCCAAAGATGTGCAGGTTAGGTGGATTGGCCATGATAAACTGTCCCTTAGGGTAGGGTTGGAGGAATAGGGTGGGGGATTGGGCCTAGGTAGGGTGGTCTTTTGATGGGTCAGTGCAGGCTCAAGGTTCAGCAACTTATGGCTACAAGGACACTAGAATTAGGAGCAAGAGTAGACCGTTTGGCTCCTGGAGCCTGCTCCGCCTTTCAATAAGATCATGGCTGATCTGATTGTGTTCTCAAATCCACATGCCTATCCAGCTCACCCATAACCCTTGCTGATCAACAATGTGGGTTATGTGCTAGCAACACCACCGGAGATAAATACCAGGGGTGGGCTCCGGTGTCCTATCAAGCTGTCATCAAGCTGCCATGGGTGTTGGGACCCTCTCCCGAGACCGTATTGGCCGGAAGTCAGAGGTATCTCTGGAAAGGCATGGGCAGGGGTATAGAATCAAACACCCGGACCTCCCAGCAATGAAGGCTCCATACAAAGGCAAACGGGATGTCTGACCAGAGGCGGAAGGAAGCAGCGTGCGAGACCCACCTTCGCAACAACGGCCTGAGAGATTCAGACAATCGGACCTTCTGCTCAACCAAAGTCACCTTTACAGGTAATATAACGAACCTTAGGAATCCCTAGTAAATGTTATTGGGTTAACTTAAGGGCAAATATTGTTGTTGTTAAATAAAGTTGGTTTGATTTTATACTCGCGCTGTCCTTTGTTCTCCTCGCTAATAAAGCCATCTGGGTAAAATCTTTGAGTGAACAAACTGGTCGAAAGTATCTGAATTGGGCAGATGGAACATTGGGCTTCCCTGGGTGGGCTTCGATTAAAAGTAGCCTAGTTGCTCCAAAGTCAAACCCACCAACCACGTATTCTACAATACTCCTTCTGAGCTTGAATTAAGAAGGTAAATGCCCCACGTGATGGACACTCTTAAGTGAGTGAAGGACAGTACAGATTTCCGAACAGTAAATTGGGCCATAAACCAGGTATCTGTAAGGTGAACAAACTATGTATTTAGATTTACGATCATCAAGGGAGTTGGGACGGCGCTGAGGTCCCAGGTTCGATCCCGGCTCTGAGTCACTGTCCGTGTGGAGTTTGCACATTCTCCCCGTGTCTGCGTGGGTTTCGCCCCCACAACCCAAAAATGTGCAGAGTAGGTGGATTGGCCACGCTAAATTGCCCCTTAATTGGAAAAAATAATTGGGTAATCTAAATTTATAAAAAAAAAAAAAAATCAAGGGAGTTGGGTAAAATCTCTGGGAGGGAATTTAGCGAAAGCCCAGTCTCTATCCCAGTCTGTTTTCACACGCCTGTGACGGACCCTAGGGAGAGAGAGAGAATAAGTAAAGAGTAGCAAAATGGCAGTGTGCCCAGAGTGAGAAGTAATCCAAGTGGGTCACGTACTACAGTAAATTAGCTTGGGTCTGGGACCCAAAGGTCAATAAGTAGGGTATGGACCCTCGAGGTTAAAAAGCACAGCACAGTTGTATCATCGCTCCTCTCACCGGGTGATGGCTGGTTTACCCACCGCCCTCCTGTATTCTATTGGTAGCGTTAACCGTCCTGTAGTCGGTAAGTTCATTAATATTGACGTACATCTGGCGTGTTTTCCATATCTGTGCTGATAAGTATTAATAATAATCTTTATTGTCACAAGTAGGCTTACATTAACACTGCAGTGAAGTTACTGTGAAAAGTAGTGAGTGGCAGAATTTGCAGAGAAACAGTCAAAAGAAGTAAACAAAATAGAAAGGGTTTCGGGCCCAATGTCTAGGATTAGGGAAAGGATATTCGAACCATATTGTGGAAGGTGGCCAGTGACAAAAGAATCCTTGAGGGATCCTTTATGTCAAAGTGGTGAGAGGGTATGAGTTTTACAAGATATCACTGTGAAAATGAGTTTTAGAAGAAGTCAGTGTGGAACTATGAGTATTAGAAATCAGTATGGGAATTTGTGCTCTGGATATACATAGAACAGTACAGCACAGAACAGGCCCTTCGGCCCTCGATGTTGTGCCGAACAATGATCACCCGACTCAAACCCACGTATCCACCCTATACCCGTAACCCAACAACCCCCCCTTAACCTTACTTTTCTTAGGACACTACGGGCAATTTAGCATGGCCAATCCACCTAACCCGCACATCTTTGGACTGTGGGAGGAAACCGGAGCACCCGGAGGAAACCCACGCACACACGGGGAGGACGTGCAGACTCCGCACAGACAGTGACCCAGCCGGGAATCGAACCTGGGACCCTGGAACTGTGAAGCATTTATGCTAACCACCATGCTACCGTGCTGCCCACGGTAGTGAGGGATTATCCCGGGAAGAAGAAGAAAGACTAGTGAGTCTTGACATATGAAGTTTTAGGAGTTTGTGTGGAAATCGGTGCTCTGGGAGCACTTCAATGTTAGAAGTTAGGAAAAAGAGGATAGCATCTCCAGTCTAGAGAGTCTCCATTCTCCGTCCAAAGGGGTATGATGCCCGCTTTTGGGCATCAAGAGATGGATAAAAACAACAGAGATATAGATTGGGGAAATATCTTTTGAGTTAATAGAAAAGCTGATTAACAATTTGGAAAAGGTTTGAATTTTATTCTGAATGCATATTTGAAAGAAATTGGAAAATGATTGGGTTTATTCAATATAATGTAAAAAGTTGTATGTCCTATGTTTTATCATGTATAGAACAATCTGCCTGGACTGTGCAAAGAACAATACTTTTCATTGTAGCTCAGTACACGTGACAGTAAATCTAAATCTAAATCTAAAAGGATAGTCTGCAGATTTTAATCAAGAGTTGCTGGCAGCTGAAAAAAGGAGAACTTGTGTTTGTTAAGTTGCTGTTTGTGTGTTAGTGTGTGTGATTTTTCCTTGTCTGTGAGTCTGTCTAGTGCCTGCGTCATTGAGTTAACCCTCTGTGGTCAGTTTTATTAGTCATTTCAAAGTTGTTTGTATATATGTAGTTATATTTTGAATTAGGTTGAGCGAGGAGCAGGATAAGCTGTGAAGCAATTGTTCGAGCAGGAGAGTGGTGACCTTGGGGCAATGGAATCCCTGTGGCTATAGAATAAGAATATAATAATAATCACTTATTGTCACAAGTAGGCTTCAATGAAGTTACTGTGAAAAGCCCCTAGTCGTCACATTCCGGCGCCTGTCCAGGGAGGCTGGAACGGGAATTGAACCCCCGCTGCTGATCTTGTTCTGCATTACAAGCCAGCTGTCTTAGCCCACAGTGCTAAACCAGTCCCAACTTACTGTATATATATTTGCCAGAGAATGTACTTCTTCTTTGAGTTTTAATTATAGTCTTTGAAGAAAGAAGAATGAAGACTACTGTCTTAATCCACTTCATTTGTTTTCTTTGAAGATTCCAATTTTATTTTTCAGATGGTTGAGATTGAAAGAAAGTATCATGCTTTGAATTCCTTTCTTTGAGTGGAGGCCTCCATGGATGAATGAGTGTGTGTCTGTTTAATAAAGCATTCGTGTGGATTTCCTTTAGTGTTTCTAGTTTAAAAAAAATGTTATTCTACCCCACCGAGACCTTTTTGCCCCCACGAGAGTATCCACCGTAACTCTCCATGTGACTCCCAACCCTCTCTCCAGCCCCAGCCTTTCCCTTCAACACTCCCCCCCACTGTGAACAACGCATGTGGCTAACGATGCCCTCTCTGTGTCTCCACAGGAAAATCTCTCCCCCTATCACCTGGAATGGGCCCAGACTGGAGGTGGGGTGTCAGACATAAGAATCCTCACCATCTTCGAGGAGTGAGACCCGGAGGAGACTGGGGTGGCTTGGGACAGAGCGGTTACCAATGCGGAAGCTGGCGGACAACGCAGAGGTGAGGAACAACCAGGTCCCACTTGGAGGACCTATCAAAGATGGGTTGTTCTTGCTTTCCTGACTGACCCATCCTTCCTACTGACCACATGCTCATTCTCCCGCAGGTCCTCCAGCCGATAGTACCGGCCTATCTCGAGAGGCACCCTCTCCAGCCTCCCAGGAGACCACCTCGGAGGAGAGCTCCAAAAATACCACCATAATAGTCGTGGCACAGCTGTCATCCCCACCCTCCACCAATGCAGATACATGCATCTCACTGGGAAATGTTAGTGGTCAGGCTTCTGGGGCACAATATGGTGAGCGCCACACAGCTGCTGATGTACATCAGGTGGAGGCAGGAACCCCAGGCGAGACAGCAGTCAGAGGCCTGCTCGATCCTAGGGCTCAGTTGGGGCCCAGCCTGATGCTGAGCCTGTGGGAGAGGCCATCCCGGAGCTGATGGAGACGTTAGAGTGTGGCCATGACATTCAGAGGGAGATGTCAGTGACACTCCAGCAAGTCCATAGCTGCGTGGAGGAGCCCCAGAGGCTACGGGTGCAGGAGATGTTGTCAGCAATGCGTGGCATTGAGGCCAACATTACTAGGATGGCCACCGCAGTGGAGAGCCTAGTGCACGACATCAGCACCATCAGTGGAGGCGTTCAAGGCTTTGCGCTGTCAGTGACAGCCATGGCTGAGGGACCCTCAGAATGTCCGACTCGCTGGGGGACGTGACCCAGTACCAGGCTGACCTTGATGAGGTTCTGCAGGACACGCTCTCAGATGGGAATTGCCGAGGCACTGCGGAGATTCTCCCATTCACCGAGTAGCATCGCCAAGGGCGTCAACACGATGGTGCAGATCACGGGTATCTGCCAGGGCTGGCAGAGCAAGATGATGCCAGGGTTCAAACCAGCTGCTCCACCATCCCAAATGAACCCCAGGGCCCCATGGACAGCGAGCGGGAGGAGCAGGTAGGGGGAAGTAGGTTGAGGGGTGTGGGTGGGGTGGGGAATTGTAAAGCACACTAAATATCCTTAAGCACAACCAGTATGATGCCTCTGTCACTTTCTTCCACAATGCAGGAATCCCAGAAGCCTGCACACATGTGCATGATCTTCATCTGGTGGTCGCACACGAGCTGTATGTTGAGGGGTGGAACCCCTTTCTGTTAACATAGGCCACTCCCAGATGAGTGCACGGCAATCTGTGTGGCATCTATTACCCCCTGTGAACTGGAGTACCCAGCGATGGCAGGGAATTTGCTGCCCGGGCATCTTGCTGGGCTTGGTCCATGTCAAAGGTGATGTAGTTTTCCACCCGGGAATACAGGGCATCTATGGCCTGTCGGGTGCACCTGTGGGCTGTAGCCTGCGAGATGCCACACAGGGCCCCGCTTGAGCCCTGGAATGATCCTGAGGTGTAAAAGTTCAGGGCTGCGGTGACCTTGATGGCCACCAAGAGCGGATGAGATCCTCCATGTGATGCCAAGATACGAAGACATGGCACAGCTGCCACACCATCTCCTTGTTGAGGCAGAGCCTCCTGTGGCATCGCTGTCCGTCATTTGTTCAAATAACCAGAGATGCCTGCATGCCCTGGGCCATCACGGGACTCCCTCTCTGGGTCCTTCCCTGGGCTGATGGGCAGCTGGGTCCTCAGGGTGTGGGGTGGGGGTCCGGCACATGATCCGCCGCCTCAAGCATCTGCTGATGCTGCTGCAGCTGCCGTCTCCGGCGTCTGGCCATCTGGGCTACCAGCAGCACCACAAGATAAAATTCTCGGTCCAAAATCCCTGCCATTGCGTTCAATGGCTGTAAGGCATTGGGAAAGGGTGTTAGACTGGCAAACACTGGTGGCTCCCATTCCAGGACCCTCCATTACCTCATTGATTCCCCCCCTCGTCCCCACCAGGAACATCCTGCCAATGCACACCCCTGCCGCAGCGGGCCCCCCTCACCAGACCCCAGACACTGTACCCAGACACCTGCTCAGAAATTCACCTGGACTGGGTGCTGGTCCCCACCCCGTGGCACTCACCCATCCTCCAGCCATGGACATATCCCCAGAGCTGTGTCCCATCCCCTGGGTGTTCGGATGTTGGCTGTTGCATGTGCGGTGCTGCCTCCCGCAGTGTTCAGGCACAGTGACTAGGCATTGCAGTCTGACTGAAATGTTAGGCAATGAGTCCCATATGCTGTGTGGCCCGCCCACCCAGGGGAATCTACTTGGGTTGTGTGAAATGCTCACTTAACCACGAATGCCAATTCCCTATTAACAATAGCCTTCAGCCGCATGGCCAGAGACCTCGGCAGTCGGTGGGGGTTACGGGTGATCTGTGGGGCAGACGGACAGGGACAAGGGTTGCACCTGGAATGGGTACACACGGTCCAGGAGTTGGCATGTTGGTGCCGCAAGTGGTCACCCCCCCGAGCACCTCCCCCTGACCCTCCCATGCTGCGGAGGGTCTCCCCCCAGCCGAAGGTTCTCCCCCCAACTGAGCATCCCCCACCCACCGCTGAGCACTGGGGTGGCAAACCCAGCACCCCCGGCTCTTTGTCTGTCAGCAAAGATGGCTACTCACCTCCACAGCTCCCTGCACAATCTCTTCCGCCAGGTTCACATTTAAAAAAAGGAGTACTATTCGGCGCCAGTATTCCCGTACCAGCCTCCCCGAATAGGCGCCAGAATGTGGCGACTAGGGGCTTTTCACAGTAACTTTATTTGAAGCCTACTTGTGACAATAAGCGATTTTCATTTTTTCAGTATGACCACTTGCTGGGGAGGCCGATGATAAGGGGTGGCTCCCATTAATTGAATGGAAATATGGCTTAACTGGAGATAATTGGTTTCTCATCATACTATGGCGAGATCCTGATTTTGCCTACTGGAGCAGGCCGTTTGCGTCGCAAACTGTGTTGTGCCTGGTGCAGTCTTCATTTGCTGCCCTCCCGTTAATCACCAGCTTTGTTTCGCTCGAGTAAGAGCGCCCTTAGGAATTGGATTTTAAATACGTAATTGATTAAACTTTGAATATTGTAAAGGAAGTATGTTTCAGACTCACTCTGGGAAATAGGGCTGCCCAAGCTAGTGGTCCCATGCATTTACACTTATGGGATCAGAGGAGGGAATATGGTACTGAAAACAGGCTTAGAAGACATACATAGGCCAGGAACAGTAACTTCCACATGAGGCCCCCGGTGGTATTGATACTCGCCTTCTGTGTCGTGTTAGTCACCCTGGAGTAACACAGACTGCAACTGGATGCAGTTGTATTGGAAAAGAGACTCCAAACATTGAGGTTTATTCAATACATTTTATTGAACCTGTTAAGCAGTGCGCACAGTTCGCTGTGGGTTTGACACTCTCCTAATCTAAGCGTGCTTACTATAACTAACTAGACCAGACTAGCTCTGAGCCATGTGTAGAAGGTGCTAACTGATATATACACCCTGACTGTCACTACAGTTGTCACCAGTGGAAAGAGGCAGAGTGCTGATGCCGCGTGTATTTTATTGTGGGAAACCCTTTCTAGTGTTCTGCCTGGTGATTGGTTGTGTTCTGTCCTGTGTGTTGATTGGCTGTACTGAGTGTCTGTCACTGCCTGTCTGTATCTCATTATGTGCACGAGTGCATATTATGACATTCTGCAAGAGCACTCAACTGAACACATAAACTCTTGATTGCTATCAGGACTTTGTGATTAGCCACCCCAAAGAACAAGAACATGCTATGAAAATGTGACGAATTTCCAGGGACAGGTGATCAACTTTGCAGCTGGACAAAAGACTAAAGAAGCCATCAGACTGCACAATAAGCTGTTAGCTGGTCAGACCATAGTGTTTTAGAGGACAATGGGTCTTGATTGAGTCATCCTGAATAAACAGCAGTATCCTGCTTTTCCTATTAATGAGTTGGGGTCTGGGAAATGGCCTGTTGGGGGCATATACAAAGTCTCAATGCTAGCAGACCAGAATAAAGGAAGGAACATTGGAACAGATCTTCAGCGATAAACTAGGAGACCCCAGGCACAACCATCGCATGAAGAAAGGACCCTAGGTTTCAAAGCCATCTTCTTTTACAAAGTGCGGGTAATGCCTGGAGCTTAGTTGTGAGTCTGTCATAATTTGTTCAGAGAGAAAATTGTGAATAAAATTGCGTTAAACCGTGAACCTGTTTTGTCCTTTGTTCATCTCGCAAATAAGGGCACCTGGGTAAAACTTTTAATTAATACTGGTCGAAGTATCTGAGATTTTAGAGAGGTAACAACAATCTAAATCACCTTGAATATATTCAAGAACCTAGCCTCATTGCTCTCTGGGGAAGAACATTCCCCAGACTGATGACCCTTTGAGAGAAAAAATTCTCCCCATCTCAGTCTTAAATGAGAGACCCCTAATTTTTTTAATGTGACCCCTGGTCTCGACTCCTCCACAAGGGTAATAATCCTTTCAGCATCTGCCCTGTAAAGCCCCCTCGGGTTCCTGTATGTTTCAATCAGATCACCTAATCATTCTTCTGAACTCCAGTGGATCCAGTGCCAACCTGCTCAACCTTTCCTCATAAAATACCCCTTTCATTCTTCGAATCACTGATGTCACTGAATGGCTGCAGGGCATCCTAAAGAGGGAGGGTGAAAAGTCAGAGGTCGTGGTATATGTTGGTACCAATGATATAGGTAGAATGCAGGTTGAGGTCTTGCATCAAGAATTCAGGGAGCTAGGCAGTAGATTAAAAAGCATTACCTCTAAGGTTGTAACCTTTGGATTACTCCTGGTGCCATGTGCTAGCGAGTATAGCAATAGGAAAATAGGGCAGATGAATGCTTGGCTCAAGAGTTGGTGCAGGAGGGAGTGTTTGTAATTCTAGGATCACTGGAACGGTTTCTGGGGAAGGTGGAACATGTACAAGAGAGATGGTCTGCACCTGAACAAACATCCTTGCAGGTAGGTTTGCAAGTGCTGTTTGAAGGAGTTTAGACTAGTTTGGCAGGGGGAGGGGACACAGAGTATTAGTAAAATGGAGACACATCTTGCCATAGTAAAGGAATCAAGTCAGAGTAAGTTCAGCTATGCTGAATGTCAAGAGAGTAAGACAAGACTGGATGGTCTTTACTTTAATGCTAGGAATTTAATAGGTAAGACTGATGAGTTAAGCGCGTGGATGGACACATGGAATTGTGACATTGTTGCCATCACAGAGACATGGTTAAGGGAAGGGCAGGACTGGAAACTTAACATTGCGGGGTGTAGGATCTTTAGGTGAGACAGAGTAGGGTGTAAAAAGGAAGTGGTGTTGCACTATTAATTAAGGAATACATTACTGCAATGAGGAGAGAGGATATCTTGGAAGGGTCTTCAAACAAAGTTTAATGGGTAGAACGTAGGAATATAAAGGGAGCAGCCATATTATTGGGAGTGTATTAAAGACCCCCAAAGAGTCGGTGGGAAATAGAGGAACAGATATGTAGGCAATTTACTGAAGTATGTAAGAATAATAATCGGGTAATAATACTAGGGATTTCAACTTCCCCAACATAAATTGGGATAGAAAAAGTGTAAAGGATTTAGAGTGAGTGGATTTCTTGAAATGTATTCAGGGAGTATCTTGTATCAACATGTAGAATGGCCAACAATTAATGGGGTAGTGCTGGATCTGGTTCTGGGGAACAAAGCTGGACAAGTGTTCAATGTGGCAGTGGGGGAATATTTTAGTGATAGCGACCACAACACGGTGCGGCTCAAGTTTGCTATGGACAAGGAAAAAGATGACTTGCAAAGGACGGTTTTGGATTGGGGAAAGTCAGATTTTACTAAAATAAAGCAGGATCTGGCCAAAGTTGACTGAGAACAGGAGCGGAATTCTCTGACCCCCCGCAGGGTCGGAGAATCGCCCTGGGCCGGCGTAAATTCTCCGCCACCTGGGAATCGGCGGGATTGGGAATCGCGCCCCACCGATCGGCGTGCCCCCGCGGCGATTCTCCGGTCCGCGATGGGCCAAAGTCCCGCCGCTTTCAGGCCTCTCCAGCCGGCGTGGTTTAAACCATCTCTGTGCCGGCGGGATTGGCGGCGCGAGCGGGCCCCCGAGGTCCTGGGTGTGCGCGGGGCGATCGGACCACGGGGGGTGCCCCCACGGTGGCCTGGCCCGCGATCGGGGGCCACCGATCGGCGGGCGGGCCAGTGCCGTGGGGGCACTCTTTTTCTTCTGCAGCCGCCACGGCCTCCACCATGGCGGAGGCGGAAGAGACCCCCTCCACCGCGCATGCGCCGGTGGTGACGTCAGCGGTCGCTGACACTCCGGCGCATGCGCGGATTCACGCCGACGGCGAAGGCCTTTTGGCCAGCCCTGACGCCAGGCGGCGTGGTGCCAAAGGCCGTTGGCGCCAGTTTTGGCGCCAGTCGGCGGTGCGGGAGCCACTCCGGCGCGGGCCTAGCCCCTAAAGGTGCGGAAAATTCACCCCAGATGTTTGCGGGAAAATCTACAGCAGAGCAGTGGATGGCATTCAAAAAGGAAATAGGGAGAGTCCAGGTCCAATGTGTACCCTGTAGGGGGAAATGGAGGAGCAATGAGTTCAGAGAACCCCGGATGTCTTGGACAAACCAGGACTGAATAAGGAGGAAGAGAAAAGCTGAGCAAATCCAAAAGGCAAAATTCAACTGCGGCGCCAGTGGAATATAGGAAGTGTAAGAGGGAACTTAACCGACTAGTTTAGCACAGTGGGCTAAACAGCTGGCTTGTAATGTAGAACAAGGCCAGCAGCGCGGGTTCAATTCCCATACCGGCCTCCCCGAACTGGCGCCGGAATGTGGCGACTAGGGGCTTTTCACAGTAACTTCATGGAAGCCTAATTGCGACAATAAGCGATTATTATTAGTATTAAGCAAGCAATTAGAAGAGCAAAAAGGGGGCATGAAAAAGGACTTGTGAGTAGGATTAGGGAATCCAAAGATACAATATAAGATAATATATTCTTTAAATACATTAAGGGGAAGAGGTTAACCAAGGAAAGAGTAGGGTCCATTAGAGACCAAGGGAGGAATCTGTTTGCGAAGCTGGAGAACAATGCTAGGGTCTTAAATGAATACATCTCATCGGTCTTCACTCAGGTGGAGGACGACATAGGTACACAATTCAGGAATTGGGACTGTGAGGACCTTGAGCAGTTTGACATAGGAAGTGAGGAGGTATTGGATGGGCTTTGAAATGGTTAATGTTTGTAAACATTGTGCTTACAGGACTTAAAAGTTTAAGGAAGATGAATGAAGCAAGGCTCACACCTATGTTTATGGAAGCTGTCAATCACAGCCCAGGAAGAGAAATGAATGAACAGCTTGGAGCTAAATGTTCTGAGGGGTTGAAGCACAGGTCACTGCTTTTTCATTCCAAGAATGCTTCCTCAGTCTGAGCCAGCAGTTGTATTGCCCACGTGAGTGTTACAACAGTAGATTTTTCACTGCCTGTCTGGCTGTTCTCTAGCTTCCAGTTAGTGGTCTCTTTTCTGGGGCTGTCAGGGGGTGGGGGGGCTCCTTTGGTTTGGGAATCTCTGGGGAGGAATCTCTTTAGTTAGGGGGTATCTGGTGGGGTCCCTTTTATTAGGAGGACTTGGGGGGATCACCCTATTTAGGGATTCGCTTTATTTTGGGGAGTCTGGTGGGGGTGTGGTGGGCATATCTGCCATGGGGGAAGGGGAATGGGTGGTCCTCGGGTAAACTGTGGAGTCTCCCCTCTTAAGGGGTTTACCCCTTGGCCCACAGCGAGGGCCATGTTTGTCCATACCTGTTTTAATCCAAGCCCACGTGATTCCTGGCTTGGAGGACCAGAAAATCACGAGGGCCTGGAGAATCTGGGGCGCGATTCTCCGATGTTACGCCGGTTGGGAGAATAGCGGGCCGCGCCAGTTTTTCACGCGACGCTGGTCCGACGCGCTCCCGCTATTCTTCCAAACGGCCAAATGTGTTCCATCGTGTTTCGCGCGCAAAACCACGGAGAATCGGCCGATGCACCCAAAATGGCGATTCTCCGGCACCCCCACTATTCTCCGGCCCGGATGGGCCGAAGTCCCGACATCGTGACGCCAGATCACGCCGTCGCCGTCCATACCTGCTTTTTAATGTCGTCAGCCAGTAGTGCTGAGGGAGAAGTAGGAGGGGGGAGAGAGAGAAGAGGAGGGGGGGGGGAGAGGGAGAAGTGGGGGGGGGGGGGGAGAGGGAGAAGTGGGAGGGGGGGAGATGGAGAAGTGGGAGGGGGGAGAGGGAGAAGAGGGGGGGGAGAGGGAGAAGTGGGAGGGGGTGAAGGAGAAGTGGGAGGGGGGGAGAGGGAGAAATGGGGGGGAGAGGGAGAAGTGGGAGGGGGGGAGAGTGAGCGAGTGGAGGGGGAGGGGGGAGAGGGAGTGAGTGGAGTGGGTCGTCCACCCCCGGATGCAACATCTCAGCCGCCCTGCCATGGCAGGACGGTGACGAGGACACGGCCGCTGGTTGCCCTGTGGCTGATGGCCACAGCCCACTGATGCACCGGTGAGGAGGACGTTGTTAACTGACCGGTGGATGCAGAAAGTGACCAGGGGTTAGGCTGGCTGCGTGTCAGCAACGCGACCAGGCCACCGGGACACACAGGTATTCCGTGGCAGGTGGCTGCCGAGTTGTTGAATAACCTCCGTCTAACATGTTGTTTCTCTGCCCCCCACCACCCTTCTGTAGGTGACGATAATGTATTCTAACCGAACAGCTATGTTCAGCACAGTGGTTGGGGCCGCTGCACTGCAGTTGGACATCCAGCAGCGTCCACAGCCACATCCCACAGTGGTTGCAGGGGCAGCTGCAGCAGCAGAGGGAATGGCCGCGGAGTGGCCCGTCGTCGAGCAGCATGGGGGGGAGGAGGAGACATTGATGGTGGAGCCAGGGCGCGAGAGGTGACGACCGAGGCCTAGGGTGTACCGTGCCCCGATCTCTTTCGAGATAATGCCGGACATCACCTGCAGGAGGAGACTCCGGTTGAGCAGAGAGACGGTCGCACATATCTGTCACCTCGTGTCGCACCTCGCCCCACGTGGAATGGGAGGAGGACACGGTAGCATGGTGGTTAGCGTCAATGCTTCACAGCTCCAGGGTCCCAGGTTCGGTTCCCGGCTGCACGTCCTCCCCGTGTGTGTGTGGGTTTCCTCCGGGTGCTCCGGTTTCCTCCCACAGTCCAAAGATGTGCGGGTTAGGTGGATTGGCCATGATAAATTGCCCGTAGTGTCCTAAAAAAAGTAAGGTTAAGGGGGGGGTTGTTGGGTTACGGGTATAGAGTGGATACGTGGGTTTGAGTAGGGTGATCATTGCTCGGCACAACATCGAGGGCCGAAGGGCCTGTTCTGTGCTGTACTGTTCTCTGTTCTATGTTCTATCCCGGTTGCCGTCAAGGTGACGGTGGCACTTAACCTTTATGCTACTGGCTCCTTCCAGTCTCCAGCGGGGACCTATCCGGGATCTTGCAGGCAGCGGTGCACAGGTGCATCCGGGATGTGACCGACGCCCTGTTTACCATCGCTGACCGCTACATCACCTTTCTCGAGGACAGAGCAAATAAAGAAGCCAAGCCCGTGGATTTGCCAACGTGGCCGGGATACCGATGGTCCAGGGAGTCATTGATTGTGTTCACATCCCCATGCGCCCACCTGCAGGCGAAGTGTTCACAAACAGGAGGGGGACATACTCCATGAACATCCAGGTGGTATGCGACCCCCACATGGAGATTATGCACGTGCGCGCAAGCTCCCTGGGAGTGTGCATGATGCGTACATTCTTGCGCAGTCATTGATCCCTGCTATGTTTGAGGGACGGTCTCCCCAGCTGAGGGGCTGGTTGCTGGGTGACAGGGGTTATCCACTGAGGTCTTAGCTGATGACGCCTATACGGAGGCCTCAGACCAACGCGAAGACCCTTTACAATGAGGCCCATGCAGCAACCAGGGGTGTGGTGGAGCGCTGCTTTGGTCTGCTGAAAATGAGATTCAGGTGCCTGGACCGCTCCGGAGGGGCCCTGCAATACCAGCCTGAGAGGGTCGCTCGCATTGTCGTGGTCTGCTGTGCGCTGCACAACATAGCGATGCAGAGGGGAGATGCCCTGGTGGAGGAGTCGGAGGGAGAAGCCACTGGCAGTGGTGCCAACACGGAGGAGGAGGAGGAGATGGAGGAGGAGGTGGAGGAGGTGGAGGAGGAGGTTGGTGGTGCGTCGGGCGCAGCACACAGACACGACCCGGGTGCTGGTAATGTCCAGGAGGCTGCACGACGGCTCCGGCGAGGACAGCGGGCACGCGACGTGTTGGTGGCAGCAAGATTCACACGTCGCGTGCGACGGCACCGCTGAACACTACCACTACCACCTGCATCGCCAGTCATGCAGACGGTCAGCACACAACTCCCACCCCCCCCGCACCCCTGCTCTGCATACACTGCTCCACTTCGACATCACCCTTACCACTGTGGCACAATGGTATGGCACGACATTGATGGCTGTGTCAGCGGGTTTGATCAGTGCCATGTTGAATGATGACAGCCCGCTCTGTGATGAGCTGTGATCTCAGAATCGTTAGACAAAGTCTGACTCATGGCAATAGCTGAACCATCCATCTCGGTGGTCGCTGAGTTCGTCAGGGACACTCCATCACGTGCCCGCGTGGGGTAGCTGCGGGAGGGGGTAGGGAGGGGGGGAAGGGACTGCACACCGGGCACCAAAGTTTCACCGCTAGTCAACCCCAGCGACACTCGGTCACCATCACGATCCCTGTGGCAAGGGAAAAATCACAGTCTTACAAGTTAGGTGCAACAGTGAGTTTAATGGTGAACATTATGTACAGATGCCCGAGCCCCTACCACTAAACTGTGCCCTTCACCCGTGCCAACTTACTATGTGTCCCTCTTCATTGCCTTACGGACCCTACCACTACGTCTAAGTGAATCCCCAGATGGTACAGCAGGAATGGAGGCGGACTGCTGAGAATCACGCCCCGCGACATGTCTCCCCGTCGGCACTCGTTTCCTGGGGCGACCCGGCCTTGATGGGCCAGGCTGCTTCGCGGGCATTTCGGATGATGTGGTGCCACTCTGCTCTGCCTGCTGCCCACCCGATGCACCAGGGATGGGACGGGGGGAGGCCGAGCGGTCAGGGACGTCCCGTGATGGAGTTAATGGGACCCGCCCCGGAACCTCCTCCTCCCTCGGGGAGCCCGGTGGCCCCCGGGCCTCACTGTGCGACGGAGGTGCGAGCGTGGAGTTGCCCCATCGCCCCACCGACATCTGCCGCTGCCAGTCCTGGAGGCCTGCAACCGTATCGAACAGGGTCCGAAGGTTCGCTGTGATGGAGTCCAGGGAGGGAGACATTCCCGCCAGGGACTGTGCGACCTCAACCTGTGAGTGTGTGACGCCATCCAGCACGTGTGTCAGGCGGTGGATGCTCTCCACGACTGACTGCTGGGACTGTGCCACGGCCTGCTGGGACTAGGCCATGACCTGGTGAGACTCGGCCAGGGCCCGTAGCGCGCCGGCAATGTCATGTTGGCTCTGGCGCATTGCTGCCTGTGAGAGGGCAACCCTTTCCAGGGCCATGGATGACGCGTACACATTAAGCCCAACGCCTTGCATAACCTGACCCATGGCCGAAACCGTTTCACCCATTGCCTCGACCGCGGATGCCACCCGTGCGGTGTCGGCCTGGGTGGCTGCCATGAGCGGCACCACTCCCTGCTCCTGGACGCGGTTTGACTCCTCTGCGTCTGCAGCTGCTGGAAGACGGCCCTCATCCCATCATTGTGTCCCTGGGTTTCAAAATGCATCGGCTGTCCGGGTGGGTCGAGTAAATCCAGGAACCCGGGAAACGTCTGGCCGCCAGCTGAATGCTGGGCCTGGGCTGCCCTCTGACCGTCCAGCCCCTCGGCTGCTCCGACCTCCACCTGCTGTACCGGCTCAGCTGTGTGGTGCACACCATACTGTGACCCAGGAGCCTCATCACTTAATTGGCCAACCGAGGTGAGTGTCTCTGGGATGGTGGATGGTGTGGGAGACAGCAGTGCCGCAAGCTCTAGGTCCTCGTCCGTCATAAAATCAGCAGTGTCCTCGTCCCAGTCATACCCGATCGCAGGCTGCACGCGGCCCATGTCTGGTTGGGCGTCAGGTGAGTTGGTTGACTGTGTCGCCGTCCTGTGTGCGTCCTGCTCGAGAGTCGCCGATTTGGAGGATGGCACTCCTGGCTGACCTCCTGCCACCCTCTGGCGTGCGGCCCTGGGTGCGGTGGTCGTGGCGGATGGTCGCCTGTGTGTGGCACAAGACGGCCCTGGACGTTCGTCAGCACGCCTTAGGGAACAGAATAAACATAGAATTTACAGTGCAGAAGGAGGCCATTTGGCCCATCGAGTCTGCGCCGGCTCCTGGAAAGAGCACCCTACCCAAGTTTAACACCTCCACCCTATCCCCATAACCCAGTAACCCCACCCAACACTAAGGGCAATTTTGGACACAAAGGGCAATTTATCATGTCCAATCCACCCAATTTGCACATCTTTGGACTATGGGAAGAAACCGGAGCACCCGGAGGAAACCCACGCACACACGGGGAGGATGTGCAGACTCCGCACAGACAGTGACCCAAGCCGGAATCGAACCTGGGACCCTGGAGCTGTGAAGCGATTGTGCTATCCACAATGCTACCGTGCTGCCCTACGGGGCTAATACGGGGTTAGTTAGACACGCTCGGCCGGGCGTTGGATGGTCCAGTGGGTAGAGTGTTAGGGCACAGAGGATGGGAGGTCCAGTGGGTAGAGTGTGAGGGCACAGAGGATGGGGGGTCCAGTGGGTAGAGTGTGAGGGCACAGAGGATGGGGGATCCAGTGGATAGAGTGTGAGGGGACAGAGGATGGGGGGTCCAGTGGGTAGAGTGTGAGGGAACAGAGGATGGGAGGTCCAGTGGATAGAGTGTGAGGGGACAGAGGATGGGGATCCAGTGGATAGAGTGTGAGGGGACAGAGGATGGGGGGTCCAGTGGGTAGAGTGTGAGGGAACAGAGGATGGGGGGTCCAGTGGGTAGAGTGTGAGGGGACAGAGGATGGGGGGTCCAGTGGGTAGAGTATGAGGGGACAGAGGATGGGGAGTCCAGTGGATAGAGTGTGAGGGGACAGAGGATGGGGGGTCCAGTGGGTAGAGTGTGAGGGGACAGAGGATGGGGGGTCCAGTCGGCAGAGTGTGAGGGGAGAGAGGATGGGCTGGGGGGGGGGGGATGGTCATGCAGGGTTGTCTCACTTGGTTCTACACCTCCAACCTCGCATTGCGCAACCTCCCGAGTGGCAGATCCCCCAGCAAGGTCCAGTGCCCTCTGTTCAAAGACTGTCAGGGGGTGCATAATGGGTGAACCCCCACCGGTCCTGTTGCGCTCCCGGCTGTTGTGAGCAGTCTTGTCCTGTTGTCCTATATCAACATAGATAGATTAGCACAATTCGGCAGGTATCATCAGGGCGTTCAGGTATTGGCACAGGTTGAGGGGAAAGTTGCAGCTACACCATGGCATCTCTCCAGGGGGTCGCAGCGCTCCTGTGGGTCTGTGACAACTTTGTTAACCACCCTCGAATTACTCTCGCCCCCCCCTCCCCCTCCTCCTCGTGCCCGGGGGGGAGGTGGGTAATGAGGGACATGGGGTGGGGGGCATGATTGTGACCAGGGGGCACCCTCGTGGCACTTACCCTGGCAGCCCTGGTGAGGTCGTGGAGCTTCTTGCGGCACTGCTCCCCAGACCGAGGGGTCTGACCCACAGCACTGACTGCCATGCCCACCTCACGCCAGGCCCATCGCACGGTGCTGGAAGGATGGCGATGCCCTCGTCTTGGGCAGATGATGCCCCTCCACTGCTCCACCTCATCGAGGAGGGTCTCGAGGTCAGTCTCACCGAACCTCAGGGCAGCCCTCCGTGGCTCCGACATTTTCACCCCCTCCCTTGTTGTCGTCGCTCGTGCCCTTTTACGACGCGGAGCGGCGTCATTCGGGCGTCAATCGGCGTCATTCGGGCATCGCGGCCTTCAGACGTCACCCCATCCGTGTTTCCCACGGCCCTGCTCCTAGCCCATTTCCGGGGCCAGAATCGATCGGGAATGGGGCCGTTTTGCGCCGTCGTGGAACTCGGCCGAGTTCACGACGGCTTTCCTGATGCCGCGCGGCATCGGAGAATCGCGCCACTGGTGTCTGGCGCACGGGCAAGAACCCGATTTCGCCGCAAGGAAATGCCGGTGTATTGCAAACAGATAATTTTTACCCTTGATGCCCGATTTCCCTCCGGATTGGGAACCCTGATACTGGCAGGTGGCGGAGAATCTAGGCCTCAGTTTTCCTCTCCATAGATGGATTTTTCCAGCATGTTTTATGTTTATTTTGGAAATTCCTTGATGCCTTCTTTCCAGTTGTCTCTGTTAAATTATGGTGGTGTAGTGGAAATGTCACTGAAATAGTAATCCCGAAGACCAGGCAAATGCTCTGAGGTCATGGGTTCAAATCCCGCAATATCAGCTAGTGGAATTTGAATTGAATCTTAATTAATAGAAAATGGAATATAAAGCTAGCTTCAGTAATGGTGACCATGCGACTATCATCAATTGTAAAAACTCAGCTAATTCACTAATATCCTTTAGGAAAGTAAATCTCTGTTCTCACCTGGTCTGGTCTACATGTGACTGCAGACGGGCGGCACGGTGGCACTGTGGTTGGCATTGCTGCCTCACTATGCAAGGGACCCGGGTTTAGTTCTGACCTTGGGTGACTGCATGGGTTTCCTCTGGGTGCTCTGGGTTCCTCCCACAGGTCAAAGCAGGGTAGGTGGGGTTACAGGGTTTTGGGGATAGGGCAGCAGTGTGGGCTTAGGTAGGGTTCTCTTGGTAGGGTCAGTGCAGACTCGATGGACCAAATGTCCTGCTTCTGCACTGTAGGGATTTTATGGATTCTATGGACCAACATCAATGTGGTTACTTTTCAATGCCCTCTGAAATGGTCTAGCAAGCCACTCAGTTCAAGGGCAACAAGGGATAGGCTAAAAATGCTGCCCTTGACAGTGATGCACACAACTCAGGGAAGAATAAATCAATACACCCTGAAACTATTTCTGCTGATACTTCAGAAACCACCTGAACTTCCCTTTCAGAGCAAGAACACTTCCTTCGCAGGGCACGTGTGGTGAATGTATTTCACCTAATGCATGAGCTGTCTGTACTGTCTATATAATGATGTGACCCATGACCTGGAAGTGATGATACGGGCTATTTCCAGGTACTGTATTAGAACCCCAGTGGGCTCTGCCTCTGGCTCCACCCTCACCGGGGCCATCTATAGTCCGGCCACCTCTGGGTGGCACTCATTTGTACAGCCGAGTCCGGCACGCGGGTTCATGAATATTAAAGCCTAATGTTCACTCGTTCTCACGGTCCCACAGTGAATTGACAGCATAACAGCCCGCAACGACTGTTTTTCCTACGATGAACCAAACCTGTGAACCAAGAACTCTTCTTCAGTTTGCAACTTGTAAAAATGCACCATTCTCTTGAACTGTGGCCGGGATTCTCCAACCCCCCGCCGGATCGGAGAATCGCCGGGGGAGGCGGCGTGAATCCCGCCCCGCCGCTCCGATGCTGGCTGCCAAATACTCCAGTGCCAGTTTTCGGGCGGGGGCGGGGATCATGCCGCGCCGATCGGGGCCCGTTGGCAGCGGAAACCCCCCCCCCCCGGCAATTCTCCGGACTCCGATGTGCCGAGCGTTCCTGGCCAGTCCCACCAGCATGAAATGGACAAGGTCTTGGAGGGCGGCTAGCAGAGTCCTCGGGGGGGGGGGGGTTCCAGCCCCAGGGGGTGGGGGGAGCCCCCCACAGTGGCCTGGCCCACGATCAATGGGCGGGCCTGTGCCGTGGGGGTACTCCTTCCTTCTGCGCCGGCCCCTGTAGGGCTCTGCCATGGCCAGTGTGGAGAAGAATCCCCCTGCGCATGCTCAGGAACACGTTGGCGGTTCTGCGCATGCACCAACCCGCGCCGGCCCTTCGCCGCCGGTTGGCGCAGCGCCAACCCTGCCGCCGCCGGCCTAGCCTCCGGAAGTGAGGAGGATTCCGCAACTTGCGGGCAGCCCGACGCTGGAGTGGTTCGCGCCGCTCTTGGCGCCGGCTTCGGGCCGTCCTGCCAATTGCGGGAGAATCCCGGCCTGTAACTTCCCTGTATGTGTGTGTGAGAGAGTGATGTACCATTCGAACTTTCAGGGTGAATGTGCAAATAACTTTTATTTAATATTTAAACCCATAAAAGCTTGGCACTGTTATTTAAATTGACCACATGCTCCATGGCTAAGAAACACATGGACAGTAAGAGAAAGGATACAAGGGTTTCATTTCTCTCCCAAACCTGTCCGAACACACATATCTCCCAACTCAACCACCCACTGTTCCAGTAAGTGTCACTTTATTTGTGCTCAAATGAAACACCAATTAATGCCCTCCACATTGATATAATTAAACACAATTGATATACAATTAATATGAAGAACAAAACTAAGACTGAAGCTGGGTTTTTATGACTCAATATCATGCTCCACAAAGCATTTGGCTACTTACCGACTGGGGAATTTCATGAAATAGAATTAAATAAATTAAATAGAATTCAAGAAGGGTGGTAGAGATAAACCAGGTATTCCAGACCAGTGAGTCCCACATCAGTGGTAGGGAGCTATTGGAGAACATTTTGAAGGAGATAATTAATCTCTACTTGGAGAGGCAGAGTTTGATCAGGGATAATCAGCATGGCTTTGTCAGAGGGAGATAGTCAGAGGGAAGGCATGCCTAATGAATGTGATTGAATTTTTCGAGGAGGTGATCAGGTGTGTAGGTGAGGGTAGTTCAACTGATGTAGTTTCTGGAGACTGATAAAGAAGTTAAAAGCACATGGGATACAGGGTAACTTGGCAAGTTGGATCCATTACTGGCTTAGTGGTAGTTATAGAATTACAGGATATAGTTATATAGTAAGGTCCCCCCAGCACTGTATGGGTGTTAGTAGAAAGATGTTTGTGAAACTGGACGTTGGTGTTCAGTTGCGTACAACAGCGATCAGTGCTGGTCTCTTATTGTTTGTGATATACATAAACAGTATTAATGATATGTGGGGAGGATTATAAATAAGTTTGCGAATGAATTGTAGATTGGCCGGGTGGTTAATAATGAGGAAGATGGCCTTCAGGTGCTGGAAGATTGGACAGATCAGTGGCAGACAAAATTTATCCTTGAGAAGTGCGAGGTGATGCACTTTTGAAAGAGTAACAAGACAAGGGACTACTCAGTGAATAGTACGGTATTCGGTAGCTCAGAGGAACAGAGGGATCTTGGGATGCTTTTCTACAGATCCCTGAAGGCAGCAGGACAGGTTAACAGAGTAATTAAGAAGGCATATCAGACACTTGCCTTTATCAGTCATGGCATAAATTATAAGAGCAGGGAGGCTATGTTGGAGCTGTGCAAAACTTTGGTTAGTCCACAGCTGGAGCACTTACCGTTTTAAATTCTGGTCGCCTCACTAGAGGAAGAATGTGGTTGCGCTGGAGAGGATGCAGAAGAGATTAAGCAGGATGTTGCCTGGGATGGAACATTCGAGCTATGAAGAGATAGGATCGGCGTGGGTTGTTTTCTTTAGAGCAGAGAAGAGTGAGAGGGTCCTGATGGAGGTGTATAAAATTATGAGAGTGCGGATAGGATGGAATGAAAGCAGCTGTTCCCCTTAGTTGAAGGATCAATAACGAGGGGGTGTAATTTTAAGGTGAGGTGCCTGAGGTTTAGAGGGCATTTGAAGAAAAACATTTTCACCAAGAGGGTGGTGGGAATCTGGAATGCACTGTCTGGGAGGGTAGTAAAGGTGGGAAACCGCACAATCTTTAGAAAGTACGTGGATGAACACTTGAAATGTCATAACATTCAAGGCGATTGGCCAAGTGCAGGAAAGTAGGGTTAGTGTAGATTTGTCAGTACAGACTCAGTGGGCTGAAGGGCCTCTTCTGTACTGTATGACTCGATGATATTATCTCAATTCCTCATACTTGTTTAAGAAAATAATGGTTAGAACATATTACAATTAAACAAACTAGATCGATAGTTTGATGAAGAAAGTCGTTCAAAAACATTTAATCTCATCATTGGATTGTTATCTGAAAAGAATGTGCAGACATACAAAGAGAAGGCAAGGGAGTGGCTTGTTCAGAGAGATGGCAGAGATATTACAGGCTGAATGGCCTCCTTCTGTGCTGTAACAGTTCTCTGATTATAGGTCAACAATTGTCCTGTTTACATTTAACTTCCAACTGAACACATGGTTGTGCTGTCACTGGAACATTGATGTACCATCAATTGAATGCGAGATGAGTTGCTGGACAAAAGTATGGCTTTAATCTACAAGATGTTAGCCCTGCGGTCGATTACAGTAGAAGGACGACCGCCGGGCGTACTGGGTATTTATACCCCGCCCTGGAGGCGGGGTTAACTCAGCCTCTCGACCAATCGGGGAGCCGTCACATGACTGGTCTCAACCAACCGGTCGAGAGGCACATGACCGACCAGGGCCAATGGTAAGCCGGTGTTCTGCACCAATGGCAGGCAGCTGGTGCTAATCATACCACCACAAACATTTCATCCAAAGGATGGACTTTGACAATACAACACCGCCTCAGCTATTGCCCCGCGGTGCCAGCCTTGGTCATGGATTCAAAATTAGATTTTAAAGCATCAATGCCTGCACTGAGGAAAATAATTTCTCCGTTGGCAGGATCCTCTGGTCCGCTGGCAGCGCCCTCACGCCCGTCTGCGGAAACGGAGAATCCCGCTGTCGGCAGGGCGTGCGCCGTGCAGGAAAATGCGGCTGGCTGACTGGAGACTCTGGCACGTTTCCTGCCATTAGAAGTTAGAAATTGGCATTGATTCAAACGGTACAAGTTGTCTATGCCTCATAAAATACATCTTCCCTGACCCAAAATAAACTTTAAACTGTGCTCCTATATCCTAAGCTGCTGATTCGGGGCTAGAGACTGTCCGAGCAGCTTTCTATTCCAAAACAGTCAGTGTGTGGTTCAGTCCCTAACTTACCTCCTTGTGTTGAAAGTCAAAGTGGAAGGCTGATGCCAGGCAACTCTTGCTGAATACTCAGGATCAGGGGCATCTCAACACAATTACGGCAAGATTATTATTTAATACTAAAACAAGTTTACGTTGCTTACTGGATTTAGTCTCCAGGGAACCAACTTGAATGCTGAGCTGATTATCATTTTAATCTTAAAAGAAGTGGCTGCAGAAATAGTTCAGGCACAATCGTTCAACATTCCTTAGATTCTGGAAGGGTCCCATGGATTGGAAAATAGCTCATGTTGAAAGGAAGGAGACAGAAAGCAGGAAACTATAGGCCGTTAAGGTTCACATCAGCCCGAAGAAAATTGCTAGAATCCATTCTTACGGAGGTTATAGCAGAAAATGATAATGGGATCCAGTCCCATGTCCCTGTGCTCATTTCTGAACATCTTATTAAACTGGTGTTAATACCTGTTGCTTTAAAAATCCAACTCTGTTCCTGCCTTTCAGTAGAAAAACAGTCAAAGGAGGAAAAAAATAACTTGCATTTATATCGTGCCTTATGACCAACATGCAGCCAACTAGAATGCAGCACCTAATTTGCATACAGGAAGGTCCCACAAACAGAATCTAGAAAGATTAGTTGGCTATTTAGACTCTCTAACCTTTCTGCATTTGCTCAATGAGATGAAAGTTGTTCTGTGACCTAACTCCATATACCCACCTTTGCCTTATATCCCCCATTACCTTTTAGATAACAAAAATCTCTCGATCCCAGAATTAACATTTCAAATTTACCTAGGCCGCAAATCTACGGCTGTTGAGATTCTCTTTTCCTGCCGGCAGCGCATCCCCACCCATGGGTTTCCCGGCAGCGTGGGGTGGCTGCAATGGGAAATCCCATTGACAAGGAGCGGGAGTGGAGAATGCCGCCGTCAGTGAATGGCGCACCGCTGAGAAACACGTGGCTGAGGGAACGGAGGAGCCAGCCATCAGTCTCAATATGTGTTTGTAAAAAAGCAGCTCCAAATTTCTACCTCCCCTTGTGTGTATAGAAAGTTCCAAACTTCGACCACCCTTTGTGTGTGATTATAGAACAAATAATAACCTTTTATAATCTTTATGAGTGTCTCAAGTAGGTTTACATTAACACTGCAATGAAGTTACTGTGAAAAGCCCCTCGTCGCCACATTCCGGTGCCTGTTCGAGTACATGGAGGGAGAATTCAGAATATCCAAATTACCTAACAGCACGCCTTTCGGGACTTGTGGGAGGAAACCAAAGCATCCCGAGGAAACCCACGCAGACACGGGGAGAACATACAGACTCCGTACAGACAGGGATCCAAGCCGGGAATCGAATCTGGGTTCCTGGTGCTGCGAAGCAACAGTGCTAACCACTGTACTATTGTGATGCCCAAAATTTTCCACCTTGCACCTGTAGTGGAGTTTCCGGTGAGGTGGAAAATTCAGCGTCAGGGAGAAAACGGGATTGGAGCCCGGCGCTGATCCATTTCCAATGCTCCAGGCCCTTGCTGGTGGTGGGATCAAGGTTCATGCAAACGCACAGCTGGCTGGGCACCATGGGCGGGATTCTCCAATCCCGCAGCAGTATCTGTGCTGTCGTAAACGCCATCGCGTTTTATGGCGGCATGAACGGGCTGCTCCCAGGACTAATTCTGGCCCCTACAGAGGCTGGAAAGGTTTGCGCCGCTCCAGCTGCCGATCCCTGCGTGAACTGTGTGCTGCAGGGTCCGCACATGCGCAGTTGCGCTGGCCCAACATGCACAGTGGCCTCCTTCAAAGCGCCAGCCCCAACGCAACGTGGCGCAGGACTACAGGGGCCAGTGCATAGGAAAGGAAGCCCCCAGCCAGAGAGGCCGGCCTGCCAATTGGTGGGCCCCGATCGCAGGCTAGGCCACATCAGAGGCCCCCCCCCCGGGGTCGGACCCCCCTCTCCCCCCACAGTCCGCCACCCGACCCTTCAACGCCGAGGTCCCGCCCAGAGCAGGTTAGAACGGCGACGGCGGTACTCAGTTCTTTCTTATGGCTGGAGAATCGGCGGGCCGGCCACATAGAGTGGCCCATGACCGGCGCCGCGCCAACCACACTAGCGTCGATTCTCCGTGTGCCGGCGACGGGGCGCGTGTCCTGTTCGCGGGGATTCTTAGGTCCAGCCCAGGGCTGGGAGAATCCCGCCCCATATTCTCCAGGCCCACGTGATTCTCCAGACCTCTGGACCAGGAAGCACTTGGGTGGGCAAGACTTATTACAAGTATGGACAAGCATGGCACTGATGTGTTGGACCTCATGTTGGGCTAACAAGTCCATTCAAGGACCACCTCAATGCGAGACCTGCCACATTGTTTATAAACATCAACCATTTCAAACAGAGTTAAGTGCTGTCAATGTCCAGCTGACCACTTCAGCGTGAAGGGAGGTGATTGGAAAGCACTTAATTATCTTTGAGGTGGGCCAGGACCTGTCAACCAATCATGATATTTATAAATATTGCCGTTAGAGCCTTCAGAGTTACTCATCCATGAAGGAAGATGAATGGAGCAGATGACAGCTGTGTATGTGTGTGGAAGCTGTCAATCACAGCTTAGTGAGGGAAATGAATGAATGGCTTGAAGCTCAAGTATTTGAGAGGGTTTAAACACAGCTGACTGGTCTTAACTTTCCAGGAGTTGGACTCAACCAGCAGGTGTATTGCACAGGTTGAGGGTTACAACAGTATTTTTTTCTCATTGCCTCTGTATGGACTCCTCTCTAGCTTCCAGATAAGGGTCTCTTTTCTGGGGGGCTTTCTGGCAGGGGTCTCTTTTCTGGGGGTGGCGGGGTCTGTGGAGGTCTCTTTAGAACATAGAACATAGAACGATACAGCGCAGTACAGGCCCATCGGCCCACGATGTTGCACCGACATGGGAAGTCAAAAACTAAAGGCCATCTAACCTACACTATGCCATTATCATCCATATGCTTATCCAATAAACTTTTAAATGCCCTCAATGTTGGCGAGTTCACTACTGTTGCAGGTGGGGCATTCCACGGCCTCACCACTCTTTGCGTAAAAAACCTACCTCTGACGTCTGTCCTATATCTATTACCCCTCAATTTAAGGCTATGTCCCCTCGTGCTAGCCACGTCCATCCGTGGGAGAAGGCTCTCACTGTCCACCCTATCTAACCCTCTGATCATTTTGTATGCCTCTATTAAGTCACCTCTTAACCTTCTTCTCTCTAACGAAAACAACCTCAAGTCCATCAGCCTTTCCTAAAGGAGTCTTTAGGGGGGGTCTCTTTATTTAATGTGGTGTTTAAGGGGTGCTCTTTATTTAGGGAGTCTGTGAGGGGTTTCCTTATTTACATGACTTTTGGGGGTCTCTTTATTTGGGGGTCTCATTGTGGATTCTCCTTATTTAAGCCACCTGTGGGGGTCCCTTTAATTAGCGGGTGTGCAGGGAGGTCTCTGTAAGGGGGGAGGTCTGTGTGGGAGGGTGCAGGTCAGGCCATCCCCCGTACTGGGAGAGAGGGGGCAGACCCAGAAAATCCAGGGGTGGAGGGCTGAATTGCCTTGTGAGTGGGAGTGTGGCCAGCCACAGGCCCTCGAAACGGGTAGCCCACTTAAAATGGCGGCCCAGTTTTGGAATTCCCTCGAGAATTCCTTGCAATCCTCGCCATGCAGGATTTGCATGGCGAAAAAATGGGAATCACTTCCTGAAGGAGCGCAAATCACTTGCAATTCAGTTCTGGCTGGAGAACCCACATGGAGAATTTTGCCCATAATCTTTTTCAAGTGGCATTGGTTTAGAGGTAAATATTGGCCAGGATATCAGGAAAATTCACTTGCTCTGTTTCAAATAGTATTGTGGAAATTTTGTTCTTATGACTACCTGATTGTTATCATGTGAGAGTACCTTTAAGAAATAGGTGTTTTTTATAGACTAACTGTAGTGGGTGTACCTTTAAGAAATGGTTGTTTATTACTGCAGTGATGTCAGAGTGTGGGTGGAGCTGGGCTGTCTGTCAGCTTTTAGTTTCATTTTGAGAAAAAGCTTGGGTGTGTCTGTGTGTTTTTGGTTTTGTTTCAGTGTTCGAGCTGCAGTCAGCCACAGAATGTGTAAAGTTGTTCTCTCTGCCATGTAAAGACTATCTCTTGATCATTTTTGAATTCAGAGTGATAACTGTTCTCAGTAGTGAATTTAAACCTGATGTGCTTCTGTTAAAAGTTTTTAAAAAGTCTTATGGATGTTGAAAGGAAAGTAAGGATTACTTGGTGCTGTATTCTTTGGGGGTTGTATTTGAATTAATGGTTGCTAAGATGTTCACTGTATGTTTTGAAAAAGTTAACTTTAGTTCATAGAATAAATATTGTTTTGGTTTTAAAAATACTTTTCCATTTCTGCTGTACCACATCTGTAGAGTGGGCCGTGTGCTCCGCATACCACAATCTATTAAACGTTGTGGGTCAGGTGAACTCCATGATACACTTTGGGGTTCTCTAAACCCTGGCCCATAACAGGGTGCAGATGGGTTTAATATCATATCCAAACGTTGTCAACTCCAATAGTTCAGTCCTCCTGCAGTTTGAATAGTTATGAATCATGACAGGGCCTATTTCAATCTGAATGCATTAATAAGTAACTATTTGTTTCTTTTAGGATCGCTTGTACATGGATCTGTAGCTGATGTATGTACCTGCAGCATATTCTTTGGCCCAACTGTTTAAAATCAGAATGTATTTGGTGCTTTTCATTTCCCCCTCCTTGGGTAACCATTTATGTAGTTTAATCCAGCATAATATAAATTAAAATGTAGAAAGAATCTCAAAATAAAATACAGGATATTTTTATCCTTTTTTATTTTCTCATGCTGTAGAACAGAACCCATTAGAAACGGGTGGTCAATCAGCATCTGAACAGAGAAAAGGCAGGTAGTTTTAGAATCATAAAGAGCGGCTATGGGCCTATTATCCCTTTTCCAGTTCCTTGAAGAGGTTGTCTAATTGGATTCACTCCTCAGAGCAAGAAATGCTTCCTTTTCAAGCAAAACTTTCAGTTCGCTTTTTAAAGGCATATTTCAAATCTGTATCCACCACCCTTTCAGAGACTGCGCTCCTGATCATAATAAATTGCTGCCTCAGATTTTGTCAGTGAGTTCCGATGAAGGATTTACACTGGAAACCTTAACCAGTCCTTTTGCTTTTCAAATGTTCAACCAATCAGCTACGTGTTTGCAGTGTTTCCTCATGAGCTGGTTGTCACGGGATCTGGAAACCGAGGTGATCCTTTTTTCATGCATGTTTGTCAGCTTAGACAATGAGTGCGGGCTGGCTCTTCAAACTCAGTGGGGTGAGGAGAGGGGAGCGTGTGAGAGAATGTTCACACATGGAATCAGGAGGGAGAAGCCCAGGCTGACTCGAAAGGGGGGCAAGTAGACCAAGAAGACTGTTAGCTTGAAATGTGACATTACTTCTATTATATGAAACACAAAAACATTGAGAAAAACAGGGCTTTTTTTGACTCACCTCAACTCTTCAAAAGAAAAAAGAAAAATCAAAATTAGTACAAGGTAGCATTGCTAATAGTGACATTTAAAAAAATATCAATATGAGCATTTTCTTTTTTTTACATAAATTTAGAGTACCCAATTCATTTTTTTTCCAATTAAGGGGCAATTTAGAGTGTTCAATCCACCTACCTTGCACATCTTTGGGTTTGTGGGGCCGAAACCAATGCAAACACGGGGAGAATGTGCAAACTCCACACGGACAGTGACCCAGAGCCGGGATCGAACCTGGGACCTTGGCGCCGTGAGGCAACAGGAATAACCCACTGCGCCACCATGCTGCCCCCATATGAGCATTTTCAACCAGAACGCTTGGAAGATCATCAGTGAACTGGTTGAATAGTTTCATCATGGCAGCACAGGGGAGTTGAATTGGCACTAATTGTAATAGTATAATTTGCCAAAGTACTTTGGATTGATGGTTGTGTAGCAATGACTTCAACACTTAAGTATTTTCATTAAGTATCTTAATTCAAAACTTATATTTCTTATATTTCGCAATGATTTGAACCTTGATAGGGATACTGATGGCCATAAGTGTCTCTTAATGAGGCAGAAAGAAAAAGGAGACTTTTGTACACTCTAGAAGGGTGGGGACAGTCAAACCCCTTGAAAGAGAATAAAGAAAGTAGGAAGGTACTTAAGCACAAAATTAGGAGGGCTAGCAGGGGTAATGAAAAGTATTTGGCAAGTAGGATTAAGGTGAATCCCAAAGCTTTTTATTCATATGTAAAAAGCAAGAGGGTGGCCAGGGAAAGGCTTGGACTACTTAAGGACAGTGGGGTGAGCCAGAGGAAATGGGTGAGGTACTAGTTGAATACTTTGCATCAGTGTTCACCAAAGAAAAGGACTTTGTGGAAGATGATTCTTGGGTAGGGTGTGTGGATAGTCTCACTAACTCGATCAAATTTTTTGAGGAGGTGACAAAGATGATTGGTGAGGGGAGGACGGTGGATGTTGTTTACATGGGCATAAGTCAAGCCTTTTGACATCAAAAAGAAGGAGGTATTGGAGGTTTTAAAATATATTAAGGTAGATAAGTCTCCTGGGCCTGATGGGATTTACCCCAGAATACTGAGGGAAGCAAGGGAGGAAATTGCTGGGGCCTTGACTGACATCTTTGTATCTTCATTGGCTACAGGTGAGGTTCCAGAGGAATGGAGAATAGCTAATGTGGTACCACTGTCGAAGAAAGGTCGCAGGGATAATTCAGGAAACAAGAGGCCGGTGAACCTCACGTTGGCAGTAGGTAAATTATTGGAGAGAATTCTCAAGGACAGGACATATACCCATTTGGAAACAAATGGACTCATTAGCGATAGGCAGCCTGGTTTTGTGAAGGGAGGTCGTGTCTCACTAACTCGATCAAATTTTTTGAGGAGGTGACAAAGATGATTGGTGAGGGGAGGGCGATGGATGTTGTTTACATGGGCATAAGTCAAGCCTTTTACAAGGTGCTTCATGGCAGACTATATAGAAGATGAAGTCACATTCGGATCAGAGGTGAGGTGGCAAGGTGGATACAGAACTGTCTCGGTCACAGAAGGCAGAGGGTAACAGTAGAAGGGTGTTTTTCTGAATGGAAGATTGTGACTAGTGGTATTCCACAGGGATCGGTGCTGGGGCCTCTGTTGTTTGTAGTATACATAAACGATTTAGAGGAAAACGTAGCTGGTCTGATTAGTAAGTTCGCGGATGACACCAAGGTTGGTGGAATGGCAGATAGCGATGAGGATTGTCAGAGGTTACAGCAGGACATAGATAGGTAGGAGACTTGGGCAGAGAAATGGCAGATATGAGGTAATGCATTTTGGTAGGTCTAACATAGAGGGGAAATAAACAGTAAATGGCAAAACTCTTAAGAATATAGAAAGTCAGAAAGATCTGAGCGTACAGGTCTACAGATCTTTGGAATTGGCAATACAAGTGGACAAAGTAGTCAAGAAAGCATATGGAATGCATGCCTTCATTGGACGGGGCATTGAGTATAAAAACTGGCAAGTCATGCAACAGTTGTATAGAACCTTGATAAGGCCGCAAATGGAATATTGCACACAATTCTGGTCGCCACATTACCGGAAGGATGTGGAGACTTTGGAGAGGGTACAGAGGAGGTTTACCAGGATGTTGCCTGGTCTGGAGGGTGTTAGCTATGCGGAGAGGTTGAATAGGCCCAAACTGTTTTCATTAGAATGACAGAGATTGAGGGGCAACTTGATAGAGGTGTACAAGATTATGAGAGGCATGGATAGAGTGGATGGGCAGACATTCTTTCCCAGGGTGGAGGGGTCAGTCACTAGGGGCATAAGTTTAACGTCCGTGGGGCAAAGTTTAGAGGAGATGTGCGAGGCAGGCTTTTCACACAGAAGGGGGTGAATGCCTGGAGTGCGTTGCCAGGGGAGGCTGTGGAAGCAGACACATTAACAGCATTCAAAAGGCATCTTGACAAATACATGGATAGGATGGGGATGGAGAGATACGGCACTAAGAAGTGCTGAGGGTTTAGCCAAGGATGATATCCTGACCGGTACAGGTTTGGAGGGCCAGAACGTCTGTTCCTGTGCTGTATTGCTCTATGTTCAAATCCAGCTCATATCTGTTTCTTGAAAGAGTCCTGCATGAAATGAGTTGGGCAGATATCGCAGTGGCATGGTGGTACTCCGTGGATTAGAGTTTATTCTTTCACCTGCAAGACTTGGATGTGTGGATTTCAAACAGAATGAGCTTCGGCTGACATCAACCAGCGGAGAATTGTTCATCAGTTGGCATCAATTTAAAGGCCACCATGACAACCGGTGTGGGAAATTAAAGCGTTACACTGCTGATCATGTAAGAAATGGATTAAGGCATAGTAATAGGCCCTGAGATTTTTCTTGTCTCTTTGTGTTACTCAAAAATAACAACATCTGGCATTTTACAAATCTGCCTCCAGTGGCACATGAAAGATTAGAAGAAATTGCGTTCAGCACCCAAAGGAAGTCACCAATTTCACACAGACTATTGCAGTTGAAAGCTCCAGCAGTTCTGGTTCAACTGCGAACCACATAGCGACAGTATTTCAAAGTAATCCATTGTATATGAAGCGCTTTTGGGCATCCTGGGAGGTGTGATAAGGCACTCCAGACATACAACCTCTTTCTTTTCATTTTAATTCTACATTTAATCTTTTGATTAAAAATAACCGGTTCCAGGCAACGATGCCAAGCAGAGGATTCGACTAGCAGAGGAGTTGAATGAAGCTTTGATTGTAGTGTATAAATGCTAAGTTGATACAGGACCACTGGCTCAGCTCAGGCTCTTGAAATAAATGTCAGGTAATGTTCCCAAGATAAAATCCATTTGTGGAAATTTAATATGGATATAGAGGCACATTGACTCAGTGAGTGATGGTGAACTAACCAGGGAAAGGCAAAAAGGTTGGGAGGTGTAATACAAGGCGGATGACAGTAAATCAGCAGACAGCTTTACACAGCACCTTTTCCAGAGAAGTACTGGAAGCTTGGCCGTTTGCACTAATTTGAGTCCTCAGGACATCTGATCATCACACAACAGCAATCCATAGAGTTAACAGTATTGCCAAAACTCTGAGGTCCTCAGGTTGAAACCGAGACTGCACCTTCGAGTGTTGTATTAAGCTCCCGTCACCGAGGGAATGGAAAAGGTTACACTACACTAAACCAATCAACTGCAGGATAAAGTGATAAAGGTTGCAGACATGGAAGAATGCATATGAATGTTAAAGAAGCATAAGATCATGCTGTGCTGACTCCTGTGGTTGAATAGTCTGTCAGCATTTCCTGACAAAGCGCACACTCGTGAACAAAAGGCACTTGGGATACAATTGGACTGACACAACTGACCAAATTCTGAAGCAAGCAGTTAACACATTTAGGAGAAAGAGAGGGAAGAAAAAGAATAAAAACATTGGACATTTGATTCCACTCCAGCTCCATATCTCTTGTTGTTGCTGAAGCAAACAGAATTCTTTGCATTCGCTCGTCTGAGTAGCTCTGCATTGCAGTGAGTTAGGAAGCAACTTTGCAGAATGATGCACCATCAATTGGACTCAAGTCGTGAAGTAGTTCCAAACACTAGATGTGTCCCCGGCAGTAAACGTACAGAGAAAGGCCGACTGCTAGCCGGTACGGGTTCTTATATCCCGCCTCGTAGGCGCAGCAACCAACCTCTCTGCCAATTGGCGGGTAGTCACATGACTAGCCTCAGTCAATTGGCAGAGATGCACATGACTTGCCTGGGCCAATGGGCAGAGAGTCTTCTGCAGCAATGGCAGCATGGTTCTAAGGTACCGTAATCTCCCTAGTCATACTACCACATTCACCCCTTGTTGAGAAAGAAGCGGGGGGGGGGGGGGGGGGGGGGGGGGGAGGAGAGGCGGAAGAGAGAGGGGGGGGGGTGTGTGCCCCATAAGACTGGTAGTACACGAACACAAAGAGTCCATAAAGTCCATCAGAACATCAAACTGACTTGATTAGCCGGGTGGGTGCCTTCGATGTCCTGCTGGACCTGCGCATCGGTGCCGGTGACGTTGGAGCGGTGGTCGTCTGTGACTCCGGGAGCGGCGGTCGTGGTCCTGTGTCCGTACCCCTGGCCGGTGCTAACGGTGGCCGGGCCTGGGGAGGGGGTTCCTGTACGCTGGGTTTCAGGTGCGCTTGGGGCGGTCGGGACTGGAGGGGGGGGGGGGTGCTGGAGCTGGGGGTTGCGGCTGCAGTCCAGGCGGGTGCCAGGTCCCGAAGGGAGACCGTGTCCTGTTGTCCGTCGGGATACTCCACGTACGCATACGGCGGATTCGCGTGGAGTAACTAGACTCTTTCAACCAACGGGTCGGACTTCTGTACCCGCCCATGCTTCCGGAGCAGGATGGGCCCAGGGGTGGCCAGCCAGGTTGGAAGCGGGGTTCCTGAGGACGACTTCCTGGGGAAAACAAGAAGACGTTCGTGAGGTGTTTGATTCATGGCAGCACAGAGGAGAGACCGAATAGAGTGGAGGGCGTCTGGGAGGACCTTTTGGAAGTGGGAGACTGGGAGTCACCTGGACCGCAGGGCCAGCAGGACGGTCTTCCAGACCGTACCGTTCTCCCTCTCGACCTGACCGTTACCCCGGGGGTTATAACTGGTCGTCCTGCTAGAGGCGATGCCCCTGCTAAGCAGGAATTGACGCAGCTCGTCGCTCATAAAGGAGGACCCCGATCGCTGTGGATGTACGCGGGGTAACAGAACAGGGAGAAAATGGAGTGCAGGGCTTTGATGATGGTTGTCATGGTCATGTCGGAGCAGGGGATGGCGAACGGGAAGCGGGAGTACTCGTCAATCACACTTATGAAATACGTGACTTCCGGTGGCGGCGATGACGTAGGAAGCCGCACATTTGGGAGCTCCCGATTCAAACGGACTTTTCGGCTCTTTTTAGAGCCCAAAACGGAATTTTTTCGATGTCTCCCGGTGGGAGAAGGTGTGGTGATCAACTTTCTCCACATTTCATGACTCGAACTCGGAGTGGAAAGGGGGAAAAAACGGCAGCAGCTCCCCAGAAAAAACGGGGGAAGGATTCCAAGATGGCGGCCGGCGGTGCACCAGAGGAGTGGAGGCTGTGGGCGCAGGAGCAGCAAGCTGCTCTCCTGCGCTGTTTTGCAGATTTTAAGGCTGAGGTGCTGAGCTCTCTGCAGGAAACGAATAAAAAGCTTTCGGAGATTCAGACGACCCAGGGTGCTGCCATCCAGGCGTTGCAGGCGCAGGCCGCTGAACGAGAGGAGGAGGCCGAAGCACTCCATAAGAAGTGGCAAGACCGCTTCGAGGAGCTTGATCACCGCATGAGGCGGAAGAATCTGAGGATCTTGGGCCTTGCGGAGGGGCTGGAGGGGTCGGATCTGACAACCTACGTGGCCACGACGCTGAACTCGCTAGTGGGGGCAGGATCTTTCAATCTGCCCCTGGAGCTGGAAGGAGCCCACAGAGTACTGGCCAGGAGGCCTAAGGAGAATGAACCCCCGCGTGCGGTGCTGGTGAGGTTCCACCGGTTCAGTGATCGGGGGTGTGTGCTGCGCTGGGCTAAGAGGGTGAAGAGCAGCAACTGGGAGAATGGGGTAGTACGGATCTACCAGGATTGGAGTGCGGAGGTGGCTAAGCGGCGGTCCGGGTTTAATCGGACGAAGGAGGTGCTCTATAAGAAGAAAATAAAGTTTGGAATGTTGCAGCCTGCACGCTTGTGGATAACTTATTTGGAGCGGCATTATTATTTTGATTCCCCGGAGGAGGCGTGGGCCTTCGTGCGGACGGAGAAGCTGGACTCGAACTAGGGGTTGCGGGGTTGGTTGTAATGCTTTACTGCTGGTTTCTGCTGTTGCTGTATTTTTTCTGTACTTTTGTAATTTTGATATGGTTATTTATTGGGGTGTTGTTCTGTATTTTGTTGGGGGGCATTGTTTGAGTTTTGTATTTTGTGGGGGGGGTTGGGGGGTTTGTTGTATTCTGTATCGGGTTGTGGGTATGGAGTGGGGCTGGTATTTGGAAGCTGTGTCAGAAGAGTGTGGTGGGGCAGTGCAAAAGTGCGGGCTTTCCTCTGGTTTCCCGCGTTGTGGGGCTGGGGGGTGGAGATGATGATGGGGGGGGGGCCTTAACTGGTTCCTCCCCGCGCTGGAGCGGTGCCTGGAGGAGGGACAGGATGGGGGATGATCCCACTCTGGGAGGGGTCGGGTTTTTGGCGGGAGTTTCCGGGGTCAGCAGAAGTTAGCTGACCCACGGAAGTACAATGGAGGACGGTTCGCTGCTAGGAGGGTTCCTAGCCTGGGGGGGGGAGGGAGGGGGGGAAAGGGGAATACTGGGTTGCTGCTGGTAGGGTCAGGAAGGAGCTGGTGTGGGCCGGGGGGACAGAGGTGAGGTGTTGTCGCTGTGGGGACTGGGTCGGGCGGGGGGTGCTGGCCTGGGGCGGGCAGTCGACGGGCTATGGCTAGTCGATGGGGGAGGGGGGCGGGACGCCCTCTGATCCGGTTGGTCACCTGGAATGCGAGAGGATTGAATGGGCCGGTGAAGCGGTCGAGGGTACTTGCTCATCTGAGGGGGCTAAAGGCAGATGTGGCAATGCTTCAGGAGACCCACCTGAAGGTGGCGGACTAGGTCCGTCTGAGGAAGGGGTGGGTGGGGCAGGTGTTCCACTCTGGGTTGGATGTGAAGAACCAGGGAGTGGCGATTCTGGTGGGGAAAAATGTGTCGTTTGAGGCATCTGAGGTGGTGGCTGATAAGGGGGGTAGGTTTGTTATGGTAAGGGGCAGGCTACAGGGAGAGAAGGTGGTACTTGCTAGTGTGTATGCCCCAAATTGGGACGATGTGGGCTTTATGGGGCGTATGCTGGGACGTGTCCCTGATCTAGAGGTGGGAGGTCTGATTATGGGGGGGGGGGGACTTCAATACGGTGTTGGATCCTTCACTGGATCGGTCAAGTTCAAGGACGGGTAGGAGGCCGGCGGCGGCCAAGGTACTGAGGGGGTTTATGGACCAGATGGGGGGGGTGGACCCATGGAGGTTTGTGAGGCCGAGGGCACGGGAGTACTCTTTCTTCTCCCATGTACATAGGGTTTATTCTCGGATAGACTTCTTCGTGGTGAGTAGGGGACTGATTCAGAGAGTGGAGGAGGCCGAATATTCGGCCATTGCAATCTCCGACCACACTCCGCATTGGATGGAGTTGGAGATGGGGGAGGTGCGGGACCAGCGCCCGTTGTGGCGGTTGGATGTGGGGTTGTTGGCGGTGCAGGAGGGTCCGGGCAAGTATTGAGGGGTACCTCAAGGTGAATGATATGGGGGAGGTCCGGGTGGGGATGGTCTGGGAAGCCTTGAAGGCAGTGATTCGTGGGGAGCTGATATCCATCCGGGCACACAGGGAGAGGAGCGAGAGGAGTGAGAGGGATAGACTGGTGGGGAAGATGCTGGAGGTGGACAGGAGGTATGCAGAGGCACCAGAGGAGGGACTGTTGGGGGAGAGGCGCAGCCTACAGGCTAAATTTGATTTGCTGACCACTAGAAAGGCAGAGGCACAGTGGAGGAAGGCACAAGGGGCAGTGTAGGAACATGGTGAAAAGGCGAGTAGGATGCTGGCTCATCAGCTCCGCAAGCGGGATGCGGCTAAGGAAATTGCTGGAGTGAGAGTTAAGAGTGGGAATGTGGTGCGGAAGTGGGTAGAGGTGAATGAGGTCTTCAAGGACTTTTACGGGGAATTGTACCAGTCGGAGCCAACGGTGGAGAGTAGGGGAATGGAGAGGTTTCTTGACGGGCTATCTTTCCCGGAGGTGCAGGAGGAGCAGGTGGAGGGGTTGGGGGCGCCGATTGAGCTGGAGGAGCTGGTTAAGGGGCAGCAGGGTAGCAGGGTAGCATGGTGGTTAGCATAAATGCTTCACAGCTCCAGGGTCCCAGGTTCGATTCCCGGCTGGGTCACTGTCTGTGTGGAGTCTGCACGTCCTCCCCCTGTGTGCGTGGGTTTCCTCCGGGTGCTCCGGTTTCCTCCCACAGTCCAAAGATGTGCAGGTTAGGTGGATTGGCCATGCTAAATTGCCCGTAGTGTCCTAATAAAAGTAAGGTTAAGGGGGGGGTTGTTGGGTTACGGGTATAGGGTGGATACGTGGGTTTGAGTAGGGTGATCATGGCTCGGCACAACATTGAGGGCCGAAGGGCCTGTTCTGTGCTGTACTGTTCTATGTTCTAAGGGGATCGGGCAGATGCAGTCAGGGAAGGCGCCGGGGCCGGATGGGTTCCCGGTGGAGTTTTATTAAAAGTTTGTGGACCTAGTGGGCCCCTTGCTGGTGCGGACACTTAATGAGGCGTGGGAAGGGGGGGCTTTGCCCCCGACGATGTTGCGGGCGCTGAGTTCTTTCATCTTAAAGAGGGACAAGGACCCCCAGCAGTGTGGTTCATACAGGCCCATATCTCTCCTTAATGTGGATGCCAAGGTGCTGGCAAAGATCCTGGCCACCAGGATAGAAGACTGTGTACCAAGGTTTGTACACGAGGACCAGACAGGTTTTGTTAAGGGAAGGCAGCTGAACACGAATGTGCGGAGGTTATTGAATGTCATCATGATGCCGGCGATTGAGGGGGAGGCAGAGATAGTGGTGGCGCTGGATGCGGAGAAGGCCTTCGATAGAGTGGAGTGGGGGTACTTATGGGAGGTGTTGGGGAGGTTTGGATTTGGTGAAGGGTTTATTAGATGGGTGAGGCTGCTATATGAGGCCCCGATGGCGTGTGTGGCCATGAATGGGAGGAGGTCGGAGTACTTCCGGCTTTACCGAGGGACCAGGCAGGGTTGCCCCCGTCCCCCTTGTTGTTTGCATTGGCAATCGAGCCGTTGGCGATGGCGTTGAGGGATTCAGGGAGGTGGAGGGGTTTGGTGCGGGGCGGGGAGGAACATAGGGTGTCGTTGTATGCCGATGACCTGCTACTGTATGTGGCGGACCCGGTGGGAGGGATGCCGGGGGTGATGGAGCTGCTAGCTGAGTTTGGGACCTTTTCAGGCTATAAACTAAATCTAGGCAAGAGTGAGGTGTTTGTGGTGCACCCTGGGGACCAGGAGGAGGGAATTGGTAGGCTCCCGCTTAGGAGGGCAGGGGAGAGTTTTAGGTACCTGGGGATGCAGGTGGCCAGGGACTGGGGGACTCTTCACAAGCATAATTTCACCAGGCTTGTGGATCAGATGGAGGAGGAGTTCAAGAGGTGGGACATGCTGCCATTGTCGTTGGCGGGGAGGGTGCAGTCCGTCAAAATGATGGTGCTGCCGAGGTTCTTGTTCCTCTTTCAGTGCCTGCCCATCTTCATCCCCAGGGCCTTCTTTAGGAGGGTGACTAGCAGTATTTTGAGCTTCGTGTGGGCACATGGGACTCCGAGAGTGAAGAGGGTTTTCCTGGAGCGAGGGAGGGATAGAGGCGGGCTGGCGCTGCCCAACCTTTTGGGGTACTATTGGGCGGCCAATGTGTCAATGGTGCATAAATGGGTGATGGAGGGGAGGGGGGGGGGGCGTGGAAAAGAATGGAGATGGCGTCTTGTAGAGGTACGAGCCTGGGTGCCCTGGTAACGGCGCCGTTGCCGTTCTCTCCTAAGAGGTATACCACGGGCCCAGTGGTGGCGGCGACCCTAAGAATCTGGGGACAGTGGAGACGGCATAGGGGGGAAACAGGGGGCTCGATGGAGGCTCCATTAGGTGGAAATCATCGGTTCATCCCGGGGAACACTGATGGGGGATTTAGGGGGTGGCAAAGGGTGGGCATCAGTAAATTGAGGGACCTGTTTATTGGCGGGAGGTTTGCGGGCCTGGGGGAACTGGAAGATAAATTTGGGCTCCCCCAAGGGAACATGTTCAGATACTTGCAGGTAAAGGCGTTTGCTAGACGACAGGTGGAGGAATTTCCTTTGCTGCCCTCGCGGGGGGCGATGGACAGAGTGCTTTCGGGGGTGTGGGTCGGAGAGGGGAAGGTGTCTGACATTTATAAGGTAATGCAGGAGGTGGAGGAGTCTTCAGTGGAGGAGCTGAAGGCTAAATGGGAGGGGGAACTAGGGGAGCAGATAGAGGATGGGACTTGGGCGGATGCCTTGGAGAGAGTCAACTCTTCCTCTTCCTGTGCGAGGCTTAGTCTCATCCAATTTAAGGTGCTGCATCGGGCCCATATGTCTGTGACTCGGATGACTAGGTTCTTTGGGGGTGAGGACAGGTGCACCAGATGTTCGGGGAGTCCAGCGAATCATGCCCATATGTTCTGGGCATGCCCAGCACTGGAAGAATTCTGGCAGGGCGTGGCGGGGACGGTGTCGAGGGTGGTGGGATCCAGGGTCAAACCAGGTTGCGGACTCGCGATTTTTGGAGTTGCGGCGGAGCCGGGAGTGCAGGAGGCGAAAGAGGCCGGTGTTCTGGCCTTTGCGTCCCTAGTAGCCCGGCGGAGGATCTTGATGCAGTGGAAAGATGCAAGGCCCCCAAGCGTGGCGACCTGGATCAGTGACATGGCGGGATTTATAAAATTGGAGAGGGTCAAATTTACCCTGAGAGGATCAGTACAAGGGTTCTATAAATGGTGGCAGCCTTTTCTGGACTTCCTGGCTCAAAGATAGGTATCTTGGTCAATAGCAGCAGCAACCCGGGGGGGGGGGGGGGGGGGGGGGGGGGGGGGGGGGGGTGGGGGGGGGGGGGTGGGGGGGGGGGGGTGGGGGGGAAGGAGGATGAGGGTGTTCTGTATTGTTTCTATTTTTTTCTACGGTTATTTAACTTAATATTGTGTTAATTTAAGTTGTTGTTAATATGTTTTGTTGTTCATTGAGGATGGGCAAATGTCTATGACTGTTATCATTATTGTTATTGTTGGTATTTTATTGCGGTTCGTTGCTGTTATATCAATACAAAATTTTTCAATAAAAATTATTTAAAATTTTTTTTAATGAAATACGTGTTGCGGTTGTTGGAGGGGAGGGGACCTTTGAAGTCCATGCTGAGACGTTCAAAGGGGCGGGAAGCCTTTATCAGATGCGCCTGCTCGGGGCAGTAAAAGTGCGGCTTGCACTCTGCGCAAATGTGGCATTCCCTGGTCACAGCCCTGACCTCCTCGATGGAGTAGGGCAGGTTGCGGGTCTTAATGGAATGAAAGAAGCGGGTTACCCCTGGATGGCAGAGGTCCGCGTGGAGGGTGCGGAGGCGGTCCACCTGTGCGTTGGCGCAGGTACATCGGGACAGGGCATCAGGGGCCTCATTGAGCTTCCCAGGATGATACAAGATATCGTAGTTGTACGTGGACAACTCGATCCGCCACCACAAGATCTTGTCGTTCTTGATCATGCCTCTCTGTGCATTATCAAACATGAAGGCCACTGACCGTTGGTCTGTGAGGAGGGTAAACCTCCTGCCGGCCAGATAGTGCCTCCAATGTCGCACAGCTTCTATTATGGCCTGTGCCTCCTTTTCCACCGAGGAATGGCGGATTTCAGAAGCGTGGAGGGTCCGGGAGAAGAAGGCCACGGGTCTGCCCGCTTGATTGAGGGTGGCCGCCAGAGCTACATCAGACGCGTCGCTCTCGACCTGGAATGGGAGGGATTCGTCGATAGCGCGCATCGTAGCCTTTGCGATATCCGCTTTGATGCGGCTAAAGGCCTGGCGGGTCTCCATCGACAGGGGAAACGTGTTGGATTGGATGAGGGGGCAGGCTTTGTCGGCGTAGTTAGGGACCCACTGGGCATAATAGGAAAAGAAGCCCAGACAGCGTTTGAGGGCTTTGAGGGAGTTGGGGAGGGGAAGTTCCATTAGGGGGCGCATGCGTTCGGGGTCGGGGCCTATCACTCCGTTACGCCCTACGTAGCCGAGGATGGCTAGACGGTCGGTGCTGAACACGCACTTATCCTTATGTAAGCGAGGTTAAGGAGTATTGCGGTACAGAGGACTTTGCGGAGGTTGATGTCGTGGTCCTGCTGGTCATGGCCGCAGATGGTGACATTGTCGAGATACGGGAAGGTTGCCCGTAAACGGTATTGGTCAACCATTCGGTCCATTTCCCTTTGGAAGACCGAGACCCCATTTGTGACACCGAATGGAACCCTGAGGAAGTGGTAGAGGCGCCCATCCGCTTCGAACGCAATGTACTTTCGGTCACTCGCGCGGATGGGGAGCTGGTGATAGGCGGACTTAAGGTCCACCGTGGAAAAGACTTTGTACTGCACGATCCTGTTAATCAGTTGGAGATACGGGGGAAAGGATACCCGTCCAGCTGCGTAAACCTGTTGATGGTCTGACTGTAGTCAATGACCATCCGGTTTTTCTCCCCAGTCCTAACCACCAGCACTTGTGCTCGCCAGGGACTGTTGCTGGCCTCAATGACCCCTTCCTTCAGAAGCCTTTGGACCTCGGATCTGATGAAGGTCCGGTCCTGGGCACTGTACCGTCTGCTCCGTGGCGACGGGTTTGCAATCCGGGGTGAAGTTTGCAAACAAGGAAGGGGGGTCGACCTTGAGGGACACGAGGCTGCAGACAGTAAGGGGGGGTGGGGGGGGGGGGGGGGGGGGGGTGGGGGTGGGGGGGGCGCGCGCCGAATTTGAAGGTTAAGCTCTGCAGGTTGCACTTAAAATCCAGTCCTAGGAGTGCCGGTGTGCAGAGGCGGGGAAGGACGAGGAGTTCATAGTTTTTTAAAACCCTCCCCTGGACCGTGAGGTCCGCTACGCAGCACCCGGTGATTTGGACTGAGTGCGAACCAGAGGCCAGAGCGATTTTGTGCTTTAATGGGTGAACGGGGAGTGCACAGCGTCTTACCGTGTCGGGGTGGACAAAACTCTCTGTGCTCCCGGAGTCCAGTAGGCAGCTCGTCTCATGACCGTTGAGGAGGATCTGTGTGGTCGCCGTGGAAAGCGTGTGGGGCCGTGATTGATGCAGCGTCACCGTGGCGAGTCGTGGCAGGAACTCAGAGTCGTCATCGATCATAAAGTAGTCACTTGCGGGGTCCTCCAGGCTGATCCAAGATGGCGGCGCCCGTCGGCCGCACGTGGTGGGGAGTGAACAAGATGGCGGCGCCCGGGGGTCGCACGTGGAGTCGGGGGCCCAAAACGGCGGTGCCCGGGGCTCGCACATGGCGTCGGGGGCCCAAAATGGCAGTGCCCGTGAGTCACTCGTGGCGGCGGGGGGTGGAGGCAGCGAGGTCCGCGGGCCGTACGGGGCCCTAGAGGAGCGCGGGGGGGGGGACCCGCGGTCGCTGTTCGGGACGGCAGCGACCAACTTTGATTGGCAGACAGCCGCATAGTGGCCCTTCTTGCCGTAGCTTTTACAGGTTGCGGTGTGGGCTGGGTAGCGCGGGCGGGGGTGCTTGGCCTGACCGCAAAAGTAGCAGCGGGGGCCCGTGGGCTTATTGGGGCGTCCCGCGGTGCAGGTCTGGGGGGGGTCGGAGTCGGCAGAGGTGAGGGGCGTTGTGTGCCACGCTGCCCAAGTGGCCGCTCCGCGGCCGGGTGCATACGCGCGGACGTTGCGGTCAGCGACCTCCAAGGAGGATGCGAGGGTCCATGCCTCAGCGAGGCTTAAAGTGTCCTTTTCCAGAAGCCTCTGGCGTATCTGGGATGATTGCATGCCCGCAACGAAGGCGTCCCTGATCAAGAGTTTGGTGTGCTCCGCTGCAGTGACTTGCGGGCAGGCGCAATTTCTGCCCAGGACAATGAGGGCCCCATAGAATTCGTCGAGGGACTCACCGGGGAATTGTTGCCTCATAGCCAGGAGGTGCCACGCGTAGGCCTGATTCACTGGCCTGATGAAATGTCCCTTCAGCAGATCCATAGCGGCGTCATAGTCCAGTTCATCCTCGGTCAGAGAGTAGACGGCAGTGCCCACGCACGAGTGGAGAATGTGGAGGTTCTATTCCCTTGTCGGGCGGTTTTCTGCTGTGGTGAGGTAGCTGTGAAACATGCCAGCCAATGTTTAAACGTTGCTGACGCGTTTGCAGCATGCGAGCTGATGCAGAGGCAGTCTGGCTTGATCCGTAGCTCCATTTCAAAATTCTAGTGTATTAAATTGATGCACCATCAATTGCACTCGAGTCGTGAAGTTGTTCCAAACAACAGGCTTTAATACACTAGATGTGTGCCCGGCAGTAGACGTACAGAGAAAGGCCAACTGCCAGCCAGTACAGGTTCTTATACCCCGCCTCGTAGGCAGAGCTACCAACCTCTCAGCCAATCGGCGGGTGGTCACATGACTAGCCTCAGCCAATTGGCAGAGAGGCACATGACTTGCCTGGGCCAATGGGCAGCGAGTCTTCTGCACCAATGGCAGCATGGTTCTAAGGTACCGTAATCTCCCTAGTCATACTACCACACAGAATTCAGCCTTTTAGTGGATAGAATAGGCTTAACCATAATGGTTAAAATCTATTATGTCTATACTGTGGAAAACTGAGTGTACTTGGGAATTGTGGGGAACTATGTTTTGTACAGTGAACATACATGTGACAAGTAGGAACAAGATTTATTGACACCAAGGTGAAAAAAGCACGAATACTGACAGCCCTTCTTAGAACAATTGCTTTTACAATTGAGGGGCTAGTTCAGAAAGGAATTGAGGATCATCCACATAGAATTGGAGTTAAGTGGAGGTAGGAGTGGTGCGTTCCCTTCCCTCAGGGGCTTCTAATGAACCAGTTAGATTACCAACAACAATCCAGCAGCTCATTCTTGTGCTAGCCCACATATTTTAGTTTGATTTATTGTCATGTGGACCGAGGTACAGTGAAAAGTATTGTTCTGCGTACAATCCAGGCAGATAGTGCCATACATGAAAAAAAACTTAGGACTTGCAGAAATACACAAAAATATATAGGTACAGTCATCGAGTGAAGCATACGGAGTGCAGTACTACACAGTAGAGAAGATGTGTGAGATCAGTTCAGTCCATCGGAGCTGGTTTATCACAGTGGGCTAAATCACTAGCTTATAATGCAGAACAATGCCAGCAGCAGGTTCAATGTCCGTACCGGCCTCCCCGAACAGTCACTGGAATGTAGCGACTAGGGGCTTTTCACAGTAACTTCATTGAAGCCTACTCGTGTCAATAAGCTATTATTATTATAAGAGGATCATTCAGGAGTCTGGGAACAGCGGGGAAGCAGCTGTTTTTGAACCTGTTAGTGCGTGTTCTCAGACTTCTATATCTCCTGGAAGAAGTTGTAAGAGAGAATATTGCTGGTGGGAAAGGTCTTTGATTATGCTGCCTGTTTTCCCAAGACAAGAGTCAATGGATGGAGGCGGGTTCGCGTGATGGGCTGGGCTGTGTTCACGACTCTCTGTAGTTTCTTACCACGTGTATTGTAGTCAATTTCATAATTTGTGGGGATTTGTTTAGTTTAGACAGCTAGCAAGTGGGCCACATTAACATCAACAGCACAGGGTTCAACCCCCGTTCTGATTGAGGGAAAAATTCAGGCCCCAACACCGTCCCCTACATATAATAAACGATCATAGAACTTCTTGTGGCTCAGCCACAGTGGACAGTCGGTGGACAGACAAGGAACTTACAGCCTCTGCTGGATTACTGGTCCAATACCAGTTCCAGATGATCATGGGCTGCTTTCCCCTTTGAGGGGAGACCTTACTGGTGGTGATTTAACCGGAGGATCACCACACCTCAGGCGAGGAGGCAAGGTTGAGAAGACGTGCCTTCATGAATATCCTCAGCTGGTATGGAGATTTAAGCCACGCTGTTGGACTTGCTCTGTATTATGAACCAGCCAACTGAGCTAAATGCATCCCCCCCCCCCCCGTTCCAATACCATAATAGGCATTAAATTATTGACTTTGCATTTCCAGCATTTTCTATTCTCTCAACAATGGAATGTTTCTACCACATCTAACCTGATGACATTTACTGTCAAATAAGGAATAGTTTGCCATTCCCCAACTGTAATATCCTCACCCTTAACATCAGTTCACCAAATGCAAAGTCAAACACGATCAGCTGTAACCTGATTGCAAAATTCAGCACTGATCCTCTTGACATTTTCTTAATCTATCTTATTTTATTCTGCATTGTTTCTGGATAAACTTTCTGTGGGAAAAAGAAACATTAGCATTTCTCTCTTGCTCCCAGGAGAGCATGTGACTGTATACAATTCAACCTTTTGGTTAATACAGTACACTTGTCACCATAATGGCTAAAATCCATAAGCTCACACAGCGGAAAATGGAATGTACTGTTATCAGGAGCTATATACAACATATAGTTCCCCAAGTGAGTTTCAAGGTCAACTTCAAGTGGAAATGTAAACATTATTTCATAATTATCTCAATTTGTACCATAGCCCCAAGAGAACATCCACCTAAAACTCCTTAAATGGGCGTAACATAAAATGCTGAATGCAAAATATATTTAAAGAATCTTTTTCTTCTCCTAAAGTACTGGCTCCTTGCTAAAGAATGAACATAGAACATAGAACAGTACAGCACAGAACAGGCCCTTCGGCCCTCAATGTTGTGCCGAGCCATGATCACCCTACTCAAACCCATGTATCCACCCTATACACGTAACCCAACAACCCCCCCCCTTAACCTTACTTTTATTAGGACACTACGGGAAATTTAGCATGGCCAATCCACCTAACCCGCACATCTTTGGACTGTGGGAGGAAACCGGAGCACCCGGAGCAAACCCACGCACACAGGGGGAGGACGTGCAGACTCCACACAGACAGTGACCCAGCCGGGAATCGAACCTGGGACCCTGGAGCTGTGAAGCATTTATGCTAACCACCATGCTACCCTGCTGCCCGAATGGTTCCAAGTCAGCCTCCGGTACTTCACCAGAGCAGCCATTACTCAAATGGGAAACTGGACAATGATTGTCAGTGAGACAATTCCACCATAGAAGTCATTACAACCAAGACTTATTTTGTACTGAACAGCCGCTCAAATTGTCATAACCCCTACGAGGATCAATAAAAACTGCTGTTGATCTCCCCGAGGGTGTCGTGGAATATGATCTTCCCAGGTTGGGGGGGGGGGGGGGGGGGCGAAGGCCACCCAGATGGCGATTGGTAGACTTATATAGAAAGCCAGAGATGTTGGCTGTCCCCACGGGGACTGGATTGGGTGAAAGTTACTGGCATGGGCAGAGTATGGTACATAGTTCAATAATGATGTGGAGATGCCGACTTTGGACTGTGGTGGGCACAGTAAGAAGTCTTACAACAACAGGTTAAAGTCCAACAGGTTTAGTTGGAATCATGAGCTTTCGGAGCATGTCGGAGATTCACCTGATGAAGGAGCAGTGCTCCGAAAGCATGTGATTCCAAATAAACCTGTTGGACTTTAACCTGGTGTTGTCAGGCTTATTATATAGTTCAATAAATCCTTGTTCCACTACCGCTGCCTTCCTCAAGTTATTAAACAAATGAACTTGGGTCACAGATCTACAGCCAGAAGTGGAGGCCTTGACTAATTGCGACTCTCCAACACAAGGGTAATGAGGTGGTTATTGCATCTGTACTTCCATACACACTGAGTTTAACTAACTCAGTACAGATCAGGAACCAAACTAGGTACCTTTTCTATTCTGGACAGCTAATATACTCAAACAGGTAGTCCAGTTGAATTTGTTTAAATTCTTAATAGTTGTCTTTCACAAAGCACAGTGGGATAAAAGAAATTCTAATATCTATCATTCGCTTAGCAACTATGATTGATTTATAGAAGATATTCAATCAACGTTGGGCCAATTGATTGAATAGAGGGATATTTTCCTGAACGTCTAATCCATGCAGTACCTGACCTGGGAATGCTTAATACTGGAACTAGTTACAATAAATGGAACAGTGATTTATTACCCAAACATTACAGGTTTCAAAGGGCACTGACATGCGTTAGGATAATGCCCTGCGGCTGACAGCAGCACTCACTAACTCATCAAAGTAACCATCCTTCAAGCAATGACCATTGGCTGGCTGTTTGATTGTGAAGGTTGTGGAGCAGCAGAGTGATGCAGTGGTTAGCACTGCTGCCTCACAGCGCCGAGGTCCCCGGTTCGTTCCCGGCCCCGGGTCACTGTCCGTGTGGAGTTTGTACATTCTCTCCATGTCTGCGTGGGCCTCACTCCCACAACCTTAATTGGGAAAAAAAGTAATTGGGTACTCTTAATTAAAAAAGATTATGAAGGCCATCACAGCATTGCTCACAATCTTGCCCTTATTTATTATCTTTACGGAAGCACTACCAGCAATGAATGACCTCAGGATAGCCAGCAGAATCAGGCACCCAGTCATTCTCTGTGGACGGGATGGCCTGAGAGCTCTTCCCTTTCTCTCAACTCCTTCGCCTCCGTCGCATTTGTTCCGACGATGCCACATTCCAAAATGGTGCTTCGGCCCATCCCAGACCCTCCACCAGTCCCAATCCCTCGTACTCCATTTCTCCCAGTATCAACACCACTGTCCATCCCAGGCCGTCCACCAGTCCCAATCCCTCGTATTCCATTTCTCCCAACCCCAGCCCTTGTCGCAATGTTTACCATACCCTCTGACCTTCCCCTCTCCGAGGACTGAGCGTGCTGTTCTCAGCAAAGGACTCAGCTGTGTACCCTTATGTCCCCACCTCAATGAATTCCGGGCTTGACATGATGTTGAACTCTTCTTTCGTCGCCTTCGTCTCCGTGCCCACTTCTTTGGGCAAGAAACCTCCCCCCGTTCCACTGATCCTTTCATGTGTCTCCAACATTCTGCCTCCAAGTGGACCCCCCCGCCGGGACAATTACCTGCCCTTGATCTTTTCATTGAGAACTGTCGATGGGACATTGCCCCCCTAACCTATTCCAACCTCTCTCCTTCCGAACTTTCTGCTCTTCACTCTGTCAGGTCTAACCCCGACTTTGTTATCAAACCTGCTGACAAAGGGGGTGCTGTTGTCATCTGGCGCACTGACCTCTACCTCGCAGAGGCTGAGCGCCAAATTTCTAATACTTCCTCTTACCTCCCCCTGGACCATGACCAGACCACTGAACATCAAACCATTATCTCCAACACCATTAGTGACTTCATTTCCTCCGGATGCCTTCCCCCTACATCTCCCAACCCTGGACAGCCCGCTTTTACCTACTTCCCAAAATCCACAAAAAGGACTTCCCGGCAGGCCCATTGTGTCAGCATGCGCCTGCCCCACCGAACTTATTTCCTCTTATCTTGACTCCATCCTCACTCCTCTGGTCCATTCCATCCCCACCTACATCTGGGATTCCTCTGATGCCCTGCGTCATATTGACAGCTTCCAGTTCGTGGGCCCTAACCACATTCTATTCACCATGGATGTGCAATCCCTCTACACCTCCATCCCACACCAGGATGGCCTGAGAACTCTTCGCTTCTTTCTCGAAAAGAGGCCCGGACAATTCCCATCCACCACCACTCTCCTCCGCCTGGCTGAACACGTTCTATCTCTCAACAACTTCTCCTTTAACTCATCTCACTTTCTCCAAATCAAAGGTGTAGCAATGGGTACCCGCATGGGTCCGAGCTACGCTTGCCTTTTTATGGGGCATGTGGAACATTCCTTGTTCCAGGCCAATCTGGGCCCCCTGCCACAACTCTTTTGCCGATACATTGATGGCTATTTTGGTGCCGCGTCATGCTCTCGCCCGGACCTGGAAAAATTCATCAACGTTGCTTCCAGTTTCCACCCCTCCATCACTTTCACCTGGTCCATCTCAGACACTTCCCTTCCTTGATCTTTCTGTCTCCATTTCTGGCAATAAGACTATCCACTAATACCCACTACAAGCCCACTGACTCCCACAGCTATCTGGACTGTAGCTCTTCGCACCCTACACCCTGTAAGGACTCTATCCCTTTCTCTTAACTCCTTCGCTCCGTCGCATTTGTTCCGACGATGCCACTTTCCAAAATGGTGCTTCGAAAATGTGTTCCTTCTTCCTCGACCGTGATTTCCCACCTACAGTTGTGGACAGGGCCCTCAACTGTGTGCGGTCCATCTCCCGCTCCACTACCCTCGCCCCCTCCACTCCCTCCCAGAACAAGGATAGAGTCCCCCTCATTCTCACATTTCATCCCACCAGCCTCCGTATGCAAAGCATAATCCTTCGCCATTTTTGCCAACTCCAGCATGATGCCACCACCAAACACATCATCTTCCCTTCACTCCCTCTGTCAGCATTCCGCAGAGTCCGTTCCCTCTGAGACAATCTAGTCCACTCCTCCACCATACCCAGTACCTCTCCCATCACCCATGGCACCTTCCCATGCAATCACAGAAGGTGTAACACCTGCCCCATTACCTCTTCCATGCTTAACATTCCAGGCCCAAAACACTCATTCCAGGTTAAGCAACGTTTCACTTGCATCTCTTCCAATTTGGTCTACTGCATTCACTGCTCCCAATGTGGTCTCCTCTATATCGGAGAGACCAAACGAGATTGGGTGATCGCGTTGCTGAGCATCTTCGATCTGTGTGCATTCAGGACCCTGTCCTTCCTGTTGCTTGCCATTTTAACAAAAGACCCTGCTCCTATGCCCACATGTCTATTCTTGGCCTGCTGCAATGTTCCAGTAAAGTGGAATGCACACTGGAGAAACAACATCTCATCTTCCGGTTAGGCACGCTACAGCCTTCCGGCCTGAACATCGAATTCAACAACTTCAGATGATCAACCCCACCTCGACCCATTTGTTTTCATTTCATTTTAACTGTCTTTTACCATTTCTTTCTTTCTGAACAGATATTTAATCTCCCCCCCCCCCCCCCCCCCCCCCCCCAACCTTATCCACCTTTCTCCTCTTTGCTTCCCCCTTTCACTCCTCCCACACCTACAGTTCATCCTCTGATGTTAGTTTCCCTGCTGTTTGACCTTTCACATCTTTTGTCCTCTCTGGGGACTGCCATTAACACTCATTCCCCTTGGTATCTGTGGCCATTAGCATCCGGTTTCCCTGTGTTTCTGTGGCTATGACTCATCTTTCATTCTCACTCCACAGTATAAATATTTCCCACTTTTGTCTGTTAGCTTTGACAAAGAGTCATCGGACTCGAAACGTTAGCTCTTTTCTCTCCCTACAGATGCTGCCAGACTTGCTGAGATTTTCCAGCATTTTTCCTTTCGACCCAGTCATTCTCCTCACACTTGTTGAAGTGGGTTAAAATCAACCCCTCAGAAACAGGTTAATTTACAGAGTTAGGATCGAGCCTGGGAACTTACGGGCATGTTTTACAGCATGCACTTTACTTACTAACTACACCATAAGATATTTGTGTATACATTTCGATCTAAATCTATTTTGTGATAAAAAATTAAGTAGTCAGAAAATAACCTAATTTCCTACTCTTGGTTGCCTGTCGTAGTGGTGTAAAATGAGTGACGACGAGCAAAATAATTGTTGCCAGAGAACGTCGTTCACTCTATGCTTCAGAACAGTATTCAGTGACTGCATCAGCAGAGGTGGAAATGCCTCAGATGCATGAGTGCTTCATTTTTTATATATTAATTTGGGTGCATGCAAGAGTTCAGTTTTTAACCACACCCACAAGAAATGGATGATTGTGTTGCTAGGCAATGTTAAGTATGTAGCGGTCACAGAAAGGACACATTAATATTAAAGTAAGTGCTTTTTAGCCATAGCCACTGGAGCAAAGACGGCAAGGAGATTTATTAAATATTTTGAAAGGGAAAAAAATTAATTTCCTCTAACAAGGGGTCATCAATTTAAGATTGTCACCGAAAGTGAGGAGAGAGATTAGTTTAATTTCTTTATACAAAGTCTTGATGAAGCATACAATTCTTTGCCACAGGGATTAAGGGAGAAACCATTACATCTATTAAAGTTTAAATATTTGGCGCAGAGTGACAGAAAGGACCAAATGAGCTCCTGGATAATTCTCTGCTCTTCCTTTTTAATCAATTTTCTTTTATTCCCTGCGAGCATAGGGTGTTCAAGAAGAGCAGTGTACAGGACTATGACAGGCTTAGATAAGGTCGACAAAGAAAAGCTCTTCCCATTAGCTGATAGCACATAGAATAGGGGACAGAGATTTAAGGTTTTGGGCAAGAGGTGCAGGGGTAGTTGAGGAGAAACTTTTTCTGCAGGAAAGGGTAATGATCTGGAATATGCTGCCTGCAGGTTTCATCACATGACGTCCCCCCCCCCCCCCCCCCCCAATTCTAGCCATTACACCTCTCTACACCAATTGGAAAGCAAAAAATACATATTGCCCAATTGGATGATGCTTGACTGTCAACCAATCAGTCTTTATTTCTCACTTTCAATAATTTTATAGTTGGTAAAGAGGTGGCCAAAGAAAATGACAAAAAAGTCCCATCTGCTTTAATTTCTGGATGAATTTTTTTTCAGGACTGGACACAGCAGTGTCCTAGATCACACAGAATCACATAATTGTCACAGTGCAGAAGGAGGCCATTTGTCCCATTGTGTCTGTGCTGGCTCTCCAAATGAGCAATTTACCCAGTGCCATTCTTCTGCCTTCTCCCCATAACACTGCACGTTGTTATTTTAAAAAAATAATCATCTAATTATCTGTAGTTCCTCCAAATAGCATTTTAACCGAGTCATTTAAAACAAATTCCTGTCAGTGTTCCCATTGAAAACGTAGGCCAGGCCATATTCTCTATCGTTGGGTTGGAACACTCAAATCTGGAACTTCTCAAACTGCGAGGTCACTGGAAAATAATCACTTCCTGGAATCATAGAATACAGCACAGGAGGTGGTCATTCAAAGCATCATGTCAGTGCCAGCTCCCTGCAAAAGAAACCCACCCAGTTCCATTCCATGTCATTCTACAATATCTTTTTAATATGCATATATAAAGCTTCCCTCTCGTTTACTGTTTTTCAAAGCTTCGGATTGAATTTTCCTGGCTTGCCCGGTAACTCAATGATCTGACATTAAAGATCAAAGTTATCATTTGTACAGGTCTAGAGATTGGAGGTCAGAAGCTCAAGGTAACCATAACCTCAAATTTGTACACTACATAGATAGCAAAAACTGTACAGTTCAGAATTCTATTACCTTTATTGACATACTGCCTGCTGGGTCTGTCATTCCCAGACCCTCAATAATCGCTTTCCAGTTAGCTTACTTCTGTTCATTGAGTAATTGATCTTTCATTCAACAGTCTTGTAATGTGTACCTTGGGCTGGATTCTCCAGTCCCCTAGCCACAAGTTTCTAAGCGACGCACCATTTGCTGGCGCTGGAGTTCTTTGCCCGGCCTCTTGCTAATGGGATTTCCCATTGAAGACACCCCACGCTGCTGGGAAACCCACGGGTGGGGTGAGCTGCTGGCGGGAACAGAGAATTCCAATGGCCGGAGATTTCTGGCTCAATTGGTTTTGATACAATGTGTATTTAGTTTCCAAAGGACGCCCTAAAGTTACACCTACTATTGTCTTGTTCACTGGTAAATAGTCAGGTTTTCTGTGGTTCATTTTTTTGTTCATTCATCGGATATAAAAGTATCCAGGTCAGCATTTACTGCCCATCCACAATTACCCTTCAGAAGATGGCAAGCTCCTTTCTTGAACTGCTGCAGCCCAGGTGGCATAGGTACATCCACAGTGCTGTTAGGGATTGAGTTCCTGCCTTTTGGCCGCGTGTCAGTGAAGGAGGTAGCATAATGATATTGTGGTATAATTCCAAGTCAGGGCGATGATGTTCCCATGCATCTGCTGCCCAAGGTGATAGAGGTTCCAGGTTAAAACAATGCTGTTGAAGGAATTGAAGATGGTGGATAGGTTTTCAATCAAGTGGACTGCTTTGCTCTGGATAGTGTTGAACTTCTTGATTATTATTGGAGCAGCAATCATCCTGGCATGTGGAGAATATTCCATCATATTCTTGACCTGTGCTTTGTAGATGATGGATAGACTTTTGAAAGTCAGGAAGTATGTTACTCTCCATAGTTATGAACTTCATAGTGTCAACTAACCCATCACGCAGAGCTGAGCATTTGCAAATCTGCCCAAATATGTTTCTGAATCCATACAGTTTGGGAACAATGGAAGTCCTATCCGTCTAGGTGCTGCCGCACTGTACTAATAACCTTTTAGACATCACCCAAGGAGTAACATATTGTATTCAATGAGATCATGGCTGATCTGTGTCCAAAACCCATCCTCCTGCCTTGGCACCATTTCCTTAATACCCTTATTCAGTAAAAGCCTATTGATCTTCTAATTAAAATTAATTTAAGCAAGATCACTGCTTTTTGAAACAGTGCTCCACACTTATAGCAGATGCTCGTTTAAACTCAAAACTCCTTTTCAGGCAAAAGTCCCTCTCGATCCTTATTAGAAAAATTCCAGTAATATTACCGCAAGATATCTACTGTTGCTCTGGGGGTGATATTTCACAAGGCTTCTCCCTCTCTCACTTGAAATCATAGAATTCCTACAGTGCAGAAGGAGTCCATTCGGCCCATCAAGTCTGCACCGATCCCCTGAAAGTGCAGCCCAAACAAGGCCCACTCTCCCGTCCGATCCCCGTAACCCCACCTAATCTTTGGACACTAAGGGACAATTCAGCAAAGCCAATCCACCTGACCTGCACATCTTTGGATTGCGGAAGAAAACCGGAGCATCTGGAGGAAACCCACACAGACACGGGGAGAACGTGCAAACTCCACGCAGTCTCCCAAAGTCGGAATTGAACCTGGGTCCCTGGCATTGTGAGGCAACAGTGCTAACCACTGTGCCACCCAAGACTTGTAACAAAATGTTGCTTTCTGGAAGAGACAAATACTTTTCGGAGGGTGACTACAGCACACGTGGCTCCTTTCACAGTTTTCGCTAAACACAACACATTCATCAGGACAGCACATGGCTACTCTCTCCCCAAAGAACTTTCAATCTTTCTTTAAATATGGACAGCACAATGGCACAGTGGTTAGCACTGTTTCCTCACAGCTCCAAGGACCTGGGTTCAATTCTGGCCTCGGGTGACTGTGTGGGTTTCCTCTGGGTGCTCTGGTTTATTCTCACGGTCCAAAGATGTGCTGGTTAGGTGGATTGGCTACTATTTTGAGGTCCCACAAACAAAACAGAAGAAATAGGAGCAAAGCAAAAAAAGGGCTGCTCCTGTTAGGGTCACTGCCCGAACAGAACAAAGATCAAAGGAAACTTAAAAAACATCAAATAAGAGTGCAGTTAAAGGGGTCAATAAAGCACCCCAGCCCCTGTGGTGCCCATCGGGCACAGAAGGCCTCGATGGTGCCCGTGGACACCGCATGCTCCCTTTCCAGAGACACCCAGCACCGAATGTAGCCGTGGAAGAGGGGCAGTCTGGCCGGATGACCCCCTCGGTTGTCCGCTATCTGGACCTATAAATTGCGAGGTTCGCCAGGCCCAAGAGCAGGTTTACAAGGAGTTGGTGGATTGGCCATGCTAAGTTGCCTGTTAGTATCCAAAAGGTTAGGTAGGGTTACTGGGATAGGATGGAGGCATGGGCTTAAGTCAGGTGCTCTTTCCCAGGGCCGGTGCAGGCTCAATGGGAGAATGGCCTCCTTCTGCACTGTAGGGCTTCTATGAAAAATTATATTCTATGTTTTTTTTCTCTTTCATATTTATACCCATTGCTCTTAACCTCCTTTGGAAGTTACCTTTTCCAAAATAAAAAACTCTTTTCAGTTATTTTCATGGCTACTAGCTTTGGGTAAAAAAAACATAATGCTTTGCTTTTATTCGTTTATGATCTTTGTCAGTTGTAAAGGTTCCTTTTGAAATACAGCAAGTAAACTTCAACTCACCCATTTATCTCTGAATGTAAATTTCTATTCATATCGTTTCCTGGTGTCCCATCATAACTTAACTCAGCTCCACTTCAAATGCTTACACCCAACTCCTTTTAATGATTTAAACCTTGCAATCGGGCATTGGTTTAATTAAATTAGTCACACAAATCCCACACCCTGCTTCCAAATATACCACAGTAATAGTGGTAAAATATGATATTTCTTTACAAATTCTACCACTCAGTGTGAAGAAATAGTTCCAAATTTCTCATCTGGATGGCCTGGAATTTTCCCCATGAGTGGAAAACATTAATCTCAGCCTACCCTTTCAATGTCCTAAAAACATCCAATCAAAATCACCCCTTAACTTGTTAAACTTGCTCAGAACGCTGATTCAACCACAACCGAGCACTGTGTCGAATTCGGAGCATCAGACCCGATAAAAAATGTGAAGGCAGCATTCGAGAGAGTACAGAAAAGATTCACAAAAATGGTTCCAGAGATGACAGGATATGCAGATAATTGATCTTCGATTCATGGAAGCTTCAGACCCATCCTGGAGAGTTGGCACCCCTAAATTGACTGGATTGCTCCACAGAGAGCCGGTATGATACTGATTGGCTGAATTATCTCCTCTTGCTATGACTCTTTGGGGAAAAGATGTATAAAAGGTGACCATGATTGGTTACATGCTTCAGCTCAGATGGCTACAAGAGAAGGTCAGAGGTTAGGAACCCCGAGGCGAATGACTCACCTCCTGACTCCCCAAAGCCTGTCCCTATCTACAAGGCACACGTTAGGTGTGTGATAGACTACTCTCCACTTACCTGATGAGTGCAACTCCCAACAACACTCAGAAGCAGCCCACTTGATTGTGCTGGTGGTGGCTGGAGTGAATGTTTGTGGATGGGGTGCCAGAGTGGCAACATGATGTACCATCTGCAAGATGCACTGGAGGAACTCATGAAGGTCCCTTAGACAGCACCTTCCAGACCCATGACTATCATCACAGAACGCATGGGAACACCACCTCCAAGCCACTCACTATCCTTACTTAGAAATGTATCACTGTTCCTTCACTGTCACCATGTCAAAATCCTGGAATTCCCTCCTTAACAGCACTATGGCTGTACCTACACCACACAGACACCAGTGATTCAAGAAAGTATCTCACTACCAGTTTCTCAAGAGAAATTAGGGATAGGCAAAAAATGCTGGCCCAGCCAGCGACACCCACATATCATGAATGATTTTTTTAAGAAGCACCTACTACTATTGAGAGTCCTGAAAAACTTGCTGCACAATGATCATAGGGAACATTATGCTCAGTAATTTGGTCAGTAGAGATGCAGATATAGAGATATGTCATCTGTTCCAATGTTACCTGCGCCTGCCAGGCCACAAAGGTTGCTAAAGTTGTGATGGAGAACCCCAAAGTGTATCATGGAGTTTACCTGACTCAAAACTTTTAATAGATTGTGGTATGGGGAGCACACGGCTCACTCTACAGGTGTGGTACAGCAGAAATGGAAAAGTATTTAAAGCAAAACAATGTATAGTCTATGAACTCAAGTTAACCTTTTTAAAACATGGTGAACATCTTGGCAACCATTAATGCAAAAACAATCCCCAAAGAATACAACACTAAGTAATCCTTTAAACTTGCCTTTTAACATCCATAAGACTTAAAATCACCTTTTTACCGAAAGACATCAGGCTTAACTTCACTTCTGAGAACAGTTACCACGTTGAAATCAGCAAATGGACACACATAAGCTTGCAGAGATTCGCACACATCCTGCTGTGATTGCAGCTTCTCCAAAACTAAAATGAAACCAAACCCACCCTGCAGCAAAAAGCCCAAAGCGAAAGTAAAAAGCTGACAGATAGCCCAGCTCCACCCACTCTCTGACATTACTGCAGTAATAAACACCCATTTCTTAAAGGTACTCTCACTACAGATATTTATATACACACTCATTTATAAACACTCATTTCTTAAAGGTACTCTCACATGACAAGTCAATAATGTTAACTTGCGGCCTGAAACCTGGCTCTATTTCCTTGTGGCTATGCAGTAATGATCTATGGGAATGATACAATGATGTAGTACACGGTCCTACTGCAACACTTCAGCAGCCATTCGCAGGAAGGTGGTGCAGGACTACTCCATCAGTTGCTTGCAAACTCATGTCTGCTTCTTGGATTTCCTTCCCCTCCACTTTTACCGCTTCAACTCTCGCTGAACATGGCTTGAGGTGCCTTTGGACTCTCCAAATGTTTCATGATTTTTTTCGTCACTCTTGTTCCACTGCCCTTATCCCTTTAAATTTCACCACAATGTAATTTCCCAATTCCATTAAAATCTGTACCTGTAGCTCAGCTAAGGAGCTGACTATAGTCCTTAGTTTTTAATCACACAAATAGTTATTCCAACTAGGAAGTTGAAAATGTAAGCTCGGATGTATATAATATTCAAAGTTCATTAACACCTTTTTCCAATGACCTTCCATGTCCCCCACTATTGCAATATTTTGAACTAAAGGGAATATAATTGAAGATATCTGCAAAGTCATATTGTAGGTTCATGCTTCTGAGGCATGTGGAACACTGATATTTTTAAGAGCGAGTTCAAAGAGGGGGAGAAAAATGTAAACACCAGTGGAATTGGTCATGCAAGTTCTCCAAGTCATAAAAAGGTTCATTACTTTTATTGGTCTACAAAGTAGAAAGGTCTCAGCATTAAAAGATTAAAATTATTACGAGTATACAAATTGCATATTTGAGTTACAAAGAACAGCTTATTCTTATGGTTTCCAAGGAGGGCGATGGAATGTCATTGGAAATATTAATGTTCCAACTTAAGAAATTTGAATGATGGATAATTTAATATGTTTGGCAGTGAAGTGAAAAGAAATGGTGCGTTTTTCTCATGCAAAGTTTAAATTCAACTCAGGTTACGAAAGCACATAGCCTGTGATTTAACTACTCTCACCAGAGGCAGTGGAAGGGACCCCACAAATGACCTCCACATACTGAAGGAGAAAAGGGAAAGTGAATAATGCTCCTAATGATTTCTTCTGTTATGTATGAATGCATAAACAATTGAGGATAACAATGGATTTGGCTGTGATAATCTGCTGATGTTCACTGTCAATTTGTGGTTAGCACTGCTGCAACAGTGCCAGGGACCTGGGTTCAATTCTGGCTCTGGGTGACTGTGCAGAGTCAGCACGTTCTCCCAGTGTCTGCGTGGATTTCCACCGGTTGCTCCGGTTTCCTCCCACAGTCCAAAGATATGCAGGTTAGGTAGATTGGCTATGCTAAATTGTCCCAAAGGTTAGGTGGGGCTACTGGACGACGGGGATAGGGTGGGGGCATGGACCTAGGTAAGGTACTCTTTCCAGGGGTCGGTGCAGACTTGATGGGCCGAATGGCCTCCTTCTGCATTGTAGGGATTTTATAATTCTATGAACAATAGCTACTTGAGTGAAATTTATCATATATATATATATATATATATATATATATATATATATATATATATATGAATGATCAGTGTTTGTAGACTATTAGTAATTTCATAAACGTAGTGATATTGTTGAATGAGAAGAGTCAGAAGCATGAGTAACATGCTCCAAGGAGAAAAAGATACAATCAAACTTAAATTAATAAAATTGACTTTGATACTGAAATTTTACTATAAAGTATATAAAGTATGTTGGGAAATCCTGAGGTTGTGAAAGGCTCTATGTAAATACAAGTCTTCATTTTATAGCTGAAAGTTTCACCTTGGAGCTATAGAATTCCTACAGTACAGAAGACCATTCAGTCCATCAAGTCTGCACCAACCCTCGGAAAGAGCAAAGGCCAATCCACCAAACATGAACATCTTTGAATTGTAGGAGGAAACCAGAGCACCCGGGGGAAGCCCATGCAGACATAGAGAGAAGGTGCAAACTCCACATAGACAGCCAGCCAAGGCCGAAATTGAACTCTGGTCCCTGGCACTGAGAGGCAGCAGTGGTAACCACCATGCCCCTTTTTTTCCATCCCTCGAGTGGTAAACTTACGACCGAACATCTGATTTATTGGCTGAAATCCAAACGTTTTAAATGTTGTTTAGGAGCTTAAAAGAGACGGTTGCTAACAGCTTCTGTTACAGTTCATGGCTCTTACTTGTGACCTATTGGAGTGTGTGACATTGGCATGCTCTCCTTTGAATAGCGTGATTGGCTCTCTCTCTGCTTGTCCATTTCAGCACACAAAAGCATGTAGTTTAACAGACACTACTGAAAATATTGCACTCTTCAGGATGGCACTTGTGTAGGGGCTCAAACCCACTATGGAACAACACAAGATTTTAATTCTGAAACATACATATAAAGTACTATTAATTTAATTATGAACTGCTTCTTTAGAATATTACAATCCCAGACCCCAACAGTGGCTAGGATACTGGACCGAAACTCCAATATTTTAGTTTATCTTGTAAGACCGTGAGGAAAGATTGATTCACTCGAGGAATGATTGCATGACAAAATAGGGATTTGGTATTCTAAAACAAAACTTTATTATGAATGCAAATTAAATTTTTAATTTCACACCCGAAAAGAACAGCTAATAATTAAACACTGCTACTCAATTCCACATTAAACAACAAGAAATGTACAGCTCTCAACCCATCTTAAAAGTCCAATAAGAAGTATTACAACACCACGTTAAAGTCCGACAGGTTTGTTTTGAATCACGAGCTTTCGGAGCACAGCTCCTTCCTCAGGTGAGCTCGAGCCAGTCCAACATCAGCATCTCCACATCATGACATCTTAAAGTCAGCACGGCATAGAGTAAAACTTGCTTTACAATACAGATTTTTGGCTCCTGTCAGAATCCCTTCAGACTCTGACTGAACGCCTTCAAATAGCTGTTTAAACGAGGTTGTTTCAGCCTCTTCCTCGTCTTCAGACAAGACTGCTCTGCTTTATTATTACTCTTTTTAGAACTATTCTACTGGGAGATAAAACTGCCTTTGCTTATGGTCAAAGCAAGGTTTGCCAGATCAGACTTTAACTCTCTTCAAAACCTCTCTCTCTCTTAGCGTCACCCATAGTCAATTTCAACTCTGGCTCATAAAAGCTCCCAAGCCCTGCAAAACAGGATTATTTTTCAAAAACATGACCACTGTATTCAAACACACTAACCCCAGGCTTTCATCCCTCAAATTGCCCAATACTTAGAATCCAATATTCTTATAATCCTCCAGTCATCACAAGGAGACACAAACATGTTGCACAAGCTGTGCTTTCTAGAAATATTGATCCTAAATTTCTGCATAGGCTTTCCTGCTGTAATGGCAGCGTGACATTATTAGAACTCTCAAACTGCCATTTTTAGATTTTTATGTTTTTCTGGGAGTTCTACTAAATCAATGCATCGTTGTTCAGCATTTCATTGCACGTTCTGCCTGTTGCTATGCTGTAGGTGGAGAATGTGCTGTTTAATAATCTGTGTCCCATTTTATCATTCTTTCATTACAAAAATGACTTCACTGCATGTAAATATCTTACGATTTTTAAAAGATTAATGATTGACAGCAAAAATGACTACTTGTGGAAGATGAAGTTTATAATCCCACTCCATTCAATTTCTAAGAAATGCAAAATTTAGTGACAGCATTTTGTTTAAAAAAAATTAAATTATAGCAATAAGAGTCTTTGAATTCTAATAATAATTTATAAAAATGATGAAATATGTAAGACCCAATGGCATCATTAGCCAACAGCCAGAACTATCGCCACATTCAATCTTCTAAGGCCCTGACCAACACACAATCCTGAAAGCAAAAGCAGATCAACCGACTACCGTTTGTATGTACTTCACAAAATACAATTTGGCTCCCACCGTTGACTAACAGGTGATTTGAAATGAAATTAATTTCTGTAAAGTATGGTGACAGTTAGGTAATGGTAATGTCACCGGCTGATAAGCCAGGGCACCAGGTGATGCACTAGGAATGTGGGTTCACCATCTGGTCTACTAATACCCTTTAAAGAAGTTAAAGGTTGTATTAGATCAAAGTCATAGTCTTACAGCATCGTGTCTGTGCCAGTCAGCAAGCACCAAGAGGATCATAATGTTGCCAAAAATGGTAGGAAGGCTGAGGATTGGGAGCAATTTAGCATTCAGCAAGGGAACACCAAAAACTGATAAATGGAGGATAGAATATGAATGTAAACTACAAGAAACATAAAAACAGATCGTAAAACCTCTTTAGGCCTGCAAAAAAGAAAAGATTAGCAAAGATAAATGTGGGTCCATTACAGGAAAAGACAGGAGAATTCATAACATGACACAGGGAAATGGCAGAGATGATAAATAATTACTATGTGTCCATCTTCAAGGAGGAAAATAAAACCTCCCTGAAATAGGGAAACAAGGAGCTTGTAGGAATGAGGAACTGAAAGAGATTAGTTAAAAAAAAAAGCACTGGAGAAATTCATGGAACTGAAAGCTTATAAATACACAGGACCCAATGATGTATATCAGTTTTGAAAGTGACGTCTACAGAGATAGTGGTCATCTTTCAAAATTTTATAGATTCTGGAATGGTGCCTGCAGATTGGAAGGTTGCAATCTTTAAGAAAAGAGGGAGAGAAAACAAGAAACTACAAACCTGTTAATCGGACATCAGTAGGGTCGTGAATCTTTTGAGATGGATGTGGAAGCCCATTAATTGACTATATTCAAGACATAGATCGATAGATTTCCAGATACAAAAACACCTAGGGATATGGGGATAATGTCTAGCTGAATGGCAGGAGGCCGATGGGGCTTAATAACCTACTACGGTGCTCCCAAGTACTTTTAAGACATTACAAAGATGGAAAAGATGTTCTATTAATACACATTTTTCCCTCTGCATCTTTTAACAGTTTCATTCACTTTCAAAAGCCTTTTTATAAAAGCAGGAAAATTGATAGCAGTTGCACATTGTGAATTTGTTAAATGCACATTGTCATTGTGTCCATCAATAAGTTTGCACTCCCTCAAAGTAGATGGGCCTCACGGTAGCATGGTGGTTAGCATCAATGCTTCACAGCTCCAGGGTCCCAGGTTCGATTCCCGGCTGGGTCACTGTCTGTGTGGAGTCTGCACGTCCTCCCCCTGTGTGCGTGGGTTTCCTCCGGGTTCTCCGGTTTCCTCCCACAGTCCAAAGATGTGCGGGTTAGGTGGATTGGCCATGCTAAATTGCCCATAGTGTAAGGTTAATGGGGAGATTGTTGGGTTACGGGTATACGGGTTACGTGGGTTTAAGTGGGGTGATCATTGCTCGGCACAACATCGAGGGCCGAAGGGCCTGTTCTGTGCTGTACTGTTCTATATATCTATATGGGCATCACTCGTCTTCCAGTGATGAACTAAAAGAATTTGAGGTGGGGGAGGGGAAGAGGTTATGATGGAAGGAAGCTGTGAATATCAAGAGGGGCTCACACGCTTGTCCTCAAACCTTTTCAGGGTTTCCACAGCTCTCCTACCAATGTTATGGCAATGAATGGGAGAACTCTGGCAGTACTTCCATCATACTGAAATCCGTGATTAACAGCACAATTTCATATACAATAATACATCATAAAACCTCAAAATGATTTAGTTTCATTGGGAGAAAACAGTATTTCATTTCAAATGACTTAAACCTAACAAAGGTCAATCAGAATAATTTGCCTACTGCTAATAGGCTACCGCTCATCTCAAACATAGCAAGACCTCCTTTCATTTTTGCTCCAAGTTCAGTTTAAAAATTATCTTCTGAGAAGGACAGATGATCAATGCTTGCATAAGAAGTACACCAAGTACACTGCTTGGTTGTGAAAATTTATGGTAAGTACAGTAATTAGCTCTGTATTGGTGTCCAAACATAATTATCTTTTAAAGTAGGGATGGGTAATCTGACAAGAGGAGCCGCAGACAGGTTTGGGAAAGAAGACCGACAGGCATGAACTCAATGTCAGAGCATATTTACAGACAACACATCTGGTACTTCACTACATAAATATTATTTAAGGGTAAACACGACCACAAATGAGCTTAATCTGTTTCCATCCCCACCAACTTCAAAATTTAGAAGAGGTTGCTAGGTAGAAGAGGATCAGGAACCCTGGCCAATTTTCCCTTTCCTAATCATGGGGCACTGACAATAACTATAACCCTTACTGATTCCAGCAGAAATCAGCTCAACAAAGAGGAAAGCCCTGGGCTCTAGGGCTTAGTTGCTCACTGTCTACCACTTTAAAAAAAAACCTAGCTGCAGCATTGGAGACACTTAATATATTATTGTAAAGATGCTGCAAATGTTCTTTTAATACAGATCTTGGTAGCATGGTCTTTAGGAAGTTAGCTCCCGATATTGATGTTACTGAAAGGCATGGAAACAACATGGGGAGAAAAACATTAGAGGAATTGTCTATAGGCCTCCAAACAGTAGTGGTAAAGTCGGGGACGACATTAAACAGAAAATTAGATATGCATGTAGAAAGTGTGCTACTGTAATCATGGGTGACTTTAATCTATATATAGACTGGGCAAACCACATGAGCAATAATGCTGTGGCAGATGAATTCCTGGTATAGATTTTTTTTTAAAGACTAGTACATTGAGGAACCAACTAGGGAACAGACTAACCTAGATTTGATGTTGTGCCATATGAAGAGGTTAATTAATCTTGTTGTTTAGGGAAGAGTGACCACATGTTAGGGCAGCATGGTGGTACAGTGCCTCACAGCGCCAGGTTCAATTCCAGCCTTGTGCGATTGTGTTTAGTTTGCACTTTCACCCAGCGTCTGCTTGGGTTTGCTTCGGGTGCTCCGGTTTCCCTCACCTCGCCCCCCCGCCCCCACAGTCGAAAGACGTGCAGGTTAGGTGGCTTGGCCTTGCTAAATTGCCTCTTAGTGTCCAAAAGGTTAGGTGGGGTTACAAGGATAGGATGGGGGCTTGGGCCTAGGTTGGGTGCTCTTTCAGAGGGTCGGTGCAGATGCAATGGGTTGTATGGTCTCCTTCTGCACTGTAGGGATTTTGAGCGATTTCTTTGTGGGGGTTGCACGGTGCAAAGTGCAAAGTTTCAGGTTCAGGCAAAGTTAACTCAAGGATGGTGCTGAGCTACAAAAAGCAAAGCAAACATTAAACGTTCCCGAAACACACATTAACATAAGTGTGGTGGCAATTTAAGATGAGTGCACATGCTGTTGAAATAGGTACAGAAAGATGAGAGATCTTAAATTCATTTCAGACATTTCTATATTACGTTTGACTGCTTTACCATATTGGAACAAAAATTTGATTCACGTAAGCTAATCTGTTGCTTGTGACATTCATGCTGCTTTTACAGTGCTTTAGTAGCAGGCCTTGCACTGCTGGAGGCAACAGTAAAGATTTACCAGATTTGTTCAGGCAGTTGCTTGGATACTAATTTTCTAATAATGGAGTTGGCCTTGGTGCCAGCCGTCATAGATTTTGGCTGCATGAAACCCATGCAATAACAACTGATGAATTAAAGCTATTTTTTTTATATTGCATTTAATTCTATCAGATTAAGTTGCTCCTACCAGCAGTAACCCATTATATTAATCAGCTCAAAAGCTTCCAAACAGAATCCATTTTTGAAAGCAAAGGTTTATTATTCCCCAAAAAAGATGGTTATGTAAATGAATTGGTGTTTTTCTACAGCCCGGTTGAGTAGAAATTCTTGTAAAGAGATATCTCAAAAATACTTGGCAATGAATGAATCACCAATTCTTATCACTTCCCTCATACAACAACATCATTACAATTTAACCTTTTGCTTTTGTCAAAAATGTTAACAATTCTTAATCCAAAGAGTTGTGGAAAAAACTGGCAAGGCCAGCATTTATTGCCCATCTTTTAACAACTCTAGAGATGCTGGCAGTTACCCACTTTCTTAAATTACTAAGACCTCATAACACCTAGTGCTGTTAGGGAGGAAGTTTCTGAATTTGACCCAGCGACAGTGAAGGAACCATATATTTCCAAGTCAGGATGGTGTGTGACCGGGCTTCAATATTGGAGGTGGTGGTATTTCCTGTTGCACGCTGGTCTATTCCTAGGTTTAGAGGTTGTGGGATAGGAAGGTGCTGTTAAATCGTGGCAATTTGCTGCAGTGGATTTTGTTACTACGGTTTTTGTGGTGGGAGTGAATATTTTAGAGGATGGGGTGCTAATCAAGCAAGCTTCCTCACTGTGAATGGCATTGAGCGTCTTGATTGTTGCTGGAGCTGCACTCGTGTAAGGAACATTTCATCACATTCCCGATACAAGCCTCAGTGGACAGGCTTTAGGCCATTAACAGATCAGTTACTCACTGCAGAATTCCCAGCCTCTTGACCAACTCTTGCAGCCTCGATATTTATGTGGTTGCTTCAGTTGAGATTCTGGTCAACGGGTAACCCCCAGGATGTTGATGATGCAGTGATGCTAATGGCATTAAATGTCAAGGATGGTCAATATCTGGCACAAATGTTACTTGCTACTTATTAACCTTGGCCTTAATATTGCCCTAGTCTTGTTGCATGCATTGTGCTGCAATTAGTGAACATTTCCACTTCTGTCCTTATCGTGGAGCGATGGTAATTGATAAAGCAGCTAAAGATGACCAACAAATGGAATGTTTTCAAGCACTAATTCAGCATCCTCTTGAATGTTCTGTATCATCCGGCTTTGATTGGATAGGTAAGAATGGCAAGTGATGTCCCATCTATTTGGATAATAAAGGAGGGATGTTGGAAGATTAATCAGCGCTCACGCGAGAAGGTTTCACATTAAAAGAAACAGCAAGAGTAGAGCACAAAAAATGACGGCACTCCAGTGCAGCACGGAGGGAGTTCTACACTCCTGGAGGTGCTGTCTTTCAGAGGAGACTTGAAAACAGAGGTCTCATTTGTCCACCCTCTCAAGTGGGCATAAAGGATCCCATGGAACTATTTCCAACAGCATGGGATTTATCCCTGGTTTCCTGCCAGCAATTACTCCTCAATCAAAATGATACACAAATTGTCTGCCACATTTCTAAAGACTAGTCAGTTGTAAAGTGCTTTGAGGTGATTATGAAATGTGCTACAAGTAGAGTTACAATGACAATTTGTTAAAATTATGGTTCTACATATTTGGATATTTGACCATATTTCCAAACAGGAAAAAAATTATAGATATTCAAGATTTTTTTCAAAAATCACTAGAACAAAATGCAATTAAAATGCTATAAATAACAAACCATCTGCTCCAGTAATTACCAAGAACTTCACACCCCATTATGTTAGGATCCTGGTTTTGGCTTCCTGTACAAGCTTTCCCTCACTTGTGCATTATTGGAGATGATAATCTGGGGCTGGTTTAGCACACTGGGCTAAATCGCTGGCTTCTAAGGCAGGCCAGCAGCATGGTTCAATTCCCGTACCAGCCTCCCCAAACAGGTGCCGGAATGTGGCGACTAGGGGCTTTTCACAGCAACTGCATTTGAAGCCTACTTGTGACAATAAGCGATTTTCATTTCATCATTTCAGATAGCGCAGAAATACATACAGGCAGTCAGGTTCAGAAAAGCTGTAGAATCAGTTACACTTTTGAATAGGAAGTAGTGAGAACAAGGTTTCACCAGGCTCAGAGGCTAGTAGGAATTATTTTAAAAATCTGATGTGAAAACTCATCAGTAGGGTTGCATACTATTGAATTAGTGAACTCAATGTGTATTTTTAAACTGTAAAATTTAAATGATTTATACCAGGCCTCATATTTGGCATTTTCCAAAGATACTACTTTTGAAAGATATTTGAGGGTATATATGAATAATACTTTGTTTCAGACCACAACAGATTCTGTTGTTACGGGATATGCTACCCTATCCAGACATCACACAAATTCAAGTATACCACAGCACCAAGTATGTGGGACCCATTACAGAGGAACTGTGGTCATAATTTACATGTATTGAACACCTGAAACACTGAAATTTAGGAATTTGTTGTATTTTCCAACAGGAAACTCCCCTATGGTTCCAACACAATCAACAACAGCATATGTATTAACTTACAAGTATTTTCCTTCTTATGTGAGAATACAGGTGTTCATTACTGCAACAGCTGGGCAGTGATCAGTGGATCAAGATTTGTAGCTTGGTATAATTTACATCAAATTGAAATTGTACCATTTTTGAGCCCTTCTTTCTGCATCTAGTGACATCTTCCAAGGAAGCTCTCATCCTAACTTCTAAAGACCATGTCAATAATTCAAAGAAAACAGTGCAATCTTTTCTGAAAATCTTTATTTGTGTATGACAACAGAATACAGAAACATTTGAGATGCTGCTTGCAGTTCACAGCAAGTCCAAAATTTGAAAATTTATGACAAATTAATGGCCAAATGTAAAATACTCAAATCACACAACCATCAGACAGTTGCGAATGGACAAATTAGTCCAAAGAACATTTTGACAGCCCCTGCAAACAAGTAATTATGAATTCAGCAATTAATAATAGAAGTAAAATTTGAAAATGATGCACTCTGGTGATCAGTCAGCATCTGTGGACAGAACAGAAAAGTTAATATTTCAGGCATGGACCTTTTATGTAAAGGAACAGATTAATTACCTAAGCAGTTAAAAAAGCATTTCCTGCAGTACAGTTTGTCCTCAGTGTTGATCAGGTTAAGCTCACATTTAATGCACAATGATTGGCAATTTACTGTTGAGAGAGTAGAACAAATTGGGTGTACTAAAACTGCAATGTTCTATGGTTGTATATATATTTCTATAACCTGAAAAAAGTTCATCTTAGCCCGATCATTTTTGTAACCGGTTAAGACAGCTGCAAGCATACAGTCATAATTACAACAGTTTAACGGGATATTTCTGTCAGCTTGATTAAACAAATATTCTGTGGACTGAAGTGCAAATTATCACTGGAATCCTTTTGGGAAGAATAACTAATGCTGTAACAGTGTGAAACCTTCTACGAGTTGATAAATATGTCAAGGGTGCATCTTAAACGCTTACAGTGTGCATTTTAATAATATATTGTGTGTTAATTTGCTGAAGAGCATCATGTTAATTTAATCTGGGTAAACCATCAGTAGTCTTTGGTGTGACTATGCTATTTGTGAACAATAGTTGTAAGGGTCCTTTCTGTGTTGTCCCTAATTTTCCCCTTTCTTTTATTTACATTTTTGATCCATGGATGATTAATGGACATGTGACTTTAAGGCAAACAGCCTGTACCTTTAATTCAAGCAGAAGAATAGAATCCAGACGAGATCATTCTGCCAGTCTGTGCTGGTCTAAACAAGGGCTGCAGATTTGTCGGCACCAGAGAGAGATGGGCTTGGCACTCTGCTTGATTGATTGGCTAGTGCCAATGAATTGGCCCAAAAGGCTCTAGTCAGGTGGTGATTTGATCCTAGCCCAGTGGAATGTTTTTCAGAGTCCCACGGTTTCAGTTTCGATTCTGGTAACCCAGAGGCAAGAGTGTTACCTCTTTCTCTCTCCAGAAAAGCTGCTGTGAATGCTATACTGCTACCTCTCCAGAAAGCCTGTGGGTGCTATACTGCTAACTCTCTCCAGAAGGCCCATGGGTGTTGTACTGCTATCTCTCTCCAGAAAGCCTGCGAGTACTGCATTTCTAAACATGAATGAAATTCCCCATGTGTGCGTGGGTTTCCTCCGGTTTCCTCCCATGCTAAATTGCCCGTAGTGTCCTAAAAAGTAAGGTTGGGGGGGGGGGGGGGGGGGGGTTGTTGGGTTACGGGTATAAGGTGGATACGTGGGTTTGAGTAGGGTGATCATTGCTCGGCACAACATAGAGGGCCGAAGGGCCTGTTCTGTGCTGTACTGTTCTATGTTCTAGGAATGAATCCACAAAGTAGACCATTACAGACTGCAAACTGAGACTTTAACCTCCAAGCCTGTTGTGAAGAAAGGTATGCCGAAAAACCATCATTTGAAACAAGGATTATTTTTCCTCATGATTTTGATCCCTTTCCACTCTGTCTGTATTGTGTGGATACGTAGCAGGTGGGAGCAAGTTATACTAGGGTTTAGGAATTAGCTTATAGATAACCAATTGTATTTGCTGCACATTTCATTACAGTTTTTGTTATAAATAAACAGCAATTGTGTTAACATTTACAAACCTGGTGACTGTAATTATTGGGCAGCCAAGAGCCAAAGACTTCAGGTATTTTTGTAAGAATTATTGGTTAATTCACTTGTGTTCTCACTCCTGGGCATGTGGAGCTGGAATTGACTGTGCACTAGCCCAGGGTGTTGTAACGCTGTACTAAACTGTGTTTGGCATTCTATGTCAAAATAAGCATTCTTCACATTTACTCCGGGGCGAGATCTGATCACTGGAAGCACTGTATAACTGCTGAAAGAGAAAGTACTAATTTCCAAGCACCACTGATTGCAGGGTATTCAAGAAGATTGCCTGATGTTTGTCATTCACTTGTTCAGGTTAGGTGGATTGGCCATGCCAAAATTTCCCCGCGTCCAAAGATGTGCAATTTAGGTGGGGTTACGGGACTAGGGTAGGGGCGTGGGCATAGGTAGGGTGCTCTTTCGGTGGGCTGTGCAGACTCTATGGGCCGAGTGGCCTCCTTCTGCACTATAGGGATTCTATGATTTAAACACATTCAAGATTAAATATTTTAGGAACTTATCTGTTGGCATATGTACCAATTTCCTGACTCTGTGCTACATTTACTAAACAATCTGTCCCATTGTAGAAAAATGTGATATGAATAAAAAAGTACTATAATCAGCACATCTAAGCACAAAATCAAGCTGCCATTCACTACCGTTTGCGATAACTGGAAATACAGACTGTCAATCCAGTTTCTTGTTTTGGAGAATTGGAACTCGAGCCAAACGTTCTTGCGTTCAGAAAAACATAGATCAATACAAATATTACAAATCATTACAAAAATACAAAACATATAGTGGAAATAACAACCTGAAATATATACCAGATATAGTAGTGCAAGCTGAGCTCTGGTTGTTAAAAGTTGGTCTATTGCTTTTCCTTCTCCTTGTTTCCACTTTCTCTGCTCACCCAAAAATGGTGATAGTGTGGAAGGGATTCTAATTTGAAATTCGCACTGTCAAGCAGGGGTCGTTACGACACAGAAAACCACTTAAGTCATGTCCACGTTTTTTCTCTGCAGAGTAATCCAGTCAGTCCCATTCCACCATTTTATTCCCATAATGGAGAATTTATTTCCTTCAATCACTAGATAATCAGGATTTAAAATCTTGCCAATTTCTCCTCCCCTCTCCCCAACCCCATGGCTCTAAGGCCAATTCTATCACCCTTACTTCTGAAAGATCAGCTCAACCAGCAAAATTGTTAAACCTGGGGACCATTCTGGTCTCTATAGTTCAGAAACAAATTAGATTCCACAAAGTCATCACAATAGTATTTTATTATAAATGTTTTTTATTCAGTTTTCATGTTTTATATTGAACAAATTACAAATTGTTAGAGAGAGAAAAAAAAAACACGCAAAAATTAACATATATATTTACAGGTGAGCATCTTCGTAGTAATAACTGTGGCCTCCCCCTCTTTGCCGGCATACATATTTTACATTCCCCAACATGTTTATTGGCATTTATTTAGTTTGGTTTTGGGCCTTAGCTAGCCATCAAACCCCCGTAACGAGCCCGTAGCCCCCCCCCCCCCCCCCCTCCCCGCCGGCTACCTTCCCCCGACTATTCTTCCTCTTGTACGTTGGCCACAAACAGGTCCCGGAACAACTGCATGAATGGCTCCCACGTTCTGTGGAAGCCGTCGTCCGACCCTCGGATGGCGAATTTGATTTTCTCCATTTGGAGAGAATCCGAGAGGTCGGACAGCCAGTCTGCAGCTCTGGGCGGTGCTGCTGACCGCCAGCCAAACAGGATTCTACGGCGGGCGATCAGGGAGGCAAAGGCAAGGGCGTCCGCCCTCCTCCCCAGGAATAGATCTGGCTGGTCTGAAACCCCGAAGACCGCCACTATCGGGCATGGCTCCACCCTCACCACTTTGGACATAGCCTCGAAGAAGGCTGTCCAGTACTCCACAAGTCTGGGGCAAGACCAGAACATGTGGGCGTGGTTGGCCGGGCCTCTTTGGCACCGCTCACATCTGTCCTCCACCTCCGGGAAGAACCTACTCATACGGTTTCTCGTTACGTGGGCTCTATGTACCACTTTTAGTTGCGTCAGGCTGAGCCTTGCGCACGTGGAGGTGGAGTTGACCCTATGCAGTGCTTCGCTCCAGAGTCCCCACCCTATCTCCATCCCCAGGTCGTCCTCCCATTTCCTTCTTGTTGCGTCCAGTACGGCGTCGTCCCTATCTACCAGTCGGCCATACATGTCACTACAGCTCCCTTTCTCTAGGATACTTGCGTCCAGTAGGTCTTCCAGTACTGTCTGTCGTGGCGGTTGTGGGTACGTCCTTGTCTCCTTTCGTAGGAAGTTTTTGAGCTGCAGGTACCGTAGCTCGTTCCCCCCAGCTAGCTGAAATTTCTCTGTCAGTTCGTCCAGTGTTGCGATCCTGTCGTCCGTGTATAGGTCCCTGACTGTCAGTGTCCCCCCGTCCTGTCTCCACCTTTTGAAGGTGGCGTCAGTCAGTGCTGGTTTGAACCTATGGTTGTTGCAGATGGGAGCCTTGTCCGACATTTTGTTCAGGCCAAATTGCTGCCGCAGTTGGTTCCAGGATTGGAGGGTGGCTGTCACCACTGGGCTGCTGGAGTGTTTTTTGGGTGGGGATGGGAGTGCTGCCGTGGCGAGGGCCCGGAGGGAGGTCCCCATGCAGGAGGCCTCCTCCGCACGCACCCACTCGGCTTCTGGCTCCTGGATCCATCCCCTTACTCGCTCGGCTGTTGCCGCCCAGTGGTAGAATTGTAGACTCGGGAGGGCTAGCCCCCCCCCTGGATTTTGTTTTCTGTAGGACCTTCTTTGGGATCCTAGCATTTTTACCCCCCCATACGAACGCCATGATAAGTTTGTCCAGCGCTATGAAGAAGGCCTTGGGGATGTAGATCGGAATTGATCTAAACAGGAAGAGGAACCTGGGCAATACGTTCATTTTGATCGTCTGGACTCTCCCCGCGAGGGAGAGTGGGAGTGTGTTCCATCTTTGCAGGTCCTTTTTTACTTCCTCCGCCAGGCTGGTGAGGTTCCATTTGTGGATCCCTTTCCAGTCATGGGCTATTCGGATCCCCAGGTAGCGGAATTTATGTCGGGCTTGTTTGAACGGCAGCCCCTTTAGTGCTGCCCCCCCCCCCCCCCCCCTTGCTGGTGTACTGGGAAGATCTCGCTTTTGCTCATGTTGAGTTTGTAGCCCGAGAAGGCTCCAAACTCTTTCAGGAGCGCGATGATTCCGTCCATGCTGCTTTGTGGGTCCGAGATGTAGAGGAGCAGATCGTCTGCATAGAGTGAGACTCTGTGCTCTCTGCCTCCCCTTCGGATCCCCCTCCAATTTTTTGCTGCCCTGAGCGCAATTGCTAGCAGTTCGATTGCTAGTGCGAACAGCAGTGGGGACAGTGGGTATCCTTGTCTGGTGCCCCTGTGCAGCTGGAAGTATTGGGAGTTGGTATTGTTGGTCCGTACACTCGCCATGGGGGCGTTGTGTAGGAGTTTTACCCACGCGGCGAACCCTGTTCCAAGCCCGAACCGCTCCAGTACCTCTATGAGGTATTTCCATTCGACTCTGTCGAAGGCCTTTTCTGCGTCCAGGGAGACGATCACCTCTTGTGTTCTCTCCCCGGAGGGGGTCATTATCACGTTCAGCAGGCGCCTGATGTTCGAGGTGAGCTGTCTACCTTTGACGAAGCCCGTCTGGTCCTCTGTGACCACCTCAGGTACACAGTCTTCTAGCCTTTTGGCTAGGATTTTGGCGTCTGCGTTCAGCAGAGATATGGGTCTGTATGACCCACATTCCGTTGGGTCTTTGTCTTTCTTAGGTATCAGCGAGATTAAGGCCTGTGCTAACGTGGGTGGCAGTGTGCCCCTAGCTAGCGAGTCTGTGAACATCTCCCGCATCACAATAGTATTTTAACAGGAACATTAAAAAGGTCAATTTTCTTAGAAATTAGATATCCGATATATTCAAGATTAACCTCAGCTTTCAGGAAATGCAATTTTTTTGAAGTCACCAAAGCATATGCTATTCACTGATATGCAAATTATTTCACATCGTTTTGACTTTCAGATCCTATAGATTCCAAGTTCATGTCACTTTAGCACAATAGAAGGCTTACTCAGGACACGCTGGCTACCTCAAAACAGTAATGCAGTTACTTTTTCTCACTGTAAAATTCAACTGTTACGTTTTGCCGCTCAAGAGGTTATGAGCACTGCTGCTCAGTTAAAAAAAATCCAAATAGATTATTTACCTCACACAGGGTTGGCATAACTCTATTTTAATATGGCAAGCAAATCTTTTTTTTTTGGGCATGTTGTAACACATTGAATCCTAATTTCCAGGAACTTCCTGTCCAGGAAACAAAGCACCTTAGTAAAAACAGAAAATGCTGGAAAAACCTAGCACCTTTAGTTTCTTGTTAATTCATTGCAATTGACCTGGTTTAAAGATAAAATTTTACTACAAAATCTATTAGATTTGACTTGGCAACCCACACTCACAGGATGACGATTATAATATTCTGGATCCAATAACTATATTGACTTTACTCCTCGGTTGAAATGAATTACATTTTAGATGATGGGAAGGAGATGCGAGAGAAAAAAAGTCCAACGCCATCTCAATGGTAATGTATTTTTCTGATCCAAATTATTGCCATCAACTCTACTTAGATAATAGAATTACAGTTTTCTTTCAGAATTCATTGCTTTACAAACTCTTTCCCTTAATCTCTCCAGATTTGTATAAATTGGAAAGCATGCCAACCGTTACAAACCTCCTCCAGATATCTTCTCCAAAAGCATTATTCATTTAAAAAAGTTGCTGTTCCAAGCCAGTTAGAGTAAACAACCTTCTCTCAGCCTCTTTTGTGTTACAGCTGAGTGTAGGATGTTTACAGTGCCTGGAGCTCAGTTGCACACGGTCAAGCTCTTGTTAGCACTAAAATGTGCAGAAACCAGAACATCATCATTCAAATGCCTTCTGTGACTAGAAATGGTTAGTTTCCTTAATAAATTACATGAACCGACAGAATTTTAAAGCTAATCTGCATATGCTAATTGTATAGTGTAAAGCAAAAGCAAAGTTCCACATACGTTGGGACTCTGAAATAAAAAATTACATAAAATGCTGGAAATACTCAGTTGATCTGGCAGCATTTGTGGAGAGAGAACTGCATAATGGTTTAAGTTGATAACATTTCATCAGAACCCAGAACTACTGACAAGGTGGCCAGGAGCTTGTACGTTAGCATTGTGGATAGCACAATTGCTTCACAGCTCCAGGGTCCCAGGTTCGATTCCCGGCTTGGGTCACTGTGTGCAGAGTCTGCACATCCTCCCCGGTGTGTGCGTGGGTTTCCTCCGGGTGCTCCGGTTTCCTCCCACAGTCCAAAGATGTACAGGTTAGGTGGATTGTCCATGATAAATTGCCCGTAGTGTCCAAAATTGCCCTTAGTGTTGGGTGGGGTTACTGGGTTATGGTGATAGGGTGGAGGTGTTGACCTTGGGTAGGGTGCTCTTTCCAAGAGTGGGTGCAGACTCGATGGGCCGAATGGCCTCCTTCTGCACTGTAAATTCTATGATAATCTAAGAGAACGCTGGGTAGAATTTAATCATCATGGTGGGCTGGGGAGACAATCAGGAACTACTTGACTGCTGTCAGGCTTTCTGGCTGGAAACTATGGGATGTCCCACCTCAAGAGTTGCTGGCTAATCAGAGCCCAGCAGTCCTCCAGTAGCAGCAGTGCAAGAGGGAGCTGTAATCACTGCTGGTACTACAGTGTTGCCTACACCTGGGAACATCATTGGGATCCCCTGGAAACAGGGGACCGTACCAGCCTCCCTGGACAGGCGCCGGAATGTGGCGACTAGGGGCTTTTCACAGTAACTTCATTGAAGCCTACTCGTGACAATAAGCGATTTTCATTTCATTTTTTCAACAGGCAAGTGGGGCAGGTTTCTGGGGAGGAAAGTAATTTACTGAGGGAGTCATACTTTGGAACCTTCTGTTCCTACCATTGGGTGTTTCTGTTTGGCAGTGTGTCTGACAAGGAATGTTTCCAGCTGCAGAGACCCGCGAGAAAACACGCCTAATCTTCTGGTCCTGGTGTCATTAATTAGACAACAAATTTTGTGCCATATTCCATGGCGGGGCAGGCCCAATGGCGCATAGCCTGCTGTCCTATCAGGGTGCCATACTGAAAAAGCACCCAACATTACTGAACCACGACTAAAAAAAAAAGGAAGTGGACCTCCTGAAAATGAAGATAGATCTCCATGAGGCTGCAAGATGGACCCCCCCACTGGACACCAAATCTGGAAGACCCACCTACAGATGCTCCAGACTTATTGCCGTGGTGTTCCAGGGTTGCAGGTGGGCCTCCATTCTGAACTCAAGGCAACCCCAGGCATTGTTCAGGTGAATCCAGACATCTGCACACCATGTTGTTCCAAACGTGCTTCACACCAGTGTGTTTTTCTGCAGGCGCCACAGGGAATCGTGGATGGGTAGTCAGACCATCACCTGCATCCATTGGCGGGATGCAATGAGTTTCACGACGGCCTCCTGCGGGTTTCCTAATCTGCCATGGTGGGCACCAGCAGAAGATCTCGCAGTAAATTCACAATGATGTAAAACTGGTTTTGGATCTCACGCTGAACATCTAAACCACACCCCCCCACCCCCAAACACATTTAACATGCCATCAGAGGCTCAGGAGAATTCCATCTAGGTTTAACCCCCTCCCCTTTTTTAAACAGATGTGAAACATTTGCAATCCACCAGTCCTCTGGAATCATTCCCAGGAGGTTTGTAAGATTGTAGCCAGAACCTCCACAATTTCTTCCTTTACTTCCCTCAATAACCATGGGCCAGATGGCTTTTCTATTTTGAAGAATGTCAATCTTTTAAGTAACCTCCTCTTCATTCTTATTAAATCCAGTTTCACCTCTTCTTTAATGCTGCATTGGCTGCATCAACTTCTCAATTGAAGACATGTGCTAAGTACTCACCTCAAAGATGCCTTCTGCCTCTTCAAGAACATGTATTTTTGTTCCCTAATCAGCACACCCTTCCTTTGAATACTCTTATTTTAAAAAAGATTGATGTTAGCCATTTATCTTTTCACACAATTTCATTTCCTTTCTCATTTCCTTCTTTAATCTTCTCTGTACTTTCCATATTCAGCTTGGTTCTCTACCGTACCATGAACTTTACAACTTTCAGAAGCTTCTTTTTCATAAAGAGGAAGCGGGAGAAAGAGTTGAGCAGTGCATTTTAAGGGGCCTTACTAGGATAAACTCTACCTCCTTGTGTGCGAGGGTAAACCTAATCCAGTTTAAAGTGGTGCAGAGCACACATGACTAAAACAGGCAAGAGTATTTTTTCATTGTGGAGGACAGATGTGAGCAGTGTTCAAGGGGCCAGTAAACCACACACACATGTTCTGCACCTTTTCAAAATTGAGAAAGTTCTGGGGGTCATTTTCGATATCAGATTTTAGAGATGAGGGTGGCGATATTTTGGGAACTGGTTCAGCCAGGAGTGCAGGAGGGGAGAAAAGCTGAAGTGTTGGCCTTTGCCCCTTGCGCCCCCCCCCCCCCCCCCCCCCCCCCCCCCCCGATAGCCCGGAGGATTTTGCTAGGGTGGCGGGCTCTGATGTCGAGAGTTTCTGCATCTGGAGAAAATGAAGTACACCATTAGGAAATTGGATGAGGGGTTCTATTCGAGGTGGAGGCTGTTTATCTCTTTCAACAATTGGTGGCCGCCAGCAAATAGAGGGGAAGGGGAGGTTTGCAAAAAAATAAAATGAGGCACACAGGGTGTGATGGTGGTTGTTTGTTTATTATTATAATTGTATAAAGTTGAATGAGTGTTGTGCCATGTTAAAGGTCATCCTATTGTTCAATTACTATTTTGTCAGCCAATTTTTGATTCCTTACATTTGGGATAACTCACTGAAGTTAACCCCCCTACTTTTAAGCTTGGTTGTACTTTGTCCTTTTCACTAACTATTCTAAACCCAATATGATCACCTTTCTTCAAATTCTCTTCCACTGAAACATGTTCCATCTACTCCATTTCATTTCAAATTAATTCCAGCACTACTTCCATCCTCAAATGAGTTTGAACCACAATGATCAAGGAAGCTCTCTTGTAACAATCTCAGGAATTCTTCCCTCACTTTGTCCTTTACATTGTTACATTGAGTGACACACTGGCACAGCGGTTACTGCTGTCTCAGCGCCAGGGAACGGGTTTCGATTCCAGCCTTGGACGGCGTCTGTGCGGAGTTTGCATGTTCTTCCCGTACCTGCGTAGCTTCCTTCGGGTGCTCTGGTTGCCTCCCAAAGAATATGCAGGTTAGGTGGATTGGCCATGATCAATGCGCAGGATTGCGGGGATAGGGCGGGGGAGTGGGCCTCAGTAGAGTGCACTTTCGGAGGGTTGGTGCAGATTTGATGGGCCGAATGGCCCCCTTGTGCACTGTAGGGATTCTATGGATTGTTACTATCCAAGTCTACATTAAGATAATTAAAAGCTCCCATTATCACTACTGCACTTTACTTCTTATAACAATCTATAATTTGGTCTTCATACCATTTGGTTGCCTGCATGTTCCTCAATTCTAACCAAATAAACGACCAATTACCCACCTGATTTTTATAATAAATGCTACCCATAGTCAATTACCTATCTATCCTCAAAGTCTTGCATCACACCCAGCATTATTAGCAAAAAACTATGAGCAAATTAGAGACATTGTAACAAGTTGCAGCTACATATTGAAGTCAGAAGAATTGTTTCAGAAACTGTAAAATGTAGTTCTGTTCCACAGGCACTCCTCTAGTAAAACAAACTTTACAAAGTACTCATGTTAAACGAATCATATTCAACACAAAACAAATAATATTCAACACAGGGAAAGGCCAAATTTAAAGGGCACTCACTACTGAAGTTACCAGATTGGGTCTGAAAGGATACACCATTGAGTTAAGAGTTGTGTTTAAATTTAAAACTTTTGAAACTTGGCCCAGGACCAAAAGCATTCCTGTCTGACATGATGCAATGGAAAAATTATCAACTGGATCCAAAATCCAGAGACGCTGTGCTATTTTATTCAACAGTGAAGGTTTGTAACCAATCTCCATCGCAAACTCACATCAAATGAGCCACTGTTGCAAACAGCATCTGTGAAATCATCTGACTGAACTAGAAAAAAACAGCATTAAGAGCTAGACAATATTTTGGATGCTGGGATTCTCAATGCTGTTCAGATCTTATTAGCAAGTTACTTGACCACAGGGGTGATCTGCATTTTGCAGCAGATGTCATCAGGACCAGAAACCCTTATTTTGCCCTTCCCCAGTTTAGGAGTGACAAATTCTAACATCCCAAAGAGTTTCTTTCTCACCTATTAGGCCACAAAACTTCTTTATCAGTCAAAAATTTAAAACTTAAAAAAAAATTGTAGGCAGAGAATCGTAGGCATACTTAGAAATACTTTTAAGGCAGTTATCCTAGACGTGTCAATTAAGTCAAACTGAGTTGCAAGTTAAAGGAGATATTGAACATCTCTCACCATTTTGAAGAATCTGGATGCAGCCGGTGGTCGCAAACATCTGACTGAAAGCTGGAGAAACTGTTTTACAGCTTCCAGTCGGGGATGTTTACAGCAACAGACCACAACTGTATTTTCACAGGAGAACCAACATCAAAATATCACAAGTATTTCAGCAAAGCTGAACAACCATTTATGTAACCTTCATGCCATTTCGGTTCGAATTGTGGAAAATATCCAGCTGTACAATTATCATTTTTGCTTCCTCGGTGCCCCATTTGGTCAAATGCTGCCTTGATGTTGCGAGCGGCAACACTCTCCTTTGGCATTCAACTTGTGCCAATTTCTGTCTCGGAAGGCGGTGACTGGGACTAGATGCAAATAGTTCTGGTGAAATGCAAAGTGTACACTGGTGAGTAGATGCAACTTAATAACACTATTGATGACATCTTATTGAGTAGTAATTGGCTAAGTTAGATTTGTCCTGTTGTTCATCTTTCCCCAGTTCTGATAAAGGGTAATCATCGACACAAAACATTAACTATGTTCCTTTCCACAGATACGGCCTGACCAGATGAGTATTTTCAGCATTGGTGTTTTTATTTTCATATTGTTGAATAGATGCCAGCAGCAGGCAATATTCTTGCCATTTCAGAAAAAAAGGAGCAAGACAAGATGGTCAGAATCAATAAAAATGTATCTGCAAACAAATCTTAAGTGAACATTTCTTTAAAAAATCGTAATGGTTTCACTTCCAACGCATATATTTCTAAAACATTTAACAATGGCCACTAACCCCTAGTTTGTGGTCTAGTGTGTGGTCAGAGCAACACCTCAAAATGATGTAGCGTATGAATAAGAGACTGCACAATGGTCCTAACAATGCATGCCAATAATTCAGTCTAAACCTCTCCTTCTGTATTCTGGATAGGAATTGAATTCAGTGCAAAATCGTTTGGCCTTTATTTAGTAAAGTACAACAAGGTGACTACAATTCTAACTACAAATTCACATATCTAACCAGCTTCTAGGAGGAAAAGAGGAAACAAGTAAAATTATGAATTTAAATGAATCGTTCTTTTCTTGTACAGAAAAGTTATAATTAGCAAGGAAACAACTTGGCGTTGATTTACATGCAAATTACAAAGCATTCTTGTCACTCCCGTACAAAATATTTTTCAGGTCTCAACAGGTCAGGACAGAAAATCCCAATCACATTCTTAGATGACTACTCATGGGTAGTCCAGCAGTCTGAAATATTTTTTAATGATCTGGCTTTATTAAAACTCACCGTCGTAAATACAGATTTTCTTTTCTCACTGGTTTATCTTCACTCGTATATTGACTTGGGAGAGAACCAATTAACATTTCTCGTACAAGAGCTGAGTATTGTCCTCGGGAGTGCTGCAACTTGGTTTTCGAGATCATAGCAATGTTCAAGTCTGGTTTTCTGGTTGACAAAAAAGTAATGCCCTTACATACAATGAGAAATAAAGCAATTGATAGAAATATTCTGTCTCACATACCACTATTCCCATCTGTATCCATCCCCACTCCATAACCATATAAATGCCTCGGATTGGGAAAATTATGGGATAGGGAAAGCCTAAGGCAAATTCCTCTCTGAACTCCCAAGGCAATTAAACAAGGATATCAGTAACTGGGAACACACATCCTCCAGTATCTCATCCACCTCCCTCTTGAATGCATGCAGGGCCAACATATTGATTGTGGCAACCGACTCGTTTCACCGGCCGACTCTGAAAAGCAGCATCTCGAACCCAAGATAAATGCTTACTAACTTAAAATCTTCATGTTTCCGTGTCCTCAACATATCTAATTCAAATAGTCTATCGACATGGAGCAAACAAGCCTTTCATTATTTTAAAGCCCTTAATTAAATAAATTTTACATTCTTCTTGAGGCAAAGGCCCAGGTGTCCAAGCCCATCATGGGAACAAAGGATCTTTATGTCAATCTACTGGCCCAATCTTATTCTTAGTTCAGCATCACCAGATTCAAAAATAAAACCAATGAGCCAGACATAACTTTACCTGGATACGCAAAGAGTTAAAACTTTGCGTTAACTACCAATCACATTTTTAACTACGGCAGAATGCAATGCTCATTACAGAGCATTAATTCAAAGTTCTCAGGAAAGGTCAACATTTTCCAGAGGATGGTTGTGATTAGGCAATTTTGCTATACGCAGTACAGCAACAAATGACGTATATTGTGCTGTGACTATTGGAAAAGACATAAACTGAATCCAGGTCAACTGAAGAACAAAACTAAAACTTTAAATGATAACATGGCTTATCCAAGGTTTTTCCTGGGTTTCAGTAAAATATACTAATCCAGTGTGCCGACCCCAATTTAAAAATAACTATTGTTTTATTTTTCTACCCCAATCTTCCCATTCAGTGTCAATCGTTCTTCATCCTTCTGCAGGTTTTAATTTTCTCTGACAATCTGCAAAATTAATTTCTGCGTCAAATCACTCCCACAACCTTCATTATTGGTATGTTTTTCTTCTTTCCCCCCACCACTTCAAAGAACAAAGAACAAAGAAAAGTACAGCACAGGAACAGGTCCTTCGGCCCTCCAAGCCCGTGCCAACCATGCTGCCCGTCTAAACTAAAATCTTCTACACTTCCTGGGTCCGTATCCCTCTATTCATGTATTTGTCAAGATGCCCCTTAAATGTCACTATTGTCCCTGCTTCCACCACCTCCTCCGGCAGCGAGTTACAGGCACCCACTACCCTCCGTGTAAAAAACCTTGCCTCGTACATCACCTTGCCCCTCGCACCTTAAACCGATGCCCCCTACTAATTGACCCCTCTACCCTGGGAAAAAGTCTCTGACAACAACTCTGTCTATGCCCCTCATAATTTTGTAGACCTCGATCAGGTCGCCCCTCAACCTCTGTCGTTCCAGTGAGAACAAACCAAGTTTATTCAACCGCTGCTCATAGCTAATGCCCTACATACCAGGCAACATCCTGGTAAATCTCTTCTGCACCCTCTCTAAAGCCTCCACATCCTTCTGGTAGTGTGGCAACCAGAATTGAACACTATACTCCAAGTGTGGCCTAACTAAGGTTCTATACAGCTGCAACATGACTTGCCAATTCTTATACTCAATGCCCAGGCCAATGAAGGCAAGCATGCCGTATGCCTTCTCGACTACCTTCTCCACCTGTGTTGCCCCTTTTAATGACCTGTGGACCTTTACACCTAGATCTCTCTGACTTTCTACTCTGGAGGGTTCTACCATTCACTGTATATTCCCAACCTGCATTAGACCTTCCAAAATGCATTACCTCACATTTGTCTGGATTAAATTCCATCTGCCATCTCTCCGCCCAAGTCTCCAAACGATCCAAATCCTGCTGTATCCTCTGACAGTCCTCATCGCTATCCAAAATTCCACCAACCTCTGTGTCGTCTGCAAACTTACTAATCAGACCAGTTACATTTTCCTCCAAATCATTTATATATACTACGAACAGCAAAGGTCCCAGCACTGATCCCTGCAGAACACCACTAGTCACAGCCCTCCAATTAGAAAAGCACCCTTCCATTGCTACTTTCTGCCTTCTATGACCTAGCCAGTTCTGTATCCACCTTGCCAGCTCACCTCTGATCCCGTGTGACTTCACCTATTGTACCAGTCTACCAGGAGGGACCTTGTCAAAAGCCTTACTGAAGTCCATATAGACAACATCCACTGCCCTACCTGCATCAATCATATCGGTGACCTCTTCGAAAAACTCTATCAAGTTAGTGAGACATTACCTCCCCTTCACAAAACCATGCTGCCCCTCACTAATACGTCCATTTGCTTCCAAATGGGAGAAGATCCTGTCTCGAAGAATTCTCTCCAGTAATTTCCCTACCATTGACGCAAGGCTCACCGGCCTGTAGTTCCCTGGATTATCCTTGCTACCCTTCTTAAACAAAAGAACATTGGCTATTCTCCAGTCCTCCGGGACATCTCCCGAAGACAGTGAGGATCCAAAGATTTCTGTCAAGGCCTCAGCAATTTCCTCTCTAGCCTCCTTCAGTATTCTGGGGTAGATCCCATCCAGCCCTGGGGACTTATCTACCTTAATATTTTTCAAGACGTCCAACACCTCGTCTTTTTGGATCTCAATGTGACTCAGGCTATCTACACACCCTTCTCCAGACTCAACATCCACCAATTCCTTCTCTTTGGTGAATACTGAAGCAAAGTATTCATTTAGTACCTCACCCATTTCCTCTGGCTCCACACATAGATTCCCATGCCTATCCTTCAGTGGGCCTACCCTTTCCCTAGCTACCCTCTTGCTTTTTATGTACGTATAAAAAGCCTTGGGATTTTCCTTAACCCTATTGCCAATGACTTTTCATGACCTCTTCTAGCCCTTCCGACTCCTTGCTCAAGTTCCTTTCTACTTTCCTTATATTCCACACAGGCTTTGTCCATTCCCAGCCTTCTAGCCCTGACAAATGCCTCCTTTTTCTTTTTGACAAGGCCTGCAATATCTCTCGTTATCCAAGGTTCCTGAAATTTGCCGTATTTATCCTTCTTCCGTACAGGAACATGCCGGTCCTGAATTCCTTTTCAACTGACATTTGAAAGCCTCCCACATATCAGATGTTGATTTACCTTCAAACATCCTCCCCCAATTTAGGTTCTTCAGTTCCCGCCTAATATTGTTATAATTAGCCTTCTGCCAATTTAGCACATTCACCCTAGGACCACTCTTATCCTTGTCCACCAGCACTTTAAAACTTACTGAATTGTGGTCACTGTTCCCGAAATGCTCCCCTACTGAAACTTCTACCACCTGGCCGGGCTCATTCCCCAATACCAGGTCCAGTACAGCCCCTTCCATAGTTAGACTGTCTACATATTGTTTTATGAAGCCCTCCTGGATGCTCCTTACAAACTCTGCCCCGTCCAGGCCCCTAGCACTAAGCGAGTCCCAGTCAATATTGGGGAAGTTGAAGTCTCCCATCACCACAACCCTGTTGTTTTTACTCTTTTCCAAAATCTGTTTACCTATCTGCTCCTCTATCTCCCGCTGGCTGTTGGAAGGCCTGTAGTAAACCCCCAACATTGTGACTGCACCCTTCTTATTCCTGATCTCTACCCATACAGCCTCGCTGCCCTCTGAGGTGTCCTCCCGTAGTACAGCTGTGATATTCTCCCTAACCAGTAGCGCAACTACGCCAGGCCTTTTACATCCCCCTCTATCCTGCCTGAAACATCTAAATCCTGGAATGTTTAGCTGCCAATTCTGTCCTTCCCTCAACCAGGTCTCTGTAATGGCAGCAACATCGTAGTTCCAAGTACTAATCCAAGCTCGAAGTTCATCTGCCTTACCCGTAATGCTTCTTGCATTAAAACATATGCACTTCAGGCAACCAGTCCCACTGTTTTCAGCAACATCTCCCTGTCTGCTCTTCCTCAGAGCCATACCGGTCCTATTCCCTAGTTCTCCCTCAATGCTTTCACCTTCTGACAAATTGCTCCGGTGCCCACCCCCCTGCCATACTAGTTTAAACCCTCCCGTGTGACACTAGCAAACCTCGCAGCCAGGATATTTATGCCTCTCCAGTTTAGATGCAACCAGTCCTTCTTACAGGTCACACCTGCCCCGGAAGAGCTCCCAGTAGCCCAGATAACAGAAACCCTCCCTCCTACACCAGCTGTTTAGCCATGTGTTTAGCTGCTCTATCTTCCTACTTCTAGCCTCACTTCTGCTGGTTGAAATGTTTCATGCTAATGAAGATGCAATTTACCCATGTCTTTTAGCAACAGCAAATCACTCTTTAATCATGAATTTTAAACAGTTACAATCTTGCTGAACGTGGGAATAACTAACTTTACTGACCACAGATGCTGCCAGGCCAGCTGAGTATTTCCAGCATTTTCTGTTTTCCTTATTTATAGATAGGCATTGCCCTTTGAAATGCAGTCCACTAAATATAAGAAAGCTTTTAATTATAATCAATTATATGTTAATCAATCCTATACTGTCGTGGCCATTAGATTACCATCCAAATGTCAGTTCCAAAATGAGAAAAGGGGATTCATGTCCACGGTTCCAAAAGACTACTTACAACTTGACTTTCTGATGAAATTTGAAAAAAAAAAATCAGAGACAGTGTAAGAAACCAGAGATAATTTACAGGAGAAACTTAATTGTGCTGCTTCTTACTTTCTGACCATCCTTGCATCAAATTACTTTCCAGTTTTAAAAAACAGCTTGGCATCACTAAACACCACTACTTTAAGTTTCCCTCCTCTATTTTTCGTCTTTACGTAGCATTAAAAAAAAAGTTCCCCGTTAAAACAGAATGAAATTATTTTGATCAATTTTTCCCACATACGGAAAAAAAATATATATTTGTGCTTTGCTACCATGTTTCAGACTTGCAAATACAGATATATCACTGAACTATCAAAAATGAAGTCACCTTCTTTCTTTGCCAGACAACCGAAGCACGATTAGTTTTTTTTATTTGGGGAATATCTGGAGAAAAAAATACAATAGAATCATAGCTACACTGCAGGAGGCCATTCTACCCAGGGAATCTGCACCAATTCTTTGAAAGAGCACTCACCAATGTCCATTCCCCCGTCCACCCCACAAGCTAACCTACGCATCCCTGGCATGGCCATTAGACCACCATCCAAACACTTAAGGGGAAATTTAGCATGGCCAATCCACCTAACCTGCACATCTTTGGGTGCTCCAGTTACCTCCCACAGTCCAGAGGAAACCCATGCATACACAGGGTGAACGTACAAACTTTACACAGACAATCACCCAAGGACGGAATCGAACCCAGGTCCCTGGTGCTGTGAGGTAGCAATGCTGACCACGATGCCGCCCAAATGATATCGCAGGCACAAGACCCCAGGATTTCTAGTTGGAACATTTGGAAGGTTTCTTCACAAGCCACAAATTGAAAATTTGAAGATAATTCAAATATTTTTGACTTTTTCCCCTTCGACTCAAGAGCTCCTAGAAATTATAAGACACTGCAAATCATTTTTTCTCCCAGATCTTTTGAGCAATTAAGATATTTTTGAAACCATGCAATAAAAACAGCAGAGAAAATAGCACCAGCCACCAACTCTATAAAAGAGAGAGAAGTTTGGGAGGGGAAATGATCCAGTTTACAACTGCAATTAAATGAATCAGGAAGTGAAACATTTTCCTGTAGTTATTTGTGATTATCTCGTTCTCTGGCCTTTAATCGGCATTTTACTTCATCACCACAAATTGCTCATGCCAGTATACCATAAGATCTGGAAGCATCAGTACTATATAGCTCAAAATTATTCCTCCAAAAAAAAAGACAGGCCCAATTTTGGGCACCAGACCAGAGTGTTCTGACAGTGCAGCAGGAATTTAGCCAAATGTTTCCAGGGATGAAGAATCACAGTTATGTGGATAGACTAGAGAGGCTGGAGTTCCTCTCCTTCAGGCAGAGAAGACGAAGGGGGGATTTGATAGGTGTTTAAAATCATGAAGAGTTTGGAATATAAATAAAACGAAACTGCTTCTAATGGCTGAAGGATCGATGATCAGAGACAGATTTAAGCTACTGGCAACACAAAAAAAAGGCATGAGAATTTTTTTTATTTTATAAATGCAACAAGTAATTAGGATTTAGAATGCACTGAAAGTTGGATAAACACTTGGAAGGGGAAGGAAATACAGGGTTCTAGGAAACATCAAGGGCTGTGGGATTAATTGATTAGCTTTCCAAAGAGCCAGAACAGGCACGATAGTCTGAATGGCCTCCTGTGCTGTATCAGTGTATGAGTCAGTGTGTATGAGAAAGGAATAGTAGATGATTCCAGGATTGGGCCTGGCTATGATGCCTTCCACCTGAGGAACACCCAGGCATGAGGACTAATTACTTGGGTGAGGGAAGAACCAGTGTGTTTCTGTTCATTCTAGAATTACATCTTAGCTGGAGTCAGAGTATTCAGGATAAGAGGGAAAAAAGGAATAGAACATTCAGAATTGCAAAATCTCCAAGAATCAAATGCAACTCAAGATTTTTTTTTTTAAAATTGTGTTTTAAAGGATTTCATCTGTCCTGCATATAATACTTTTTAAAACTAATAAATGTCTAAAATTCCAAAGTTTTTGCTTTTTTTTTTCAAACCTTCAGTCCATCATGCCTGTGCCATATTAAGAATAGGAGGTCTCCTACTCCAGACTGAGATTAAGAGAATATTTTTATATCAGCAGATCATTAGTCTGTGGAATCCTCTTCCCCAGAAAACAGTGAAGGCTGGGTTATGAAGGTCGAGTTCGACAGCAAAATGGAGTTGAGACCACAATCAGATCGGACATGATCTTTTGAGTGGCAGAGCAGCTCGAAGGGCCAAATGGATTACCTCCAGTCCTGTTATCTCTTATGTTCTGTGAAAAAGCTATCCAAATGGCCCCATTACCCTGAACCTTCCTGTAAAACTTTATTTATTTACCTTTTCCAAGTATTTCCCCTTTGAACGTTTCTTTTGAAACTCTTTACACCACTCGCCTGGGGCTGATTTTTCCCCATACGTGCTCTTATTTGGTTGATTATTTTCTTAGGAGGTTGATACACCAATGCTCCTCCTATGTAATAATTAAATATTTTCCCTTCATAACACTTAACAGACCATTGCTTCCAATGCTGATTGATTAGTTTAATCTAGTCTGTAGCTTGCATTACACTGTCCAGTTGCTGTTCAAATAAAATTTAGTCTGCTGTACCAAATAGTCCACACAAAACAAAGTTAGTTTATAATATTAACTTGCAGCAAGCTTTACATGGAATGGTTTTTTATTTATTCATTTGAGATGTTGAATACAAAGGGGAAAAGTCACACTACAGTTACAAAGTCCTCATTAGACCACACCTAGGGTACTGTGAGCAGTTATATGCACCACACCTAGAGAAGAATGCAGCATAGATTTACAAGAATGCAACCTGAACTTCGAGTGTTCAATTACGTGGAGAGATTACACAAGCCAGAATTGTATTCCTGGAATTTAGAAGGTCAAGAGGTGATTTGAATAAAGTTTAAGATATTAAGGGAAACAGATACAGGAGATAGAGAAAATTACTTCTACTGATTGGGAGGCTAGGACTAGGAGGTAGAGTCAAAAAAATTCAAGCCATATTTTTCAGAAGTGAAATTAAGAAAAGCATAGTGGTGGAAGTTTGAAAAACTCTACCCAAGGAGCAATTGATAGTAAATAGTGAATTTTAAATCCGAGATGGACAGATTTTTGTTAACCAAAAGCACCAAGAGATATGGGGAAAAAAATGGGTATGGAGTTGGGTCACAAATAAATCTTAATACTGAACACTCAACGAGCTACATAGCTTATTCCTGTTCCCATCTTTATTGCAGTCCAGGTGGTGAAGGTACTGCCCTCAGTGCTGTTCGGTAGTGGGTTCCAGAATTTTAACCTAACTATGAAGGAATGGCAATATATTTCCAAGTCAGGGTGGTGTGTGACTTGCAGGGATGGTGTTCCCATGCACTGCTGCCCTTACCCTTCTAGATGGTGGAGATTGCAGATTTGGAAGATGTGATCAAAGAAGCCTTGGCAAGTTGCTGCAGTGCACTACTAGAGAACTGGGGTTAAAACTCAGGTTAGAGCTCCAGATACCATCTGCTGAAGATAATACTACCAAGACATGCTGGACTGAAACTTGATTTTAAAAAATGCAAATAAATATGAGGACAAGTTTCTGTATGGATGGTCATTAAAACAGTGTGCTTACTGGAGTAAAAAAGATGATAAATGAATAAAGCTTAGCTGCCAAGATTTTGCTACACTATTTGGCTGACAAATTTGACAAGCACAATAAATACAACTTCATGTTGCAATTACAAACTTTAACATTTTTATTATACAGAAGAAAATACAAATCTTTGCCTTCTTTTGCTATATGTACTGAAAGACAAAGTAACACTTTACAAACACTGTTTTCTGATTTAATGGGCTGATGAAATGTTGGATGTGGCTTAGTTTAGAAGGCTTTCAACAAAGTCCCATCTAAGAGATTAGTGTGCAAAATGAAAGAGCATGGGATTGGGGGTAGTGTACTGAGAAGCATAGAAACCATTTGGCAAAAAGGAAACAAAGAGCATAGGAAAATGGGTAGTTTTCAAAATGACAAGTAGTATTCAGTGGGTCCGGACACTGGGGATAACCTTCCCTTCTCTTTGAAATAGTGCCACGCATTTTTAGGTTCACCTGAGGGGGCAGGCAGGGCGTCTGTTTTGATGCTCCATTCACCTCCGAAAGTGCAGCAGTACTGGAGTGTCAGCCTATATTTTGTGCTCAAGTCCTCGTGTGTGTCCAGATATGCATCCTAACTTCCAGCACTATAGAAATAGAGAAAATCGGAGAAGCAGAAGGCCACTCAGCCCTTTGAGCCGGCTCGCCATTTGTTATGATTTGGCTGTATTTTGAGTCTGTCCATGCCTTCTCCCCATATCCTTCGATTCCTTCCCCCTCCCCTCCCTCATGCAAAGGGTGCATGATAGCACAGCGATTAGCACAGTTGCTTCACAGCTCCAGGGTCCCTGGTTTGATTCCCGGCTTGGGTCACTGTCTGTGCGGAGTCTGCACGGTCTCCCAGTGTCTACGTGGGTTTCCCCCAGGCACTCTAGTTTCCTCCCACAGTCGAAAGATGTGCAGGTTACGTGGATTGGCCATGATAAATTGCCCTTAGGTTAGGTGGGGTTACTGGGTTATGGGGATTTCCAAGAGCCGGTGCAGACTCGATGGGCCAAATGGCCTTGTTCTGCACTGTAAATTCTATGATTCTATGGATGCTCCGGTTTCCTCCCACAGTCCAAAGATGTGCACCATAGGTGGATTGGGCATGCTAACTTTCCCCTAAGTGGGTTTATGGGGATATGGTAGGGGATTGAGCCTAAGTAGGGTGCTCTTTCAGAGGGTCAGTGCAGACCTGATGGGCTGAATGGCCTCCTTCTTCATGGTAGGGATTCTGAGACAGGCGCCTTCTAGGCCAGTCTAAATTTAGGACTTCATTGCAAAGTATAATGGATTAATTAAGCTTTATTCCATTAAGCACAAAGCTGACCTAGTTCAGAGAAACAAGCTATTGGTCAACTATGCAAGACCTGGTCGTGATAACAAATGTTTAAAGGTGGTGTTCAGCATTTTCTCACCACTGGAGAGGAAAAAGCTGAACATTGTCCCGAACAGCTTTGCTGCCTCAGATGTATCCTCAACATCTCTTGGCAGGACAGTATACCAATTGAGGGGTCCTGGAATATGCTAATTCGATCAGCATTCATCCATTGATGTCTGTAGTAGCTTGGCACCTTAATCGGGGATGACAGCCCGATACATAAAGATCCTCTGTATGGTGAGCTTGCCATTAGGCCATGACCTCTTGGGCATACATGCCTCCGCAAGGAGGCCACTTACAAGCTCGATATGAAGATGATGGATATTGACACCGACAACTAGGAGGCAATTGTTAACAGCTATGACCTCCAAAGGCCAACTGCTTGGAAGGGCGTTGGAAGAGGCAAGCAGAACTGACAATCTCTGCTGGCCGAGAAGAGGGTCCAGAGAAAACAGAGGCAGAGAATTGTACTTCTTCTCAGCCCATTGTCTTCCTCTGCAGCAAATGCCAGAATGGGGCTCGAGTGATGCTTAACACAAGAGTTGACCACCATGACAGAAGGAAGGTCGCACAGACCCCAATAATGTGCAAAAAAAATCTGGAGTCTTCTGTTTGTAGGAATGCAGTCATTTCCTTAACTGACCTGCTACCCTATACAACTCTCTTACCAAGTAACCTATTGCATAGCATAATGGCAAATCTTCTCTCAAGTAGTAAATAGCACTACATATGCTAAATGCAAAAAGTTAATCAAAGTATATGGGACACCCAGAATACTTTCCTTGGGTCAAGTGGCTTAATGCTGACTCCCAGCTTAGTCCATGTTGGGATCCAGATTAAAACCAGGAACCACTAGAATTCAAAAGCAAAATATGCTAGAAATCAGAAATAAAACTGAAAATGATGGAAACACTCAGCAGGTCAGGCAGTGTCTGTGGAGAGAGGAACAGAGTTAATGTTTCAGATCAACACGCTTTTAATGACATCACAGCAGTTCTGATGGGAAGGAGAGAAGAAATGGAGGAGGGTGGGCACTTCGTGAGCTGAAAAATGTACATGTTTTAGGTGTTTCTCCCAACTCTAAAAAAGAAAAAAGGTGGAAACATGGGATGTAGGATTGTAGAATATGAAATGCTAGTTATTCTTCCCTAATCCTAAAATATAAAAACTTAACAGCTGAATTTTGCAAATTCCAAGACAAATGTGCCCAATTGAACATAAATCGGTTAACTTGCTGGACTGACACAGCAGATGTTTTACTGTTCATTAAAATAACAGAATAGCTACAAAAGGTGCAACTCCATAAAGACAAATCAGGTGATACCATAAATCTAGGACGTTTAACAGTTGAAGGTCACCCAACTCCTTAGATTGTCTTAATTACTTGCTTTGTTGAAACACTTTAAAATTCAAGCATAGTGCACTAAAATAAACTTAAACCAACAGCAGGCATGTATTCAAAAAGAACCTCAGGTTTATGCAACACTGCAGCTGGTCAGCATACAAGGTAGAATACTGCATTATTATTGCCAGGAGGGCGAAATTTATAGGAAAGTGGTGGCTTATTATTGCCAGGAAAGGGAAATTTATAGGAAAGTGGTGGCCAAAATATTTGCTGGAGTCTCACTTACAACCCAACAACCACCATGAAGTGTGCATGAGGAATCATCAGACAAGGACAGGAACCAACTCAGGAATTATACCCTACAGCTAAGCTCCATTACGCTAACACAAAGAATGTCTATTGGACAAGACAGTGAACAATACTACTAGTTTATTGAATCACACCCCAACATTGATAAGCCCCATCAAGAGGGAAGGCTAGAAAACTCAATATTGGAATCATGAAAGAACTTTGGTTCAAATAAGCACTATATACACATTAGCACACAGTAACTTAAAAGACTTGCAAGCAAAAGATGAGAAAATGTTAAGTGTATCAACAGGATGCACAGATATACTGAAAAAATAATTCCTAAATAAGCACGATGTAAACAAGTGAAACAAGTGAGGTGAATGACTACAGGAAGCAAAATTTGCTAATACATGAACCAGCCTGACATAATCTTGATCTGGATCAAAACAAAAGTGAACTATTTCCATAGTTTGGCTGGGGCAGGATAGGAAGGAAGGGGTAAGAGGGAGAGAGACACAGAGCTCATATAAATGTATCATGCTGGGGCAAGATATGGGTTAATGTGATTGAGGTATTAGGAAACAATGCTGACCTTCATTTTTTACTGAGGGGCATGCTGCATTTCAAAACCCACAGGCCATTTTAGGACTACATTATAATGACTAAATCCATAATTGAAACTACACTAAAAATAGCTATTTTAAGTAGTATGCATTAGCATACACATTAGGACTAGTCAGGCTTATTAATATTATTCATTTCAAAACAATAACAGAAGGTCAACAGAACATCAACAATTAAGGTTTCCATTAGCCTGCTTGCTTTCTTCTCTTACACCAGGTCTCATTGTATTATTTAGTTCAGAAATAGATTCACAACGGAGAACTTAAGACCAAGAAAATTTACTTTATGTAACCTTATGTTTAATAAAAAAGCAAGAGGCATTTACTACTGTGAGAACTGACTGGGTAACTCTGTCCTGTGCTCTGGAATTGTGCGCATTAATTTCTGGGTATTCAGGATTTTCAATAGACAAGGGTCCTCTGTTAATGCAATTGGACTATGGATAGGCCCAGATGTTAGAAGCATGGAAAGAGTATTGAGGAGGCTTATGAACATACGAATTAGGAGCAGGCCATTCAGTCCTTCAAGTCTGTTCCGCTAGCCAATAGATCGTGGCTGATTTGATTTGAACCTCAAATCCACATTTCCCTTGGCGGCACGGTGGCACAGTGGTTAGCATTGCTGCCTACGGCGCTGAGGACCCAGGTTCGAATCCCGGCCCTGGGTCACTGTCTGTGTGGAGTTTGCACATTCTCCCCGTGTCTGCGTGGGTTTCACCCCCACAACCCAAAGATGTGCAGGTTAGGTGGATTGGCCACATTAAATTGCCCCTTAAATGGAAAAAATGAATTGGATATTCTAAATTTATTTTTTTTTAAATCCACATTCCCACCTATGTCTGATAACCTTTCACTCCCTTGCTTATCAATAATCTATCTAGCTCCGTCTTAAAATACTCAAAGACTCTGCTTCCAACATCTTTTGGGGAAGGGAATCCCAAAGACTCAACCCTCAGAAAAAACCTTCTTACCTGTTTCCTAAATGCCGATCCCTTATTTTTAAATAGTGGCTTGGAGTATGAGATTATTTCACAAGAGGAAACATCCTCCCCACATCGACCATGTCAAGACCCTTCATGATCTCATTTTCAATAAGTGGCCTCTTACTCTTCTAAACTCCAGGGCGAACAAGCAGAGCCTATTCAACACAAGACAACCCCCACCCATTCCAGGTATTAGTTCAGTAAACTTTCTGAATTGCTTCCAATGTAATTGCTTCCTGAAGTAACGTGACCAGTATTGTACACATTACTCCAGATGTGGTGTCACCAATGCCTTGTATAATTGAAACATAATCTATTTGCTTTTATATTCAATTCCCCTCACAATAAATTAGAACATTCTATTAGCTTTGCTAATTATTTGCTATACCTGCCTTTTGTGATTCATGCACAGGAACACCTAGATTCCTCTGTGACTCAGAGCTCTGCAATCTCCATCATGTAGAGAATATGCTTTAGTTTTATTTTTCTTGTCAAAATGGACAATTTCCCACATTTTACTCCATTTGCCAGGTCTTTGCCCACTTATTTAACCTACCGATATCCCTTTATAGCCTCCTTGTATCCTCTTCCCATCTTACTATCCTACTATCCTACCTAGCTTAGTGTCATCAGCAAATTTAGCAATTATACCTTTGGTCCCTTCATCGAAGTCATGTATTTGAATTGTAAAAAGTTGGGGCACCAGCACGAATCCCTGTGGTACACCACTCATTACATCTTGCCAACCAGAAAATTACCCATTTATGCCTAGCCTCTGTTTCCTGTTATCCAGCCAATCTTCTGCCCATATCAATATCTTATCCCCTACGCAAAAAAAAAAACTTTGATGTGGTTCCTTATCAAATGTCTTCTCAAAATTTAAATATAGTACGTCCACTGACTTTCTTTTATCCACAGCATATGTTAATTCTTCAAAGAACTCCAATAAATTGGTTGAACAGGATTTCTCTTTCACAAAACCACGTTCGGTCTGCCTGATTACCCTGAAATTTTCCAAGCGCCCTGTTAATGATAGTTTTTAACATTTTCCATATGACAGATGTTAATCTAACTGGACTATCGTTTTTTGGCTTTCTGCCTCCTTCCCCCTTTTGAATTGTTATTTTCCAATATAATGGAACCATCCCTAAATCTAGGAAATTTTGAAAAATTAAAACCATTGCATCAACCACCTCATTAGCCAATTCATTTAAGACCAGAGGATGAAGTCCATCAGGACCCGGGTTTATCAGCCCGCAGTTCCAAAAATGTGCTCAGTACCATTTCCCTTGCCTGGTGATGTAATTCTTCCAAGTTCCTTCCTCCTATTCCCTGATTTACATATCTTTCTCTTGTATCCTCTATTGTGAAGACCAAAGTAAAATACCTGTTCAATTTATCTGCCACTCCTTATGAATTAAGGAGTTAATTGATTTCCAGTATCAATTTCCCAGGCTAACTTTCCATAGATTATGCTCACTTTATTAACTCTGCTTTTTAAATATAGATACTCAAACTATTTTCATATTTCGAGCTACTTTTGTCTTGTACTCTAATTTTTCCTTCCGTATCAGTATTTTGGTAATCAGAGGCGTTTCCTAATAATTATGTACAGACCATCAAAAGCAAACTCTCACCGACATCAAAAGCAAACCCGCGCCGACACAGGTTAGTCATAGACACATTAAGACACAGGAGGCCTATCTCAGAACAGACAATATTTAGAACTTTCTTTCTCCCAAGAGTTATTACTGTATACATAAAATACACTTAAGTTCCAAGTGAAAACCTAGAAAAGAAAGACCTTAATTCAATTATATGTGGAAAAGCCCAGATGCTACCATATTTTGGCAAGGTGGACAAGTGATCCATGTACTTGGCAACTTTTAGTGTTCACTCTGTGGGGAATTCAAAGACAAGGGCTGGATTCTCCGTTTGGGTGACTAAGTGCTGACGCCTGCGGAGCATGCGTGGACTTTTACGACTGAAAAATCGACCCGAAACCCCCACCGATTCCGGTACTGGCAAGGGGCTAGCACCGGCACTGATTGAAACTCCCGCGGACCGTGCCGAAAAAGGCTCGAGAATGGCCTGGTCCCGGGCCTCGCATGCGCACGACTGATGACCTGCACAACGTGGCTCCGGCCGTGCGCGAACCCAGCCCACCAAACAGGACTCCACAGCCCACCCTCCAGGAGTCTCCCCAGCCTTAGCAGAAGCCTCCCCCCCCCGCCCTAGCCAGCGGCACGATCCGGGCTAAGGGTGGCAGTGCTGGGCACAGCCGCAGCCGGCTCCCCGCATGGTTGGGACCACACGTGGCCCGCGCCGTTGGGAACTCGGCCCGTCGAGGGCACGCCCAGGTAGCACCGAACATGCCCCGATATGTTTTTATACTAGGAGGCAAAATGTTTAAAGTTAATATGGCACAATTGAGGCAACCATCACTGGGGGCACAAAGTGAGAGCACCCGCATCTGTACACACATTGTCTTTGTATACATACCTGTTTATATTCTTAATTTTCCCTTTTCTTTCTACTCATTTACCCATTCTGTAAACATCTCATTATTACTGTATGATGTTTCTTGCAATGTTATTAGATTATAAATGCAAAACCAATAGGAATACTTGTTACTTGGATTACTTGTTTCTGGATTAAATAGTTGTACAGTGTACAATGACGATGTGGTGGAAAGCAAGTAATACTCTGTCATTGGGATGTAGGATGGATTGAAAGCTGTATATTTTTTCTTTCTTGTTGTTTAATTGGGAATAGAGATCGTAATTAAGGGTACTGTATTTACTAGTATTGTTTAAGGGTTAATTGTAAACTATTTTGGGTGTGAGGGTCAAGATTTTAATACTCTGTTAATAATAAAGTTTTGTTTTAAAAATACCAAATCCCTATTTTTTCAGGCAATCACTCCTGGAGCGAAGTATTCTTTCCGCACAGTCTTAAAAAAATATATATTAAAGAGTTTTGGTCCAGTATCCTGGGCTCTGGTCAGGGATTATAATAGAGGAGAATGAATAAAATAGGAAATACTCACCAACCAATCACCTTCCTGCTTATATGATGTTACACCTCATTCTTCTTTTTGAATGTGAGTTCAGGACCCACTCGTAATTACAATGGATAGCCCTTCTCTTGGTTTCTCATTCTTCATCAAGTCTTACTGAAAGGAAAAGCAGTAGCAATACTCACCAGCCAGTCAACTTTGATTTTTTTTTCCCTCCTCACTTCTGTGCTGCTGACCTGCGGCACACTCCTGCCGGTGGTCTTCACACTGATGCTGACCTGTTTCACACACATCCCATTAAAAATAATCACAATTGGGAATAAACTATATTTTTAGCTGTTTGGTTTAGCCAGATAGTGTTTACTGCAGTTAGTTCATCTACTAAACAGACATATACATTCGGCCAAATTTTACTGAAATTAATCCAAGGATCCACAAATAGTAGGGATCCCATGAGGGGGCTTCTTGGACCCCTCATAAATGCATCAATAACAGCACTAATTGAATAATGATTAGCATATGTAACAACAGACCACAGCATGACTGATCCAACAAAATAGTGAACATGCTTTGAATAATGTTTGCATAAAGAATAACAGAATGCTACAACGCACAGAGGACAATCAGCATATCAAGTCTCTGCTGGTTTGTTTCCCCCACGAGTTACATATCTTAATTCCACTCTCCCATCTGTTCTCCCTACTCCTCTTTTCAAATGAAGGCCCAATACCCTTTTAAAATAATTTAAGGGCCTGTCTTGAAACCATTATGGGGAAAGCATAAAATATTTTCTCCCTACAATTCGGATGTCACGCAAGTCTTGATAACATCAACACAATTAACACATTTATATGACACTATTGTATAAAACAAATACTACCAATTCTCTTATTTATTTAGCTAGTCTATCCCATTCTTGCAGCATGCAAGCTGCAGCTGGTCACATTCATCAAATCAACTTTAGAATCTCACCACTCAAGCTTTAATAAATAACTCATTAAGAATGAACTTCATTTCTTAAAACATAAACGGAAACAGCCACTAACAAGAGTCATTCCTTAAGCCAAGGTCGCCTCTTAAACCATACAATAGCTTCAAATTTTTTTTAAAAATCTCTAACGATATGATGGATTGCAACACTTGTCGATCAACTCCATTAGCTTGTGTTTCCGGAAAGACCACAACCGCAGGCATTTTGTGAACTTGGAGGCAGACACATATAACAAAGGACTGGGATGAGAAAGTGCACCCGCACTAACCCAAGTTACTTTTCCAAGCTTAGTGAGCAGAGGGAAGTCCATATTAGGTCACATGATACAAGCCAATTGTAACCAGTTCTATTGTTAGAGGTCGAATTTACTGTGGATAACAGCGCATTTTAAACTGACATCTGATAACTTAAAAAGGTGGCTCAAGGTTTTACTGCCTTCCTTGCCTAAAAGTTTCCATTCACAAAAAGCATTCTACATGCATTGAATTGCCAAGATTGTCTTTGGCTCAGTAATATCTTTCTTTCCTCAAAGTCAGAAGGTTGTGATTTCAATCTTTACCCCAGAGATTCAAGCACACAAAGCTGCTCTGTGGGAAATGCTGCCTCTCGGATGAGACACAGAACAGAGGCTCCACCTGGCCTCTCATTGGATTGGATTTGCTTATTGTCACATGTACCAAGGTACAGTGAAAAGTATTTTTCAGCGAGCAGCTCAACAGATCATTATCGCATGAAAAGAAGTACCCAATTCATTTTTTCCAATTAAGGGGCAATTTTGTGCGGCCAATCCACCTACCCTGCACATCTTTTAGGTTGCGGGGGCGAACCCCATGCAAACACAGGGAGAATGCGCAAACTCCACACGGACAGTGACCCAGAGCCAGGATTGAGCCTAGGACCCCGACACCATGAGGCAGCAGTGCTAACCGCTACATCACCATGTTGCCCTATCACATGAAAAGAAAAGAAAATACATAATACATCATGTGGTCTCTATTCCAAAATTCAGGAGTTCCCCACTCTTTATCAACATGTATCCCTCAACCAACACCACCAAAATAATGTAATCTTTATCTTATTGATGCTGATAGGATCTCACTGTGTGAAAATTGGCTGCTGCAGTGGCCATTAGAAAAATGACTATGGTTCAAAAGTACTTATTAATTGACTCTGAAGTGCTTTGAAACATCCTGAACATTTGAGAGGTGCTTCAATAATATTACCTATTTGAGTGACCACTGCTTTCTCCTTTATTTTGTTGGTGGAAGGTGTGAGCGAGTACTGGCTGGGAAGTTTCAGACTGGGGCTAAGGTAGGTTCTTTCTGAGCTGCAGGCCTTTTAGGTAGAGTAGGAAATTATGGCACCAAACAGTCCCCCGCATCACAGATCCTTCCTACCTCAAGATTATATGGTGACATCAGCCAGAGCCTCCACTGGCTACTGACCCTCGTCAGCCAACTCCTCTGCACTTACCAAGTCTTACCACCGCCAACCCCCCCCCCCACCCCCACCCCCCCCCCCCCCCCCCCCCACACCCACACCATTAATAAAGCTAGTTCCTGCTCTGAATAGGAATTTTTTTGTTTGTTAAGTGCTTTGTTCTTGAAAAGAAACATAAGCATCCTTAGAAAGCACCTTCCAACCCAACGACTGCTACCATCCAGAATGACAAGGACAGCAAATACACATGGGAACACCCCTCCCAAGTCACACATCATTCTGATTTGGAAATGTATGTTGGGTCAATATCCTGAAACTCCCTCCCAACAGTAAATTGATGTACCTATACCACACAAACTGCAGCAGTTCAAGAAGGCAGGTCAATACCATCTTCTCAATATAAATGCTGGCCTCAACAGCAATGCTCACATTTCATGAATGAATTAAAAAATTAAAAAAGGTGCTATAGAAATGCAAATAGTAACGATTATTGTAAAGCCAAGTCCTTTACCTTGCAGACTGAAACATAGTTGGCTTATCTTAGGAACACTGGCATATGCCACAACTTTAAACAAACTTAAAGATCTCATATGGAGGCAATTTTCAGAGGTTGCGATAAAATAGGATAAACCAATATTACTGGTCAATGGGTTGGTAACATTGCTTTGTGAGCAAATGGAGATGTCAAAGGAGATTGTTGGGGCATTACCTACCAGAACCAGTAGTAGGAAAATGCGCTAACATTGCTTTTTTAAAAAAAAGTTAAGTGATTAAATGTTTAATGTCAGAAGAGCAGAGTGAGCGAACTCCAGGAGCTGGTATTGGGAGTTAAGTCAAATAGATGCTGTTTTTCTTAAGTTTTAGCAGACTAGTATGAGGAGTCTAATTTCACAATTAAACTCAAGAAGTCTGACCTTTTTGAAAGAAAAAAGAGAGATAAACTTTAACCCACAACAAAAAGAAAAATAAATAATGGCACTTTCCCCTAACCACTAGCAGGTGTAAGGTGCTCAATTTTCAACGTCAAGAAAAATTATTGCAAGCCACACTCATGATATTTTAGAGAGTGTGTGAATGCAAGTCTTCCTGCACCTAAACTACATTTCAATCCAAAGTGTAGAGATTGTGAAATAAAGCTATTTTTGCTACAAGTTAAGCCAGCAGAAAAGTCCTTGACCCCGTCATTGAGATGTTTAAAAATTCAACCTTTCCACTTGAAGGTGGTAAAGTCACTGTACATGGCAAGCTCGAGAATTGGCTGCCATTGGTTAAAAGGGTGGTCGAGTGCGGAATTGTTTCACAATCACACACAGCAATTAAGCTCAATTCAGTCCTCACCAGGTATCAAAACATACAGCAAATTTCCAGGAATTATTACTGGATAGTAGTTAGGATTGAGATGTACTAATTATTTCCTCAACAATCTCTTCCCAGGAACGCCACGGCCATCTGTGCAACCTATATGATTCTCTTTCCGTCCAGAAAGCCAAAACAGTGAAACAATTGACACGATTGTCTCTGCTCGACAACAGGAGCAACCCCAACCACTTAACATGGCCTTCATCGATCTGACCAAGGCTTTTGAATTAGTCTGCTATGGAAGACCCTGTCAAAGGCTAGCAGTCGAGAGCAATTCATCAACATCCGAGTCCTCCACAACAAGAAGTTAGCAAAGTCCTCACTGACAGAAATAAGACAGAAACCTTTGAAGTCAAGACTGGATGAGTCATCGCCCCCACCCTTTATCCCATCTTCATCACCACAATCCTTCACCTTGACAAGAACAAGTTTCCCAGTGGAGTGGACATAGTCTACAAGATGGACGGAAAATCTTTCAACTTCAACAGATTGAAAACTAGGAAAAAAACATGGATATCGCTCGTGGAACCTCAGTATATAGATGGCAACACCATCTCTGCTCTCTCGGAAGAAAACTTTCAGTCAGGCTTTACGCCTTCATGGAAGCATACTGAAGAATCGGTCTCAGCCTCAACCTCAAGACTCAAGTCCTTTACCGACCCTCCCCAGGGTAGGATCCAGTCTCTCCCTCCATCAAGATCAGAGAAATCCTCCCAAACATGAAACACTTGCCCTACCTGGGAAGCCACCTCTCATCGAAAGCTGACATGGATGCGGAGATCCAACATCCCACAATTCGTGAGTGCTGCCTTTGGACGCCTCAGGATGAAATCTCCACCGACTGTGACATGCATGCTGATACCAAGATGCTAGTGCACTAGGCAGTCATCCTCACAACTCTTCCATATGGCTCGGAATTGTGGGATCACATACAGAGATTATCTCAAGGCCCTGGAGAGTAGCATCAATGCTCTCCAAGATGGATTCTCTGCATCAGCTGGGAGGACAGGTGAACTAACATCAGCATCCTTAAAGGAGCCAAGAGCACCAGCATTGAGGCCATGATCATCCAAAACCGACTCTGCTGGGTTGGACAGTGCTTAGGATTATCATAGAGTTTACAGCGCAGAAGGAGGCCATTCAGCCCATCGGGTCTGCACCGGCTCTTGGAAAGAGCACCTACCCAAGGTCAACACCTCCACCCTATCCCCATAACCCAGTAACTCCACCCAACACTAAGGATAATTTTGGACACGAAGGGCAATTTATCATGGCCAATCCACCTAACCTGCACATCTTTGGACTGTGGGAGGAAACTGGAGCACCCGGAGGAAACCCACGCACACATGGGGAGGATGTGCAGACTCCGCACAGACAGTGACCCAAGCCGGAATCGAACCTGGAACCCTGGAGCTGTGAGGCAATTGTGCTATCCACAAAGCTACCGTGCTGCCCATTCCAAGAGCCAGTGCAGGCTCGATGGGCCGAATGGCCTCCTTCTGCACTGTAAATTCTATGGTAATCCCAGGAAGTAAGGGTCCCAACTGCCAAAGCAAACCTTCTTCCTCCAGCTCAAGGAAGGCTCCAAAACATAAAAAGAATAGGACAAAGAAATCGCTTCAAAGACACCCTGGAGAGTTATCTTGAGAAATGGAACATGGACATCATCACCTGGGAGACCCTTGCTCAGAAGAACTTACTTCGAGGAACCTCGGATTGAAGGAACACAATTCTTTGAGAACACCTGACGGCAAGAGGTCTAGAAAAAGAGTCCAAGAAGAGAGTACCAGCGATCTAAAATTCAAAGACCAATTCATCCTCCTGGAAACACCTGCCAAGTGTGTGGCTCCAGCTTCGGGCTCATCAGCAAACCAAGGACCTGACCAGTGACACGGAGTTTCTCAGGTGGACAAAAATGCTCGTTGGTATGTGATCGTCAAATAAGGCTAAATGTTCTCAGGATGTGGCCAACACTGACATGGCCCTATTTACAGCCAATCTCCTTGAACTGTTGCAGTCCTTGTGCCAAGGGTACTCCAATAATGGCTTTAGGTAAGATTTTGACCCAGCAACCAAAGAAATACATTACATTTGTTGACATGGACAAGATGTTTCCACGGTACTCTGGTCTCTCCCAGTGATGGAGGCCACAGGGCTGGGAGTTACAAGATAAGTTTGGTGAAATGTTGCAGTACATCTTGCAAATAGTATATAGTCCAATTACAACGCACCTGATCATTGAAGGATGGACACAGAGGGCAGGGAGCACCAATCCAAATGATTGCTTGATCATAGTGTAGAGCTTTTTGACTGCTACTGCAGTTGCTAACTCAGCAAATGGTCATAAATTACAATTCAGATGAGCCTTGACGATACTGTAGAAATCAGGTGGTGAGCCAGTTCCTGCCGAGAACATAATCCTTAGCTTGTTCCTTGATCCAAGATACAGTGCAGCATATGGAGCTAGAAACAATACAGTAATGGCTACATTTCTGATCTTAAGAGAAGGTAACTGATTAAGTTGATGATGGTTAGGTAGAGGGAACTTCTCTTGGGTCAAAAATCTTAGAAATCTATCTGTCAAGCCTGATTCCAGCCATTGGAAATAAACCTGCAGCTAAAGCACCACGTCAAAATATATGACTTTCCTGGCTGGATGCCACACTACACAGCATGTACCAACAAAATCTTATATTGATTTTACTCACTTCATGCAATAAAACATCGCAAGACACTTCACAGGATCATTATAAAATAAAACCAATAAGGTGGCATGGTGGTACAGTGGTTAACACTGCTGCCTCACAGCACCAGTGACCCAGGTTTGATTCCGACTTTGGGTGACTGTGTGGAATTTGTCCCTTGTCCACGTTGGTTTCCTCCTGTTTCCTCCCACATTCCAAAGATGTGCAGGTTAGGTGGCTTAGTCATGCTAAATTGCCCTTTAGGGTGGGGTTGCAGGACTAGAACGGGGGATTGGGCCTAGGTAGGGTGGTCGTTCAAAGGGTTTGAGCAAACTCGATGGGCTGAACGGCCTCCTTCTGCACTGTAGGTATTTTAGGATTTAGGTCAGACGGCCAAAACCTTGGACTAAGAGGTATGTTCTGAGGAGTGTTTTAAAGGAGGAGAGCAAGGTAGAAGAGCAGAGGTGTAGGGCGGGTATTCCAAGGCCAAGGGTCAAAGCAAATGAAAGTACAGCCATCAATATTGGTGTGATTAAAATCAGGGATTCTCAAGAATCCTGAATTAGATTAGCATGGATATCTGAGGATTGTGCAGCTGGAGGAGATCACAGAGATATGAAGGGGCGAGGCCATGGAGCAATTTGAAAACAAGGACTAGAATGTTAAAATCAAGATCGTGCTTGATGGAGCTAATGTACCGCAGCAGGTGGGTGAAAGGTGAATGGGACAATTGTGTCATTTTATGTTCTATTATTTACGAGATGTGGGTGTTGCTGGTAGCTCAGCATTTACTGCCCATAAGATGGTGGTGAGCTCCCTTCTTGCACCACTATGTCCCGATGGTGGAGGGAGTTCCAGGATTTTGACCCAGCAACAGTGAAGGAATGACAATATATTCCCATGTCTGGAAGGGAAGGTCCAGGTTGTGGTGTTCCCCTGTGTCTACTACCAATGTCCTTCTAGATCAGGGGTGGGCAAACTTTTCCGTGCAAGGGCCACATTCAGAAATTCACAATTTTAAAGGGCCGCATAGTATATTAAGTAAAATAATTAATATTTAAAATAGCCAAAATAAAAGGTTTTTAAAGAAAAAAAAAAGCAATTAATTTTTATTAATCAATATTTTAAAAGTAGAAACTTCACATGAAACACATGTTGTGCCGAGCAATGATCACCCTACTCAAGTCAACGTATCCACCCTATACCAGTAACACCCCCCCCCCCATTAACCTTAATTTTTTAAATGACTTGATCTTGGTGGGCCGCATAAAGACCTTTGGGGCCCGCGGGCCGTAGTTTGCCCACCTCTGTTCTAGATGGTAATATTCATGGGTTTGGGAGGTGTTCCTAAGCAGCCTTGGTGAGTTCCTGCAGTACTCCGTGTAGATGGTATACTGCAGCAACTGTGCATTTGTGGTGGAAGGAGTGAATGTTTGTGGAAGGATTGTCAATCAAGCAGGCTGCTTTGTCCTGGATAGCGTCAAGTTCTTTGAGTTATGTTGGGAGTTGCATTCATCCAGGTAAGTGGAGAGTATTAATCGCACTGACTTGTGCCTTGCAAATGGCTGGAGTGTCAGGAGGGAAGTTACTCAGCGTAGGATCTCTGGCCTTTGACCTGCTCACATAGCCACAGTATTTAGATGGCTGGTCCAGTTCAGTTTCTGGTCAATGGCAATCCCCAGGGTGATGATAGTGTGGGTTCAGCGATAGCAATGGTATTGAATGTCATGGGGAAATGGTTAGATTCTGTCTTTTTGGAAATTGTAATTCCTTGGCATGAATGTTACATGCCACTTGTCAGCCAAGTCTTCACATTGACCAGGTCACGCGGCATTTGGATATTGACTGCTTCAGTTTTTGAGGAGTTACAAATGGTGCTGAACAATCAGCAGTGAACATCCCCACTTCTAATCTAATAAATGAATGGAAGGTCATTGATGAAGCAGCTGAAGATGGATGAGCCTCACACACTATCCTGAAGAACTGCTGCAGTAGTGTTGTGGAACGGTGATGATTGTCCTCCAACCACCACAACCATCTTGATTTGTGCCAGTTATGACTCCAACCAGTGAATCCTCCCTCCATCCGATTCCCATTGACTCCAGTTTTGATAGGGCTCCCGAGATCATACTCTGTCAAATGCTGCCTTGATGTCAAGGACAGTCAATCTCACCTTTGAAATGCAGCTCTTTTGTGAATGTTTAAACTAAGGCTGTAATGAGATCAGGAGTGCAGTGATCCTGGCGGAACCCAAACTGAGCCTCAGTGCTATTGCTAAGCAAGTGTCGCTTGACTGCACTGTTGACGGCCCCTTCCATCACTTTACTGATGATTCAGAGTAGACTGATGGGGCTGTATATGGCCAGGTGGGATTTGCCCTGCTTTTCATGCACAGGATATACTTGGGCAGGTTCCGACATTGCCGGGTAGATGCTAGCGTTTGTTGCTGTACTGGAACAGCTTGGCTAGGGGCGCAGCAAGCTCTGGAACACAAGGGTTCATGGCTGTTGCCAGAACATTGTCAAGGCCCATAGCTTTTGCAGTGTCAAGTGCCTTAAGCCATTTCTTGATATCACTTGGGAGCGATTTGAATTGGTTCAAGACGAGCATCTGTAATGCTGCAGACCTCCAGAGGAAGCAGAGATTGATCATTCACTTACTTGGCACTTCTGACTGAAAATTGTTGCAAACGCGTTAGCTTTATCGTTTGCACTGATGTGCTAGGTTCCTCGATCATACAGGATGGGTAACTGTATGATGTGGAAAACCAGCCAGGAGTGTGTTGGAATAGTTAAGTCTAGAAGTTAAAAAGCATGAACGATGATTTCAGTAAATCAGCCGACACTCGAGTGAAGTTGGGACATGTTACAGAGGCAGCCTGACAGATGGTGCAAATACCGTATATACTCGATTATCCTTCGATCTCGCGTATCATGCGCCCCCTAAACTTTCGTCCCCAAAACATGATTTTATGGTATGCCTCATGTATCATGAGTGACATTTTTGGAAATTAATTTTGGAAACTAAAACTTTCAAATGGTATCACTGTGTGTGGTTTCTGCAGAGTTGATTCTGCTGTGAAAGCTGTTCGCGATTCGAACAGCTTTCCAGCTGGCTTTACTCGCGTTGTTCAGCCACTTGCCGTTTCCATTCATAAAAACATGAATGGAAACGTCAAGTGGCTGAACATCTTCCCATCAGAATGCTGTGGTCAAAATCTGAAGAGTAGTATTCTGATGGGAAGATGTTCAGCCACTTGACGTTTCCATTCATGTTTTTATGACTGGAAACGGCAAGTGGCTGAACGACGCTAGTAAAGCCAGCTGGAAAGCTGTTCGAATCGCGAACAGCTTTCACAGCAGAATCCACTCATCCCATCTTCCCATCAGAATACTACTCTTCAGATTTTGACCACAGCATTCTGATGGGAAGATGTTCAGCCACTTGACGTTTCCATTCATGTTTTTATGAATGGAAACGGCAAGTGGCTGAACGACGCTAGTAAAGCCAGCTGGATGCTATGTGACTTATCTTGGCCAGCATTTCACACCTGCGATTTTTGTACCTCGCGTATCATGCGACCCCCGAAATTTAGGCTTCAAATTAGGTGCTCAAAAGTCGCATGTTACGCGAGTATATACGGTATATAGAATCCCTACAGTGCAGGAAGCCATTCAGCCCATTGAGTCTGCACCAACCCTTCGAATAAGTACTCTATCCATGTCCTTCACACCCTATCTCCACAACCCCTTAACCTAACCTGCACATCCCTGCACACTTAAGGGGTAATTTAGAATGGCCAATCCACCTAACCTGCATATCTTTGGACTGTGGGAGGAAACCGGAGCTCCTGGAGGAAACCGACGCAAACACGGGGAGAATGTACAAACTCCACAGTGACCCATGCCGGAATTGAACCCGGGTGCCTGGCGCTGTGATGCAGCAGTGCTAACGTCTGTGCCAGAGTGGTAGAGACCAGTCAAGTACAACAGAACGATTGCCAATAGATTGGTGTAGTCTGTGGCTGTTGCCAGGATGGAGTTGGTAGGGAATAGATTTGGAGCTCAGACCAAAAATAAAGGCTTTAGCTTTCTCAGTATCTAACTGGAGAACATTTCTGTTCTTCAAGTTTTGGATGGCAGATATGCAATCTGATTATTTAGCATCCAATAATTAAAGAGTCACCAGTGGGTGGTGGCGAGAGAGAGAGCTGGGTGTTATTGACATATATATGTAAACACACTGGAGACTTCACCTATCTGTTAGCAATCTTGCTGTTTAATTTGATTGGACTCTACCATATATGTTTACACCATCAATAAGACTCCCCTGTAACATGGCCCAACTTCACTTTTTGATAATCCCAACCAATTACCTTTAATAGTCATTTAATTTTGGTTCCATTGATAATATTTTCTTTGATGGCTCATTTCCCATTAGAAACCTGCTGCTGGCATTTGGACTTGTGGTTATGTATTAACGGATTAGTCTTTAAATTTTAGATCGAGTCTTCTCCCAGAAGTGCACTACAGCCAGGCCAGGCAATAAATTCAGTGCTTTTCAAAAAATTTCGCACCATTAGCAAATCCAAGAGCACTGAAAGGACATTTTACTGAGTAAAAGATAAACCCTAGGTATATCAATGTTAACAATCATAACTTAAGAGCATGTTAGCAATTGTGCCACTGCTTTAAACATTCATGATCTGGAGCTCGGCAGACATACACATGGCTAAACAAAGGATACTGCAATAATTTCCTGATCTTTGAAAATAGCTCAAGAACATTTGCATCCACCAGAACAGGCAGATGGGCCTTGGACTGACATCTTATCCAAAAATTGGCACCTCGACTATGTAGCATTCTCTAAATAATGCATGGGAACACCAATCTAGATTACAAACTCAAGTCCTGATGTCGGTGTTTAACCCATAACTAAATCAAAGAGTCGAATGTGTGGCCACTGAGTGCATCCAGCACTTGTAGATTGTGAATGGCACGAAAGGTTATGGGGTGGAGTTGAGGGCAGGGTGAAAATGCCATTGAAGCAATTTTTAAAACTCGTGCAACATAAATAGAACATGTCCTTGTCAGGACTAACGAATGATAAAATTACACGAGGTTCAGAAGATAACAAAAATGACAAAATTGAGTGATTTATGACTTGCTTTACAGAATTATTTATCAAATTATGCCAGGCATGATATAGCCTCACAATAAATAAATCAATTTAAAAACTGCTATACTGGATATACAAGATCCATTTTTACTTCTGATATTCCAAAGGTAAACAGTCAAAGGGTTTGAAAACTGAATCATTTGTTTAAATGGTAAAAAAATTGTGCAAAACTGTTTAAAAAAAAATTTTTTTTTTTTCCCCCAGCTTTGGAATCAATATGAATATTGTGAAAAGACAAATTTTAGAAACTCACTGTGCTGAATGTAAACCTGAATGCCTTTGGTTAGGACATAAATTAGAGGTTAAGGAAATTATGGGCTTGGCTAATCCAGTATTGGTGGCTGGACAACTGGTTTGTGATGCAGAGTGAGGTCAATAGCGCGGGTTCAATTCCCATACCAACTGAGGTTATTCATGAAGGCCCACTTTCTCAGCCTTGTTCCTCGCCGGAGGTGTGGTGATCCTCAGGTTAAACCACCACCAGATAGCTCTCCCTCTCAAAGTAGAAAGAAGCCTATGGTAATCTGGGACTATGGAGATTTTACTATTGTCACTAAACTGCCTTGATACCAACACACAAGGGGCAAAAAGAAAAGAATTTTAGCCAATACGTAGTGCTGTACCCGTACAAATTGGTTGTCATACAGCATTCTTAATTCATCACCTCGAATTGCACCATCAACACTCCACTGATACTTGGGCTGCATAGAATGTACAGAGCAGAAGGAGGCCATTCAGCCCATCGGGTCTGCACCGGGCTCTGAAAAGAGCACCCTACCTAAACCCACATCTCCACCGTATACCGATAACCCAGTAACCCCACCTAACCTTTTGGACACAAAGGGCAATTTAGCATGGCCAATCCACCTAACAGGCACATTGTTAGACATCTTTGGACTGTGGGAGAAAACTGGTGCAGCCGGAAGAAACACACGCATACATGGGGATAACATGTATGTTCATATTCCAAGCCGGGAATGGAACCTGGGACCCTGGAGCTGTGAAGCAACAGTGCTAACACTGCTAGCGTGCCGCCCTGCGGCTCACGACTCAAAAAATGCTCACCACAAACTAAAAAATGATAGAAGCTAGAAACATAACCCCACAAACTGCTTCAAGCAGTAATGTATGAATATTGTACACAAATTGAGGGCAATATTTGCTGGAGTTTCAATAGCTTTAGTGAGCAGAAATGGCCCCTTATCTGCAATTAAAAAACAATAACTGAAAGGCCATGATGAAAGCATAGCCAGGGATGGAAAAATATATATAATTTGATAAAATGACCTTAATTTGGGGTTTTAAAAAGTCAGTAGACTGTAGCAAGAAGAAAAGCCTGAAGGATGCAGGGAATTTCACAGTTCAATCACCGATTATCTTTTTTTTTAAATTGTCATCTTGCTTCAAGATAGCCCCCAATATTGCTACAAAATTAAGTTCACATAATCACAGAATTGTTCCAGCACAGGAGGCTGCCAGTTGGCCCAGTGTCTGCTGCACTGGCTCTCCGAATGAGCAATTCACCTATGCTCCTGCGTTCTCTTCAATAACCCTGCACATTGTTCCTTTTTAAATAATCATCTAATTCTCTGTAGTTCCTCCAAATCGCATTGTAACCTATTCATTTTAAACACATTTCTGTCAGTGTTCCAACTGAAAACCTAGGCCATATTCTCTATTGTTGGGTTAGAACACTCCAATTTAGAACTTCACAAGCAGTGTGAAAAAATCTCAAATTTATGAAGGAGCTCTTTCAGCACATAAAAAGATAACAGTGTAGATGAGACTATTCATCAAATTTAAGCCATTCTATCATCAGTTTCACAGCACAACAAAATAGAGTTTATACCTCCACTACAGTCACTGGAAAATAATCACTTCCTAGCATCATAGAATATAGCACAGGAGGTGGTCATTCGAATCATCATAACTCTCTAAAAGAGAAACTCATTCAGTCCCATTCCACGTGGCCCTGTAATATTTTTATCTTTAGAAAATGATCCAATTTCCTTTGGAAAGCTCCGATTGTATCTGACTCTACTTGCTTTAGAAAGATTGATTCTTCTTTCGCCGCCATTGGTTCTTTAACCAATCAACTTTAACCTCCTCCTTTTGCCAATGAGAGCCATTTCTCTATCTACTGTCAACTTCTTCCCAGTTAGTTTACTTTTTCTTTTAAAAAGAACAAACTTCTAGTCACAAGTAAAACTTCCTTCTCGTTTACTGTTTTTCAAAGCTTAGGGTTGAATTTTCCTGCTTTGCCCGATAACTCAATTTTCTGACACTATTTTCTGACACTAAAGATCAAACTTATCCTTTGTACAGGTCTAGAGATTGAAGGTCAGAAGCTCAAGGTAACCATAGATACAGCACTTTGGCCTCAAATTCATACACTACATAATTGGCAAAAGCTGTACAGTTCAGCATTCTATAACCTTTACTGACATACTGTGTGTTGGGTCTGTCATTCCCAGATCCTGAATAATCTCTTCTCCAGTTAGTTTAATCCCATCTGTTGAGTAATTCAACATTAATTCAATCTTCTACTGTGCATTACCTTAGTTTTAATACAACATGCATATAGTTCCCAAGGTCATCTACTACAGATCTGTTTACTTGCAAATATTGTTCAGTTCTTCTGTAGTTCATTTTTAAATTTGTTTTGACAGGTTATCAGCATTGCTGGCTAGGCCAGAATGTATTGTCCATCTCTAATTGCCCTTGAGAAGGTGATGGTGGGTTGTCTTCATGTGGTGTAGGTACACTTCCAGTGGTGTAGAGAGTTCCAGCATTTTGACAGTGACAGTGAAGATATTACATGATGATATTGTGATACAGTTCCAAGTCAGGATAGTACGTAGCTTGGAAGGGAACTTGCAGGTGGCACTGCTCCTATACATCTGCTGCCCATGTCCTTCTAGGTGGTAGAAGTTGCGGGTTTGGATGGAGCTGTCTAAGGAGCCTTGGGTAAGTTGCTGCAGTGAGGTGGTACACATTGCTGCCATTGTGCATCGGTTTTGGAGGGAGTGCTAATCAAGCCAACTACTTTGGCCTCAATAATGTAGAGATTCTAGAGTGTTATTGGAGCTGCACTCATTCAGGCAAATGGAGAGTATTCCATCACGCTCCTGGCTTGTACCTTGTAGGTGTTGGACAGACTTTTGAGTGTCAGGAAGTGAGTTACTCTATTTAGTTACTGCCTTCAAAGTGTCAACTGCTTTTGCCCACGCAGCAGAGCATCTGCAAATCTGTCCGAATTTGTTTCTGAATCCATATATAGAATAGGAAGAATAGAAGTCCCAAAATCAGTCTCTATGGTATTGCACTCACTGGCTGGATATCACTCCAGTAGGAACATACAATATGCAGCTCATGAGCCTGTTCCACCATTCAAGGAGATCATGGCTGATCTGTACCCCAAATCCACCCACTTGCTTTGGCACCATTTCCTTAAATTCAGCAAAAGCCAGCGATCTCCAATTAAAATTAATTTAACTAGCATCACTCTTTTTTGAGAGATTATTCCATCTTAGTGTGAAGTCGTGTTTCCTAACTTCTTGCCCGAATAACCCAGAATTTTCCCCATGATTTTCCTCAAACTACCCTATCAATTCCCCTTTCAAAATCCAAAAATCTTCCAATCAAAATTAGTGTGAATGCACAAAAATGGTTCCAGAGATGAGGAACTTCAGTTATCCAGGCAGATTGAAGAGGTTGGGACTGTTTTCCTTGGAGACAATAGGGAGCTTTGATAGAGGCACTCAAAATCATGAGGAGTTTGGACAAGGTAGATGGGGAGAAACATTTCCCATTGGTGGAAGAATCAAGAACAAGAAAGCAAGAATTTATGGTAATCATCAAAAGGAGCAATGGAGGCATGAGGAAAATCTTTTCCACACAGCAAGTGGCTAGGATCTGGAATGTATTTTGAGAGAATGTGGTGGAGGCAGGTTGAACTGAAGCATTTATCAGGAAACTGGATTCTTAACTGAAAAGGAAGAATGTACAGGGCTACAGGAGCACAATGTAATGTAAATTGTGCCTTCGGAGAGCCAGTGCAGATATGACAGGTTAAACGGTCTCCTTCTGTGCTTAACCATCTATATCCCAAGAATTAGGGCTGGTTTAATACAGTGGGCTAAACAGCTGGCTTGTAATGCAGAACAAGGCTGGCAGTGCGGGTTCAATTTCCGTACCAGCCTCCCCGAACAGGCGCCAGAATGTGGCGACTAGGGGCTTTTCACAGTAACTTCATTGAAGCCTACTTGTGACAATAAGCGATTATTATATTCTTATTAATTACTACCCTCGATTATGTCATCTCCCTTCATAATTTAACTTTGGAGCCCCACACTCCTTCCACAGCCAGAATATCCTTTCAATGGTGCAGTGTCCAGAAAAGGGCACCATGTATTAGAAGTGATGAAAGCAAGGCTTTGTATCACTGTTGGAAAACTCCTCCCCCTTATATTCCAGTCCTCTAAACAAAAAGACGAATGGAATATTACTCTTTATGATTAATTTCCATACCGTATCACAATATTTTATTGAGCTGTGCATATGAATACCTAAGTCACTTTAGACTTCCACAGCTCCTTTATTGAACATTTAACATTAACATCCATTTAACATTTAAAAAAATACTAGGATCTATCCCTTTTTAGTACCAAAGAAGGACTTCACACTCACTGTATTGCAGTCATATGCTCTCGTGTATCTGACAGTTTTGTGTACTTGCTCAATCTATCAAATTGCTTTTTGTAATTTTATCGCCTCTAAACTACTTATTATCCCACCAAGCTTTATTGAACAAATAAATTAGGAGCAGCAGTAGGCCATCGTACCCTCAAGCCTCCTCTGCCATTTCATAAAATCATGGCTGATCTGATTGTGGCCTCAACTCTACTCTCCTGTCTACTCTCTCTAACCTTTGGACTTCCTTGTCAACCAAGAATTGTTGTAACTCAGCCTTAAAAATATTCAATGACCTTGCATCCACTGATCTCTGGTAAAGAAAATTCCACAGGTTCGCAACTCTTAGAAAAAAATGTCTTCTCAACCCAGTTGTAAATGGGACACCTTTTAATTTTAAAATTATGTCCCCTCTCCCAAAGGATAACATCTTCTCAGCGTTGAGGTATCAACTCCCCTCAGAACTTACGTGTTTCAGCAAGATCATCTCTCACACTTCTAAATTCAAATGGATATAGGCCTAACCTGTCCAATCTTTCCTCATAAGATAACCCCATCTTCCCAGGAATTGATAGAGTGAATGTATGGCTTTCTAGGGCAGCACGGTAGCATTGTGGATAGCACAATTGCTTCACAGCTCCAGGGTCCCAGGTTTGATTCCAGTTTGGGTCACTGTCTGTCGGAGTCTGCACATCCTCCCCATGTGTGCATGGGTTTCCTCCCACAGTCCAAAGATGTGCAGGTTAGATGGATTGGCCATAATAAATTGCCCTTCGTGTCCAAAATTGCCCTTAGCGTTGGGTGTGGTTACTGGGTTATGGGGATAGGGTGGAGGTGTTGACCTTGGGTAGGGTGCTCTTTCCAAGAGCCGGTGCAGACTCGATGGGCCAAATGGCCTCCTTCTGCACTGTAAATTCTATGATAATCTACTAAATCAATTGAATAATTGAGACACCAAAGCAAATCCTTATGGCTTATCGCTAGTCACTTCCCTCTATTTAAGTATATACCCATTATCCATATTGTGTGTCTTCTACCAGGTAACCAAATCAATAACTTACCTTCACATGGATGGGCAAAACTTGAATCCTTTGCTTCCTTATTTTCAGTCAACTCCTCTACATCTGCAAGTTTTAGCAGGATGTCTACTGCTTTGAATTCAGATAACAGCCATTTATGTAAAACTTTGTCAAGTTTTCCAGAAAGCTAAGACTCATGACAGATAGAATTCTGTTTCTGTTTGGTAGTACCAGTCATCCACTGGGTTTGAGCTGGGTAGAGGCCTTCCATCTAACTTGTGTCTTCCTTTGGTATTTGCTGTGGAGCAGGAGGTCTGCACTGCTCTGTGGAACAAACCTCATGGGGCATATCTATCTTCATTTTCTCCTCTTGGGAACGAAGAAATTTGCTGGCTACAAACAAAAGGAAACAATTCCCAGTCTCTCTGCATAAAGAAATGCTTCCTCGCATAAACTTAGCACAGTTCTTTACCTAATTGGCCATTGTTAAGTGAAAAACATCTATCTGGAAAAATACAGGTTAATGCAATAAATGGAAAAAATAATTCAGTGGAGGAAAGAAATGAATCAAGGTACCACCCACAGGAAAATTGGGCCAGCAGACATTGCAAAGCAAAGGCTAAACATAAATTCCCCTGTTTAAAAAAAAAGTGGCAGATTTGTTAGACATCAAGGTTAACCATCATCATTAACAAAGATGGTTTAGTGTCAACAATATTTTTTCCAAGGTCCTCCTGAAGGTTCAGCCACCAACTGACAAAATTAAAAATAGATATTTTTCAAATGGAGTGTTCATGGAAGGAAGGACATGTGCCTAAAGCCTTCAGAATCTTAGGCTATCTCAAAACATTTCAGTCAATTCATTCACATGACTGCATGTCAAAATTTGGTTCCAACTCCATCTACAAGTTTGCTGACAACACGACCACTGTGGGTCGGATCTCGAACAATGACGGGTCAGAATACAGGAGGGAGATAGAGAACCTAGTGGAGTGGTGCAGTGACAACAATCTATCCCTCAATGCCAGAAAAACTGAAGAGCTGGTCATTAACTTCAGGAAGCAAAGTACTGTACACACCCCTGTCTGCATCAAATGGGCCCCCGAGGTGGAGATGGTGAACAGCTTCAAATTCCATGGGGTGTACATCACCAAAAATCTGTCCTGGTTCACCCACGTCAATCCTACTACCAAGAAAGCACAACAGTGCCTATACTTCCTCAGGAAACTAAGGAAATTTGCAATGTCCACACTGACTCTTACCAACTTTTACAGATGTACCATAGAAAGCATCCTATCTGGCTGCATCACAGCCTGGTACAGCTACTGCTCGGCCCAAAATCGCCAGAAACTTCAGAGAGTCGTGAACACAGCCCAGTCCATCACACAAACCTGCCTCCCATCCATCGGCTGTCTATACCTCCCACTGCCTGGGGAAAGCAGGCAGCATAATCAAAGACCCCTTCCAGCCAGCTTACTCACTTTTCCAACTTCTTCCAATGAGCAGGAGATACAAAAGCCTGAGAACATGCACGAACATATTCAAAAACAGCTTATTCCCTGCTGTTATCAGACTCCTAAAAGACCCTCTTATGGGCTGACCTCATTAATACTACACTCCTGTATGCTTCACCCAATGCCGGTGTCCATGAATTTACATTGTGTACCTTGTTTCCCTATTATGTAGTTTCTGTTTATTTTATTTTCATGTACTAAATGATCTGTTTGAGCTGCTCATAGAAAAATACTTTTCACTGTACCTCAGTACATGTAACAATAAACAAATCCAATCCTTTGAAATTTAGTCAATGGTGTCATACAAGCACAGCAGCCAATTTTGTGACAAAGTCCCACAAGCGCAACAGGATATATGCCAATTCAATTATTTTTAGTGACATTGGCCAGGATACTAGAACATCTCTGGTCTTCTTTAAATGGTGCCATGGGATCGCTTACGGCCACGTAAAATGGGAAAATGAACCTCATTTTAATGTCTCCAAGAAGTGGCATCTTTGATAGTGCATTGCACTCTCACTACTACACTGGTGTTGGCCCAGACCGTGCAAATCACTGGACTGGGGATTGAACACGAACGTCTAACTGAGGTGAATCTGAAGCCAAGGTTGGCACCTAAAATGCCTGGGATTAAGGTACTCTTATAAAGGCAAAACAAATTGTTTCTGATGTGTGAAGAATCCAATGTACAAAAACTTAATCTTTTTGACTGAGTGTTCTACAGCTATTCCTTTAGTTGGGATTAATCACAATCATTTCCAAAGATTATAAATATAGTAACACATGCATTAGCTTACAACTTAATTTGAACAGGTTATTGAATTATGATTTTCAATCACAATATATAACATACATTCTTTTCCACACCTCACCTCATCAGCGGCAGGGAAGCATCATTGTCTGAAGCAGGCACAAAACAGATCAGATTACTAGCGATCTGATGCTCTCTTCCAAATTTGTAACAGCCAATGGCTTGAAGCCTAAATATTATAATCACTTCCCAGTCTCCAAAGTTCTCAGACATGACAATTAACTGATTGACCGGAGCTTGTTTACTTAACAATTGGACTTTGAGGCCTCAGAGGCAGAGCTCCCAGTTTAGCAGCAAAACATTCTTGTCCTTCTAAACAGTCAAATTACCACAAGTAATACTACAAAACATATGTATTTCTTGCATATAATACTCCTAAAACATGTAAATTATAAACAAATCTTACCTAAAGTTTAAAAGGGAAATGTGATTTATTTCCTGTTGTTTCTGGTACGCAAGTGACCTGGCCTACCAAAGAACAGAAAAAATAGACCATTTGGCCCAACAGGCCTGCTCTGCCATTCAACAAGACCATAGCTGATCAGATTGTGGCTTTACTTCCACTTTCCTGCTGTCTTGACTCCCTTGTCAATCAAATATCTGTCAAACTCACCTTGACTATAGTCAATGACCCAGCCTCCATTGTTCTCTGTGGAACAGAATTTCAAAGACAAATGACGACTAGAAAGAAGCAATTCATCAGCATCTCAATGGGAGACCTCTTGTTTTTAAACTGCGTCCACTACTTCCAGATTCCCCCAGAAGAGTAAACATCCTTTCAGCATCAATACATCATGCACCCACCCCCTCAGAATATATTTTCAATAAAATCACCCACTGATCATTATTCTAACCTTGTCTGAGTTGCTTCCAAAGCAAGTCTATCCCTCTTTAAATGAGACCAAATCATGCAGAGTCCTCTAGGTCTGCCTTGTATAGTTGCAGCAAGACTTTTATACTCTTACCTCCTTATAATAAAGGCTAATATTCAATTTTCCTTCTTAAATACTCAGTGTACCTGCATGTCAATGTTTTGGAATTCATGTACAAGGACACCCAGATCCCACTGTACCACAGCATTCTGCAGCCTCACTCCATTTAATTAATATGTTGCTTTTCTATTCTTCTTGCCAAAGTAAACAGCCTCACACTTTCCCACATTATACTCCATTTGCTAATTTTTTGTCCACTGACAACTTCTCTATATCCCTTTGCATACTCTATGTCCTCATCACAAGTTTTTTCCTAGCCATCTTGACAGCAAATTTGGCAACATTGAACTTGGTCCCCTCGAAGTCATTAACATAGATTATGAATAGTTGAAGTCCCAGCACTAAACCCTGCAGCACTCTACTACTGTAGTTAGTTTGCCAACTTGAAAATGACCCACTTATCCAATTGCTTCCTGGTCATTAACCAATCATCTATCAATGCCAATATAGATAAAATCCCAACATCATGAGCTCTTACCTTGCATAGTAACCTTTTATGTGGAACCTAACTGAATGCCTTTTGGAAATCCAAATATACTACATACTTGTTCCCTTTTATCCATCTTGCTTGTTAAATCCTCAAAAGAACTATAAATTTGTCAAACGCTATTTCCTCAAAATCATGCTGACCTTTGTCTGATTTTATAGATGTCCTGCTACTGGTTCCTTAATAATGGATTCCAGCATTTTCCCCAATGACATATGTTAGACTAACTGGTCTACTTTCTGTCTACTTTGCTTGAATACATTTGCAGTACTACAATTGACACAGGCCTTTCTAGAATCTAAGGAATTTGCAAGATTACAACCGCTATCTGTGATGCCACTTCTTTTTAGACTCCAGGATGGAGACCATCAACTCACAGTAATAGTCAGCTTTTACTCCCATTATTTTCAGTTGGCTGGACGTCTGTTTGGTGATGCAGTGAGGCCAACAGCGCTAATTAATTCCCATACTGGCTGAGGTTATTCATTAAGACCCCGCCTTCTCAAACTTTCTCCTCAGCTGAAGTGGGATGAAGCTCAGGTTAAATTACCAGTCAACTCTCCAAGGGGAAAACAGCCTCTGCTCATCTGAGATTAAGGCGACTTTACTTACTTTATTTTTCCTGGTAATCTTTCTCCAATGGATTTTCTAAATTCTCCACTCCTTTTTGCCCTTTATTTTCTCATTATTATTGGAATGCTTTATGCATCTTACATTTACAAAATACATATTCAAACTCTGTTAATTCCTAGTTTCCCATTTAGTCCCCCCAGTTTCATTCTTTAAAGGGATGAACACCCAGTTTAGCTACTCTCTTCCTTTTTACATACATGCATAAGATGCTCTTACTTCAGTTTTTTTCAAGATTTCTTGCTACTTTACTTCCAGACTATAATTTCTCCCTCTTTTTAAAAAAATGTCACCTTTTGCTGATTTCTAACATTTTCCCCACTCTACAGGCCACACACTAATCTTCACAATATTACATGCCTTTTGTTTCAATATGATGCCACCGTTAACTTTCATAGTTCACCACGGATGGGACATCCTTCTCGTGTCTTTCACAATGGATTAAATCTTTCACCAGCAATCTAAAATATTCTTAGACTCCAGTAGACCTCAGGCGACCACTTTCCCACACCCAGCAGCTGGTTAGCAGTCTTAAAGGGCCAGCACCTCATCAAATCACATTCCAGTGCCAAGACCACCCAAGAGCAATGCCATGGGAAATCAGTTTGGTTTTAAAAAAAATCATCCCATGCAAGACACAACAAAGCCAATATTTGTTACTCAAGCCATTTTGAACATTTACAGACATGATGAACGATCAGACGCCCAAACTGCAACCCGGCTGGCCCCTGTCTCAATGCAAGTGAGATAAGAGGAGAATATATATATTTTTTAATGTGGACAAGGAGGAGGGGGACACTTCATGTGACATTCCTGCAAAAAGAAAACCGAGCGGTCGCCACTTCTCGGGCAAACCGGGTCATAAATTAGCGGGGAAAACAATGCACTCGACCAATGAAATGTAAAATATCACTTCAGATGGGATGATGGGGGGGGGGGGGGGGGGGGGAAAGAGAGGGGAGAAGAAATGCTGGGAGCACACCTAAAGCAAAATCCTACACATTTACAAACCTGGACATCAACTCCAGCAGTATGAACAATTTGCAATGTAAAAAAAAATCAAACCTCTTGCTGCAAAGTATTTACAAAACGATATTTGTTTATTTTAGGCGCGGAAAATGTAAAAATCTAGTCGGTATTAAACCTATTAAAAGGATCGAGACATCCGGAGAGGCAGGAAGATTTTCAAATGTAAAATTCGCAGATTTATTTCTCTCTCTCCCTTTTGCCCCAAAATGTTTGCCAGTTAACGCAATCCCCAGCGCTCGTCAAAACATTCTTGGGTCACTCACCGAAGGGCCCTGCAGGAGGAACGGCCTGTTCCCTACAACTGCCGCCCAGCTCGGCGTAAACCAAACCGCTCGCTCCCTTCCCTCCGACACCGGCTCCCACAGCAAACGCCGTCGATTTTTATTTTGAAAATAAAAAAGAAATTAATAAAACATTGGGACCGCTTATGCTCTACGTTCCCGGTTGTCCGATCCCGGCCGTCTGTCTCCGATTCGCCTCCGTCTTTCGTTTGACCTTTTTTTTCTCTTCCCTCTGGTGTTTTTCTCTCTCTCCAAGCTACTGTTTCCCCTCACAACAAAATATCACCTAGGCCCAAACCGTCACTCCTGCCACGCCCCGCCCATTTCCCTGGACTGGCGGTTCGGACCACCAATCGGAAGGCGGGGTGCCGCCGGCTGCCTCCAGGCCGCCCCGCCTCGCTTCTGAATGACAGGACTCTTGCCCAATCAGACCCCAGGGCGCCCTTCGCCCGCCCGTCAATCGCGGCGGTGGAGAGGCGGATTCTCCATCCTGATTGACAGGCCGCTCAGTGTCGGGGGGGGTCCGGGGGTGGGGAGAGGACGGGAGACATTCCGATTACGTAATTGCCCCGCCTCTCCTTTTTGATCGACGCCCGGCCTAGCCAATGGTAAGATGTGCTACTCTCGCTCTCGTCCAATCATGTTGGAGTTGGGTGGTTCCACGTCTGGATTGATGGATCTCTCATGTCACCTTTCAAGTTGTTCAGTGAGTGAGTGAGAGTGAGGGAGGTTCGGAGAGCTTTGGCGAGGGCGACCTGCCAACAGCTAAATCATTAAAGCCAACAGGAAATATTGATGGGTGGAACGAGGTTATTAGTGGAATTGGTGAAGACTCCACCAGATTGAAAAACAACTTTTTACATTTAAGATCACAGGACTTTGTTTAAGGCAATAAGAAGTCTTACAACACCAGGTTAAAGTCCAACATGGTTGTTTCAAACACTAGCTTTCAGAGCACTGGTCCTTGCTCAGGTGAATGAAGAGGTATATTCCAGAAACGTATATATAGACAAATTCAGAGATGCCAGACAATGCGTGGAATACGAGCATTTGCAGGTAATTAAATCTTTACAGATCCAAAGATAGGGGTAACCCCAGGTTAGAACTTAGAACAGTACAGCACAGAACAGGCCCTTCGGCCCTCAATGTTGTGCCGAGCAATGATCACCCTACTCAAACCCACGTATCCACCCTATACCCGTAACCCAACAACCCCCCCCCCCCTTAACCTTACTTTTTAGGACACTACGGGCAATTTAGCATGGCCAATCCACCTAACCCGCACATCTTTGGACTGTGGGAGGAAACCAGAGCACCCGGAGGAAACCCACGCACACATGGGGAGGACGTGCAGACTCCGCACAGACAGTGACCCAGCCGGGAATCGAACCTGGGACCCTGGAGCTGTGAAGCATTTATGCTAACCACCATGCTACCATGCTGCCCTTAAATTGTCTCAAGCCACTACAATCGTGTCATCAGCAAACTTGTAGGTGAAGCCAAATTTTTCAACACAGTTGAGTGTGTATAGGGAGCGTAGTAGGGGGCAAAGTACAAAGCCTTCGGGACCCGGTATTGAGGAATAGCGTTGGGGAGGTGTTGTTGTTTATCTTTATTGTTTGTGCTCTATGTGTCAGAAAGCTGAGGATCCAGTTACAGAGGGAGAAGCCAAGTCATAGGTTTTGGGGTTTTGCTATGAACTTGGCAGGGATTATGGCATTGAAGGTGGCGCTGTAGATAATGAACAGGAGTGTGACATAGGAGTTCTTGTTGTCTTGATGCTCCAGTGTTGAGTATAGTGCCAAGGAGATGCCGTCTGCTGTGGACCGGTTGTGGCGGTCTGCAAATTGCAATGGATCAAAGCATTCTGGGAGTATGGAGTTGATGTGTCTCATGACCAACCTCTCAAAGCACTTCGTAATGATAGATGTCAAGGCCACTGGGCAGATTGTCTGGTTGTTCTTTGGCACCGATGATGGTGGTCTTCTTGAAGAAGGAGAGAATCTCGGAACGGAGTAGCGAGAGTTTGAAGATATCAGTGAACACACCCGCCAGTTGGTCTGCACAGTTTTGGAGTGCTCGACCAGGGACTCCCTCAAAACCCATTCTCTCTGAGGGTTCACGATCAAGAAGATCGATCTGACTTCGGAAGTGTGCCATTGGCTATAGGTGTGACCGAGGCAGTTAGGGCAGTTGACAACTGTTTGTTGATTTGCTGCTTGAAACGAACATAGAATGCATTCAGTTCATTGGGGAGGAGCGTGCTGCTGCCAGAGATTCTACTCGGCTTTCTTTTGTAACATGTTACATTGTTTAAGCCTTGCCACAACAACGAGAGACAGTGTCATTAGTCTGTGAATCTAGGTTAGTCTGGTTGTGGGCAACACGGTAGCACAGTGGGTAGCACTGCAGCCGGGAATCGAACTTGGGACCCTGGAGCTGTGAAGCATTTATGCTAACCACCATGCTACCCTGCTACCCTGGAATGGTGATACCACACACACCTTGCCTCACCTTCCCATTCAGCATTCAAAAGAGGCTATTCCCTTCCTGACACTGGTCCTCGGTCACAGAATATAATTTTGGTATCAAGCACCTATCTATTATGATCCCATTTTCCAGTACTTGGTCTGTAGCCCTGTAAGCTATGCATTTCAAGTGCTCATCTAAATGCATTCCAAAGAGGCTCAGCATAAACTCATCTTTCGATGAAGCATTTTATAGCCTTCCGGATTCAACATAGAGTTCGCCAATTTCATATAGTGATCTCTGCCCCCATTTTATTGGTATCCTTTTTCTTTGCAGGTTTCGGATGTACTCCCAACTTTCTCCAGTCTTTGGTTTTGGTTGGCAGCTATTCATAATTCTACCATCAGGGCCTCCTCTATGCACCTTTTTAAAGATTTATTTTGCTTGTCCCATTATCATTTCCTTTCGCCCTACACCACCTATGCTTCTGTCATTCAATGTCTCCTGTTTTTCACAGACCTTTGGTTCTTTTTCCACCCACCCCTTTTTCACTAGCTTAAAACCTGTAATAAGTCCACGGAGGCAGAAGTCCCATCACCAGAATTCCTTTTATTTACAAACCCAACAGCTGAACAACCATTCCCATTCCCATTCCCATTCCCATTCCCATTCCCATTCCCATTCCCATTCCCATTCCCATTCAGCCTGCTGTCTACAGCAGGGGTGCAGAGGATCTGACACTCCCTGTTATTTACACAGAAAGGGGTTCCCTGATTGGGCCACTAATTAGGGAACTCGTATTCTAATTGGCCAATCTCAAAGGCTTGGCCTAAGTCATTACAAAACCTCTTTCAAACCAACCCCAGTTCTGATAAAAGATTATTGACCAAAAATGATGACTCTGCTTCCTGCTACACATCTGCTACCAGACCTGTTGAGTATTTTCAGCATCTTCATTTTTAATTTCAGATTTCTGCAGTATTTCGCTTTTAGATTTCGAGTGGGTTGTGGGAGAAAGTAAAATAGACTAAGACAAGTTTAGAGCGCAGGTACATAATATTTATTATTGTCACAAGTAGGCTTACATTAACACTGCATTGTAGGTACTGTGAAAATCCCCCAGTTGCCACACTCGGGCGTCTGTTTGGGCGCACTAAGGGAGAATTCAGAATTGCCAATTCACCGAACAAGCACGTCTTTCGGGGCTTGTGGGAGGAAAACAGAGCACCTCGAGGAAATCCACGCAGACACTGGGAGAACATGCAGACTCCGCACAGACAGTGACCCAAGTGGGAATCGAACCTGGGACCCTGGTGCTGTGAAGCAACAGTGCTAACCACTGCATGGAACATGGTTGATAAGAGTGGTGAGCTGCCAGTACAAGTAACCACATGAGGTATAATACAGTGGCTGAGAGATTGTCTCGAGCAATGGAAAACTAGGATCGGATTTTCACTACCGACGCAGGTAGTTTAAGTCGGGATTTTTCCTGGCTCGACAGACCAGTCTTAGTTTAAAGCAACTGATCACACACAAATTTAACTCTTGGGAGGCGGGTGAGTGCTAAGCCAGACCTGCCACAATTCCTGGCTACCACTCCAGAGTCTTGCATCTTGAATCTGAACCCTGTTCAAAACCAGCAGGAATGTTGGTTGTTGAAAGTGGTGAGGTTGTAAGTGTGTTGCCAGGATCTATCGGAAATGGTCTTTTGCAACTTAAGGGCAGCACGGTAGCATTGTGGATAGCACAATTGCTTCACATCTCCAGGGTCCCAGGTTCGATTCCGGCTTGGGTCACTGTCTGTGCGGAGTCTGCACATCCTCCCCGTGTGTGCGTGGGTTTCCTCCGGGTGCTCCGGTTTCCTCCCACAGTCCAAAGATGTGCAGGTTAGGTGGATTGGCCATGATAAATTGCCCTTAGTGTACAAAATTGCCCTTAGTGTTGGGTGGGGTTACTGGGTTATTGGGATAGGGGGAGGTGTTGACCTTGGGTAGTGTGCTCTTTCCAAGAGCCGGTGCAGACTCGATGGGCCGAATGGCCTCCTTCTGCACTGTAAATTCTATGAATTTGGTGGAGTAGGAGAATAAGGTTCTGTTACTAAGTCAAGAGGAATTTAACTGAAGAACAAAGAAAGAGTGGGAGAGAGGGGAACCTCGAGACAGAGAGCGACCTAAAAGAGCGGAAGGGAGGAGGACCCAGAGACAGACAGCAACATCGAGAAGAGCGGGAGAGAGGAGGAAATGAAAATGAAAAAATGAAATGAAATGAAAACCGCTTATTGTCACAAGTAGGCTTCAATGAAGTTACTGTGAATAGCCCCTAGTCACCACATTCCGGCGCCTGTTCGGGGAGGCTGGTACGGGAATTGAACCGTGCTGCTGCTGACCTAGAGACAGACAGCAGCACCTGAAAGAACGGGAGAGAGGAGAGTGTAGCCACCAAAGTTGGCAATTCCCTCAATACAAAATGGAGGAATGCAAAGCTTGCAGGGTAAAATGGACAAAGTTTGCAGCACAAGCAGGCTGCAACAAGCCACTGTGTATTCTGTCTGCTAAGAGAGCAGACAGCACCGAAACGAACATTCTGCATACTAATGAGGCAATCTCCGGGACAGTTAACATAGTAATGGAACGATCCCAGGGACAATGGACACAAATAGGGAAGTGATTGCAACATTGTATGGGATACCAGACACCCCGGCACCAGTGGGGTTTGAAGACAAAGCACCTGAAGGCCCGCCCAGTAGCCTAGGGACAGCCTCAGTATTGGGGGGATTCAAACAAATCGATTGGGAAGAGGCCCAACCGATCCCCAGCAGATAGAGGGTCCGCCCAAAAGGGCGCAAAGCCCTAGGACCTATAAAAGACAGGTCCCAAACTCAGTTTGTTCTTCTTGACCAGCCCTCCTCTCTTGACCAGCCCTCTCGACCAGCCTTTACCGAAGAAGACCTTGACCGAGAGAGAGGAGAGGTTCGGACAGCAGCCGCCAGCAAGTAAGTGTCTCACAACGATCGCTACCAGAGATAGACACTCCTGACCCCTTTTAACCCGTACCAACCTGAAGTCTGCGGACCCAGTGCAGAGCAAGAGGCCTTGTCCACTGATCCGGCAGTTCCTTATTCAGATAAGTATTGGTCTATTTAGTGGTAGGAATAGTTTAGTCATCTTAGCGTGTGGATGAGTAGTTTATAATTGTATTATAATAAACTCATTTGTTTGAACTTACTAATTGGTGTATGGTTTTATTGCTTTGAACTTGTCCTTGAAACATGTGGCGGTATCTTAACGATACCTGGCGACTCCAAAGCTAACGAACGAAACAGAGCCAAATCGAGTGTTAAGCACACTCACCCAGAACGAGCAACAAGGACCCAGAGACAGACAGCAACACCTAAAAGAACGGGAGAGAAGAGTGATGTGTTGGGCAGGCTGGATCAATGTGGACTGCACTTGATACAGTGTAGCGAGAGACAGACCTCCAACACTTGATAAGATGCAACACGATTTTATTTAACATCTGAACTATTATACATGTTCAACTGTGGGTTGACACTATACTGACTTGACTGGAGACCTGATACTAGCCTGACCAGACTTACTAGCTACCGCATGGTGTTTGCACTAGCCAACTCACAAACTCTGATTGTCTCAGAGGCTGGATCCCGAGAGAGCGGGAAAACTGGTGTCACCTGGTTTTATAGTGGTCGTGTCCTGTCTGGTGATTGGCTGCTCTGTTCTGTGTGCTTACTGGTCATCCTGTGTGTCAACCACGGCCTGTTTGCACTCCATTATACACATAGATATATATTGTGACATCTCCCCCCTTTCTTTTATTGTTTGTGTTTAGATAATAAATATTAAGGTGCATGTGTGTGTGGATGTGTATATGTGCATGACTATACACAGAATGTGCTAAAATGAACTTATGTACATAGGAAGGTGTCGCTCGTGCAGATACAGGGCAGATGAAACGGTAAAAATGATATTTACAGAGGTCAAAACAATGAGGCAACAAAATTGTGCAAAAGTTCAGTCTTTATGTTTAGTCTTTGTGGCGGGCGACAAATTCTGGTTGATCGCCGCAAGGGTGGATCAGGGGCCGCCTGAAGTTGGATAGGCGGGGCCGCCGCCAATGCGGTGGTCGCAGAGATCGGCAGGATTGTTGGTAGATCGGTGGCCTCGTGGTAAGGCACTTCCGGAGGAAGCATTGTGTGAGGGGGGACATCATGGTTAGGTGGCGGGCGTGGAATTCTGCGCAGCGCCTGTCTGTTGCGTCGCAGGAAGGAGCTATCAGCCATGCGGACGAGGAACGATCTCGGGGCCACTTGCTTGACCACCACAGCTGTGGCTGACCAGCCGCCATCAGGCAACTGCACACGAACACGATCAGTTGGGGCCAGCTCAGGAGATCCATGGCATGAGGGTCATATGCTGATTTTTGTTGGGCCCGAGACTGCTGCATCTTTTGTATGGCCGTGAAGTGGTTATGGTCTGGAACATGGATGGCTGGAACCGTGGTTCACAGAGTGCAATTCATGATTCTGGAGACAACCCAGTGGACAGCGGGGTTGCTCTGTATACCAGCAGCGCCAGGATGAAGTCGGAGCCTGAGTCTGCAGCCTTGCATAGCAACCTCTTAGAACATAGGACATAGAACAGTACAGCACAGAACAGGCCCTTCGGCCCTCAATGTTGTGCCGAGCCATGATCACCCTACTCAAACCCACGTATCCACCCTATACCCGTAACCCAACAACCCCCCCCCCCCTTAACCTTACTTATTTATTAGGACACTACGGGCAATTTAGCATGGCCAATCCACCTAACCCGCACATCTTTGGACTGTGAGAGGAAACCGGAGCACCCGGAGGAAACCCACGCACAGAGGGGGAGGACGTGCAGACTCCACACAGACAGTGACCCAGCCGGGAATCGAACCTGGGACCCTGGAGCTTTGAAGCATTTATGCTAACCACCATGCTACCCTGCTGCCCCGTAGGATATCTTGACGATATGGACCCCTTTTTCGGCCTTACCATTTGACTGCGGGTAGTGGGAGCTGGAGGCTACACGACGGAAGTTGTATAGCTGGGCAAAATCAGACCATTCCTGGCTGTAAAAACAGGGACCATTGTCACTCATCACCGTGAGCGGTATTCCATGCCTGGCGAACGTTTCTTTGCAGGCTTTAATCACCACCTTTGACGTGAGGTCGGACAGTTTCACCACTTCTGGGTAATTGAAGAAGTAGTCGACCAGGAGGATATAGTCACGCCCCTTGGCGTGGAAAAGGTCGACACTGACTTTGGACGATGGGGAGGTCACTATCTCATGTTGCTGCAGAGTTTCCTTGGGTTGAGCTGGCTGAGATTTCTGACATGTAGGGCAGTTGAGGACCGTATTGGCAACGTCCTGGCTGATGCCCGGCCAATAGACTGCCTCCCGAGCTCTGCGTTGACATTTCTCGACCCCCAGGTGACCCTCATGGAGTTGACCGAGCACCATAGCTCGCATGCTCTGCGGAATCACGATCCTATCGAGCTTCATGAGGATGCCGTCCACCACCGTCAGGTTGTCCTTGACGTTGTAAAACTGGGGACACTGTCCCTTCTAACAGCCATTCGTGAGGTGTTGCGTCACACGCTGTAGCAGAGGATCCTTGGCCGTTTCCTCACGAATTTGGATGACCCTCTCATCAGAGGCCGGAAGGTTGGTGGCACACAATTGCACCTGTGCGTTGATTTGGCAGACAAAGTCAGTTTGTTCACGCGGTGTGGTGATAGACCTGGAAAGGGCATCTGCAACAATGAGTTCTTTGCCTGGCGTGTAGACAAGTTCAAAGTCATAGTGGCGTAGCTTGAGAAGGATTCATTGTACCCAAGGCGTCATGTCATTTAAATCCTTCTGGATTATGTGGACTAATGGCCTGTGGTCCGTCTCAACCGTGAATTTTGGGAGGCCATACACATAGTCGTGAAACTTGTCGATTCCCGTTAGGAGGCCCAGGCATTCCTTCTCAATCTGAGCATACCGTCGCTCAGTGGGTGTCATGGCTCTGGAGGCATATGCAACTGGATCCCATGAGGAGGAGTCATCCCGTTGGAGGAGCACCGCCTCAATACCGTCCTGGCTCACGTCAGTAGATATTTTGGTCTCCTTGGTAGGGTCGAAGAATGCCAGAACTGGGGCTGTGGTGAGTTTTTCCCTCAGCTCACGCCATTTGTTCTCATGAGCGGGCAGCCACTGGAATTCTGTCGACTTTTTGACGAGAGGGTGGAGGGCTGTGGTGTGAACGCCATGTTGGGAATGAATTTCCCGAGGAAGTTGACCATCCCTAGAAAGCGGAGGACCGCCTTCTTGTCCTCTGGGGTCTTCATGGCGTTAATCGGCGAAACCTTGTCAGCATCTGGCTGCACGCCTTGCTGCGAAATGTGGTCACCAAGGAATTTGATGTCTGATTGATCGATTGAGCATTTGGCCCTGTTGAGTAGGAGGCCATGCTTATGGATTCTGTGGAATACCTGCTTGAGGCGATCGATGTGTTCTTGAGGAGTTGTGGACCAGATTATGACATTGTCAACATACACTCGCACCGCCTCGATACCCTCCATCATCTGTTCCATGATGTGGTGAAATACCTCTGAGGCAGAGATGATGCCAAAAGGCATCCGGTTGTAACAGTAGCGACCGAACGGGGTATTGAATGTGCACAGCTTGCGACTGGATGCATCCAGTTGTATTTGCCAGAACCCCTTGGAGGCGTCCAGCTTCGTAAAGAATTTGGCATGAACCATCTCGCTTGTCAACTCTTCTCGTTTTGGTATCGGGTAATGTTCCCTCATGATGTTGCTGTTTAGATCCTTGGAGTCGATGCTTCTTGACGCAGGCCATGGAGCTGACCCAGTCTGTCGGTTCTGTGACCTTTGATATGATGCCCTGGTCCTGGAGGTCCTGTAACTGCTGCTTGAGGTGGTCCTTGAGGGATGCCGGCACCCGTCGTGGTGCGTGAATCGCAGGGGTGGTGTTTGGTTTGAGCAGGATTTTGTATCGGTATGGGAGTGTGCCCATACCGTCAAACATGCTGTGGTACTGCGTGACTATGTCATCAATTTCAGCTTGGAAGTTCTCATCAGGTGAGGCCGTCGCCTGTGAGGATGACATGGTGTGGACACGCTGAACCAGGTTCAGGTGTTTGCAGGCCCGAGCACCGAGCAGGGATGCTCTGTCAGGTCCCACAATCTCAAATCACAGTGTCGCTTTAAATGACTTATTGGAAACTCCGAGTTAGCATGAGCCACTGGCAGCTACGGCATTGCCATTTTAGTCAAGGAGCTGGCAGGCTGGTGGAAGAATGCTTGGTCTGCCGTGGATGGTGACGAGGTCAGATTTTGAAATGGGGTTTGCTGAAGCGCCGGTGTCCAGCTTGAAATGGATGTGAGCCTTGTTAACTGTAAGGGTAGCACACCACTCGTCGTCCGGATCAATGCTCAGGATTGGGAGGTGTTTCACCATCGTTGAGAGAGGCAGCGCATGCTTAGTAATGATGCCCACCCGGAATGGGGATTTGAGGCACTCAGCGTCAGGATCTGATGTGCTGTCGGAGTTGGAGTCTGTCACGGCCTGCTGTATCGAACGGACGCTTCTGCGCTGTGGCTGGGATCGCTGTGTGCTGGGCAGTGGAGCAGATTTGCAAAGGGCTGCGTAGTGGCCAAGCTTGCCATACTGGAGACAGCGTCGTGATTTTGCCGGACATTGCCGCTTTAAATGGGCGGAGCCACAATTCGGACACGTCATGACGCCGACATCAGTGCGTTCCGTGCGCCAACGCGCATGCGCAATGCGGTCGAATGACGTGCGCACCTGCGCAGGCTGGTTGTCGGTCTCGCCATCCCCTCGGTCGTTGTGCGCATGCGCTGGAGCCTAGGAAAAGCGCCCAAAATGGCCACTCTCATCAAGACTCAGGCCCTGCATTTGTTTGATGGCCTGCACCCGTTCTGCCTCGTGGGGGTTTAGCTTTGCCGTTTCTGCCGCCCTGATGTGGGAGTACCGGTTGTTTGCATGCTCGTGGAGAACGCACGTTTCGATGGCGAAGGTGAGGGTCAGCTGCTTGACTTTCTGGAGCTGCTGGTGAAGGAAATCGGAGTGGACCCCGAAAACGATCTGATCCCGGATCATGAAATGAGTTGTCCAGTCATAGTTACATGACTGCGCGAGGATGCGGAGATGGGTTAAAAAGGACTGAAAAGGTTCATCCTTACCCTGAAGCCTCTGCTGGAAAACGTACCGTTCAAAGCTCTCATACACCTCAATGTCGCAGTGGCCGTCGAATTTCAGCAGGGCCATTTTAAACTTTGTCTTGTCTTCGCCTTCAGCAAATGTAAGGGAGTTGTAGATGTGGATAGCGTGGTCACCGGCTGTAGATAGGAATAGTGCGATCTTCCTGGCATCTGATGCGGCCTCGAGGTCAGTGGCTCTAAGATAGAGTTGGAACATCTGTTTGAAAATCTTCCAGTTTGCACCGAGGGTGCCGGCGATTCGGAGCTGCGGAGGAGGGCGGACGCTGTCCATGTTACCGGATGGCTGATCGTTGGTCAACGCAGATTACCTCAAGGTAGGTCCGTCAATTCTCAACATCCAGAGCTGGTACCATGACATGTTGGGCAAGCTGGGTCTATGTGGACTGCGTTTGATGCAGTATAGAGAGAGACAGGCTTCCAACACTTGATGAGATGCAACACGATTTTATTTAACATCTAACTATATTACATGATTGACTGTGGGTTGACACTCTGCTGACTTGACTGGAGACCTGATGCTAGCCTGACCAGACTAACTGACTACCACATGGTGTTTGTACTAGCTGCTGCTCACGAACTCTGACTGTCTCAGAGGCTGGATCCCGAGAGAGCAGGAAAACTGGTGCCCTCTGGCTTTATAGTGGTCGTGTCCTGTCTGGTGATTGGCTGCTGTGTTCTGTGTGCTCACTGGTCATCCTGTGTGTCAATCACTGCCTGTCTGCACTCCATCATATACATGGATGTATATTATGACAGACACAATATTCCAAGTGTGGTCTAACTAGGATTTTATAAAGCTGCAGCAAAACCTCGCGGCTCTTAAAATCAATCCCCCTGTTAATGAAAGCCAACACACTATACAACTTTATCAACCTGGGTGGTAACTTTGAGGGACCTATTTACGTGGACCCCAAGATCCTTCTGTTCCTCCACACTTCCAAGAATCTTGCCTTTAACCCTGTATTCAGCATTCACATTTGACCTTCCAAAATGAATCACTTCACATTTATTTAGGTTGAACTCCATCTGCCACATCTGAGAAAAAGATAAGCCTGAAACATTTGCAACAATCTCCAACCAGAAGTGCCAAGTGGATCATCCATCTTGGCTTCCTCCAGAGGTCCCCAGCATCACCGATGTCAGTCTTCAGCCAGTTTGATTCACCCCACATGATATCAAGAAATCGCTGAAGGCACTGGATACTGCAAGGGCAATGGGTCCTGACAATATTTCGGCAACGGTCCTGTAGACTTGTGCTCTAGAACTTGCCGTGCCCCTAGCCAAGCTCTTCCATTACAGCTACAATGCTGCTATCTACTTGGCAAGATGGAAAATTGCCCAGATAGGTCCTGTGCACAAGAAACAGGACAAATTCAACCTGGACAATTACTGTCCCGTTGGTTTACTCTCGATCATCAGTAAAGTGATGAAAGGGGTCATCAACAATGCTATCAATCATCCCTTTCTCAGCAATAGCCTGCACATGGACGCTCAGTTTTGGTTCCACCAGGGTCACTCAGCTCCTCCTCATTACAGCCTTGGTTCAAAAAGAGCTGAATGCCTAAGGTGAGGTGAGAATTGCTGCCCTTGATACCAAGACAAAATTTGACCGAGTATGGCATCAAAGAGCCCCAGCTAAACTGGCGTCAGGAATCAGGGGAAAAGCCCTCGACTGATTGGAGTCATATCCAGCACAAAGGAAGATGGTTGGGGTTGTTGGAGGTTATCATCAACATCAGAACATCACTCAGGGTAGTGTCCTAGGCCCAAACATCTTCAGCTACTTCATGAATGACCTTCCTTCTATCATAAGATTAGAAGTGGGGGTGTTCGCAGATGTTTGCACAATGTTCAGCACCATTCGTGACTCCTCAGATACTGAAGCAGTTCATATCCAAATGCAGCAAGACTGGACAATATCCAGGCTTGGACTGACAAGTGGCAAGTAACATTTGTACCCTACAAGTGCCAGGCAACGACCATCTCCAACAAGAGAGGATCTAACCATCGCCCCTTGACTTTCAATGGCATTATTATTGCTGAATCCACCAATTTTGGGGGTTACCATTGACCAGTAACTGAACTTGACTAGCCATATACATACTGTGACTAACAGAGCAGGCCAGAGGCTAGGAATCCTGCAGCTATTAACTTACCTCCTGACCCCTCCAACGCCAGTCCTTCATCTTCAAGGCACAAGTCAGGTGTGTAATGGAACACTCTCCACTTACCTGGATGAGTGCAGCTTCAACAACACTCAATATGCTCAACACCATCCAGGACAAAGCAGACTGTTTGATTGCTACCCTTCATAAACATTCAATCCCTCCATCACAGATGAACAATGTCAGCAGTGTGTACCACATAGAAGATGCACTGTAGCAACTCACCAAGGCTCCTAAGGCAGCACCTTCCAATTCCACAACCACCACCATCTACAAGGACAGAGCAGCAGATACCTGGGAACACCACCACCTGAAGTTCCTCTCCAAGTCACTCACCATCATGATTTAGAAATATGTCACCATTCCTTCACTGTCATTGGGCAAAATCATGGAACTCCCATCCTAACAGCACTGTGGTGTACCTATACCCCAGGGACTGGAGAAATTCAAGAAGGCAACTCATCACCACCTTCTGAAGGACAACTAGGGATGGACATTAAATGCTGTTCTAGCCAGCGGCGCTCATATCCTGCAAAAATGAAGTAAAAAGAGCAACGGGCATCAAGACTCCATCCATATGCCAAGGTTGAGGCTCCCAGAAATGTCTTTCATAGGTGGCTTGTTATACCCAAGCTGTAGACAGCACACATGTCTTTCCTGCAGATGAGCGAGAGACAGTGTTGCCGATGCCTCTGCATGTCGAGGAATCTAGCGGCTCACATATGCTGCTGATGCGACCATCAATTCACTCGAGACATGAGTGGAAGTAAACCGTGGCTTTAATCAACTTAGAACAGTGCCTGCCTACGACTGAACCAATACAGAGAACTGCCTACAGGTCGACTGTTCTTTATACCTCCCTTCAAGGGGAGGAGCCATGGGCGGAGCCCATACATGCCCCAACATGTTCCCCTATGGATAATCCCATACAATGGCCCATAGGAGAGGCCCACAAGGGCAACAGCATAGCACAGATACAAATACAAGTGCAACAGCACAGATACAAATACACTGGTGGATTATTAGTATAATACATTCACCACAGCTGCATTCTTCATGACCAAGTAGCACCATGGGGAATGGGAGGACTCAGAAAGTCACCATCGCCCTGAACCTCTCTGCCAGTGGATGTTTCCAGGAGTTAGCTGGGGACCTCTGTGGGATCTTCCGGCTTCCATTCAGTAAATCACATGCAATTTTTTTTCCAAAGCCCATAATTACATGCACTTCATGAGCGATAAGCAAGCCAGGATGCCGGGCACTGGGGCGGGATTCTCCGACCGCCCACCAGGCCAGAGAATCAGCCGGTGGGGGGGGGGGGGGGGGGGGCAGCATGAATCCCACCTCACCACTGACTGCCGGATTCTCCGGCACCGGTTTTCCGGCGGGAGTGGAATCGTGTCGTGCTGGTCAGGGCCGTTGGCAATGCCCCCCCCCCCCCCGGCGATTCTCCGCTCCGCGATGGGTCGAGTGGTCACCCGTTTTTTTTGCTAGTCCCGCCAGCACTTTGCTTTACCGCAAGCCCACAGATAACCTCACGATGCTCCACTTCTCCAGCTTTCACCCTTTACACATTAAACACATTAAAGAAGCCATCCCCTATGGACAAGCCCTCCGTGTACACAGGATCTGCTCAGATGAGGAGGAGCGTAACAGACATCTACAGATGCTGAAAGATGCCCTCGTACGAACGGGATATGGCGCTCGACTCATCAATCAACAGTTCCAAAGTGCCACAGCAAAACACCGCACCAACCTCCTCAGAAGACAAACATGGGCACAACTGACAGAGTACCCTTCGTTGTCCAGTACTTTCCTGGAGCGGAGAAACTATGACATCTTCTTTGCAGCCTTCAACACATCATCAATGAAGGTGAACATCTTGCCAAGGTCATCCCCACACCCCCACTACTTGCCTTCAAACAACTGCACAACCTCAAACAAACCATTGTTTGCAGCAAACTACCCAGCCTTTGGAACAGCGACCACAACACCACACAACCCTGCCAGGGCAATCTCTGCAAGACGTGCCAGATCATCGACATGGATACCACCATTACACGTGAGAACACCACCCACCAGGTACGCGGTACATATTCTTGCGACTCGACCAATGTTGTCTACCTCATACGCTGCAGGAAAGGATGTCCCTAAGTGTGGTACATTGGCGAGACCATGCAGACGCTGCGACAATGAATGAACGGGCATCGCGCGGCAATCACCAGACAGCAATGTTCCCTTCCAGTCGGGGAACACTTCAGCAGTCAAGGGCATTCAGCCTCTGATCTCCGGGTAAGCGTTCTCCAAGGCGGCCTTCAGGACACGTGACAATGCAGAATCGCCGAGCAGAAACTTATAGCCAGGTTCCGCACGCATGTGTGCGGCCTCAACAGGGATCTTGGATTCATGTCGCATTACATCCATCCCCCCCACCATCTGGCCTGGACTTGCAAAATCCTACCAACTGTCCTGGCTTGAGACAATTCACACCTCTTTAACCTGGAATTACCCCTATCTCTGGATCTGTAAAGATTTGATTACCCGCAAATGCTCGCATTCCAAGCATTGTCTGGCATCTGTGACTTTGTCTATATATATGTTTCTGGAACATATCTCTTCATCCACCTTTGGAAGGAGCATTGCTCGAAAGCTTGTGTTTGAAACAAACCTGTTGGGCTTTAACCTGTGCTGTAAGACGTCTTACTATAAAACTATAAATATAGTGTAAAAGCCGTCTCCCTCCCTTACAGGTCCCACCTTTATTAACCCCCTATTCTAAGTTAAACTAACCCCCCCGCCACTTCTGCTGACAATTAATATTCCACAAAGAAGTTGACGAACGGTTGCCACCTCCGGGTGAACCCTAACATTGACCCTCTCAGGGCGAACTTGATTTTCTCCAAACAGAGAAAGCTAGCCATGTCCGATAGCCAGGTGTCCGACTTCGGGGGCTTTCAGTCCCTCCAAGCTAATAGTGTCCATCTCCAGGCTACCAGGGAAGCAAAGGCCAGAACATGTGCCTCTTTCTCCTCCTGGATTCCCGGGTCTTCTGACACCCTGAAAATTGCCACCTCTGGACTCAGCTCCACCTTTGTTTTTAACACCGTGGAAATGACATCTGCAAACCCCTGCCAAATCCCCTAAGCTTCGGACATACCCAGAACATGTGGACATGGTTCGCTGGTCCTCCCGCACATTTTTCACACCTGTCTTCCACCCCAAAGAATCTGCTCATCTGGGCCACTGTCATATGAGCCCGGTGAATGACCTTAAATTGTACCAGGCTGAGCCTGGCACATGTTGCGGATGCGTTGACTCTACTCAACGTGTCCGCCCATAGACCATCCTCTATCTCTCCTCCCAGCTCCTCCACCCACTTGCGCTTCAGCTCCTTGGTCTGCGTCTCCTCTGACCCCATAAGTTCCTTGTAAATGTCCGAGACGCTCCCTTCTCCTACCCACCCTCTGGAAACCACCCTGTCCTGAAACTCCCCTAGCTGTAGGAGCGGGAAGGTTTACGTAGGCAGTCCCGCACCTGCAGATACCTGAATTCACTTCCCCTCGCCAATCCAAACTTCTCCTCCAGCGCCCTCATACTCAGAAAGCTCCCCTCTATAAACATATCCCCCATCCTCTCAATCCCTGCTCTCCGCCATATCCGGACCCCCCCCATCCATCCTTCCCAGGGCAAACCGGTGATTATTACAGATTGTGGACCAGACCGATGCTCCCTCTGCTCCCACATGTCTCCTCCATTATCCCCAGACTCTCAGGGCCGCCACCACCACGGGGCTGGTGGAGTACCGTGCCGGTGGGAACGGCAGAGGCACAGTTACCAATGCCCCCAAACTGGTGCCCTTGCATGAAGCCGCTTCCATACGTTCCCATGCTGACTCACTTCATGATCATGGTTGTATTCGCTGCCCAATAATAGTTACTAAAATTTGGCAGCGCCAGCCCGCCCTCTCCCTGACTCTGTTCAAGCATGGCCTTCCTTACACGTGGGGTCGTGCCCACCCAAACAAAGCCAGAGATCACTTTGTTGACCCGTTTAAATCCGGAATAAAGATGGGGAGACATTGAAACACGAACAGGAATCTCGGGAGGACCGTCATCTTCACCGTCTGCACCCTTGCAGCTAATGACAATGGGAGCGCGTCCCATCTCCGAAAATCGTCTTTCATTTGGTCCATGAGCCGGGCCAGATTTAATTTATACAGCCGGTCCCATTCCCACGCCACTTGAATGCCTCGGTACCTAAAGCTTCCCCTACTAATCTAAACGGCAGCTCCCCCAATTGCCTCTCCTGTCCCCTCGCCTGTACTGCTAGCATCTCACTTTTCCCCATATTTAGTTTATACCCCGAAAACCGGCCAAATTCCCCAAGAATCCTCATGATTTCTTCCATCCCCTCTAATGGATCAGATAAATACAGAAGCAGGTCGCCTGTATAGAGCGAGACTCTGTGATCCACCCCCCCCCCCCCCCCCCCGCCCTCCCTCACCCCCCCAGACCAGCCCCTTGAGGCTCTCAGAGCAATTGCCAACGGCTCTATGACCAGCGCGAACAACAGTGGGGAGAGGGGGCATCCCTGTCTCATTCCCCCGGTGCAGTCTAAAATAGTCCGATGTTGTCCTATTCGTCCGTACACTTGCCACAGGAGCCTGATACAGCAATCTGACCCAGTCAATAAAGCCCCGCCCAAATCCGAACCATCCCAGTACCTCCCACAGATAATCCCATTCTACCCAATCAAAAGCCTTTTCTGCATCCATTGCGATCACTACCTCCACCTCCCCACCTTCCGGGGGCACCATGATAGCATATAACAACCTTCTTACATTGGCCACCAACTGTCTACCCTTAACAAATCCCGTCTGGTTCTCCCCAATAACGTCCGGAACACAATCCTCAATCCTGGAGGACAACATTTTGGCCAGCAGTTTGCCGTCCACATTCAACAGGAATATCGGCCTGTAGGGCTTGTCCCGCTTCAGAATCAATGAAATCGTGGCCTGTGACAATGTCAGGGGTAGCACCCCTCTTTCCTTTGCCTCATTGAACATCCTCATCAACACGGCCCCAATATCCCAGAGAACGTTTTATAGAACTCCACTGGGTACCCATCTGGCCCCGGAGCTTTACCCGCCTGCATAGCCTTCAGACCCTCCACTATCTCTTCCAACCCGATCGGGGACCCCAGCCCTTCTACCAGCTCCCCATCCATCTTTGGGAAATTCAGCCCCTCCAAGAAGTGCCCCATCCCCTCCGGCCCAGTGTGGGGATTCCGACCCATACAACCTACTGTAGAAATCCCTAAATGCCTTATTCACCCCTGCTGAATCTCTAACCAGGGGCGAAATTCTCCGACCCCACGCAGGGTCGGAGAATTGGCGGGAAGCGGCGTTATTTCCGCTCCCGCAGGTTTTTGAATTCTCCCGCCGGTCATAAACCGGCGTTGTGCAAATCCCGCCGGCAGCCTGTGAAAACAGCTGGCGCCGGCGGGATTTCATTTTTTAAAAACTTACCTCAAATCTCCGGCCCGGATGGGCCGAAGTCCCGCCGCTGGGAGGCCTTCTCCCGCCGCCGAGGTTTAAACCACCTCTGGAACGGCGGGCTCAGCGGCGCGAGCAGGCCCCCGGGGTCCTGGGGGGGCGGGGGGCGATCGGACCCGGGGGGGTGCCCCCACGGAGGCCTGGCCCGCGATCGGGGCCCCCCGCTCACTCCGCGGGGCAGTGCCGTGGGGGCACTCTTTCTCCTTCCGCGCCGCCACGGCCTCCGCCATGGCGGACGCGGAGGAGAACCCCGCATCGCGCATGCGCCGGCAGTGACGTCAGCGGCCAGCTGCCGCTGACGTCACTGCCGGCGCATGCGCCGACCGCCGAAAGCCTTTCGGCCAGCCCCGCTTCCGACTGCGCCGGGTGTTTGCGCCAGTCTTCTGGTGCAAACTGCTCCGGCGCGGGGCTGGCCCCCAAAGGTGGGGAGAATTCCCCACCTTTGGGGAGGCGCGACCCCTGAGTGGTTGGCGCCACTCCCCTACGCCGGCACCCTCCGTCACGCCGGGTAGGGGAGAATCCAGCCCCAGGTTCCCATCTCCGTCATTTACTTTCCCTATCTCCCTGGCTGCCTCCCTCTTTCTAAGCTGCTGTGCACACATTCTGCTGGCCTTCTCTCCATACTCATAGATCGCCCCCTTGCGTTTCTCAGCTGCTCCACCGCCCTCCCTGTGGTTAACAAGGTGAACTCCGCCTGTAGCCTCTGCCATTCCCTGAAAAGCCCTGCCTCTGGGGTCTCCGCATACCTCCTATCAATCTGTAGTATCTCCTTAACCAGTCGGTCCGTCTCTGCCCTGTCCACCTTCTCCCTATGGGCCCGTATCGAGATCAGCTCCCCTCTTACCACCGCCTTCAGTGCTTCCCAGACCATCGCTGCTGCAATTTCCCCCGTGTCGTTGACCTGCAGGTAGTTCTGAATACACATCCTCAGCCGCTCGCACACCCCTTCATCAGCCAAAGGTCCCACATCTAACCTCCATTGCGGGTGCTGGTTATTGTCTTTACCAACTTGCAGGTCAATCCAGTGCGGAGCATCGTCTGAGATTGTGATCACCGAGTACCTCGTGTCTACCACCCCTGCCAGTAAGGCCCTGCTGAAAATGAAGAAATCTATCTGGGAATACACTTTATGCACGTGTGAGTAGAAGGAGAACTACTTCACCCTCGGCTGCCCAAATCTCCATGGATCCAGCCCCGTATCTGCTCCATGAACCCTTTTAGCTTCTTTGCCATACCTGGCACCCGATTTCGAGCTTGACCGGTCCAAGCCAGGGTCAATAACTGTGTTGAAGTCCCCTCCCATGACCAACCTGTGCGAGTCCAGGTCCCGTATCTTCCCCAGCATCCTCTTTATAAACTCCACATCATCCCAATTTGGCACATACACATTTACTAATACCAACTGCACCCCCTCCTGTTTCCCGCTGACCATAATGTACCGACCTCCCACATCCAAAACTATCCTACCCGCCTCAAACACCACCCGCTTATTGATCAGGATCACAACCCATCTAGTCTTTGAATCCAGTCCCGAGTGAAAGACCTGACTGACCCAGCCTTTACTCAATCTAATCTGGTCATTTACTCTAAGGTGCGTCTCCTGCAACATTACCACGTCCGCCTTCAGTCCCCTAAGATCCGCGAACACACGTGCCCTCTTGAACGGCCCATTTAACCCTCGAACATTCCAAGTGATCAGCCTAGTTGGGGGCTCATTGCCCCTCCCCCTTTCGCCGATCAGCCATCCCCTTTTTTGGGCCAGCCTCTAGCCCATGCTCCGTGCCTCCACCGCCCCGCCCCCAGACAGCCTCTGCCCCCAAACTCCTCTCTGTCCCCTGGTCCAATTCCCACCCTCGTCAGCAGAACATTTCCCTCCTCCCCCAGTAACAACACTCTGTAACCCAACCCCTTTGATTAACCAAACATATGCACCCCCCCCCCCCCACTGTGCTTCCACGGCCCCCATCCCTGGCGCTGGATAGTCTCCCACCTATTGTTCCCCCCCAACCCCTCCCCCAACCCCCCCCCCCCAAACACCCCCCCCCCTCTCAGACAAACATACTCCAACATCAAACATCAAACAATTCCCATAAATTGCCCGACAGAAAAACACCAAAATCTAAACAAGCACATCTCCATCCCCCAACAGTGCAAATGGAAACTCACTCAGCTCTGCCACTGGACCCAAATCAATGCATAAGGTATTACAGACAGCTTCCACAAAACGAAAAACGAGTCACTTTTTTTTAAAGAACAGAGAAACAAAAAGAAAAAAAACCATGAATGTTGCAGCAAAGTTCAAAAGTTCTCAGTCCACCACCAGTCCTTTCCTTTTCACGAAGTCCAGCGCATCCTCAGGCGACTCGAAATAAAAGTGCTGTTCCTCGTACGTGACCCAGAGACGGGCCAGATACAACAGTCTGAACTTCACCTTTTTCTTACAAAGGATTGACCTAATCTGGTTAAGCCTGCTCTTCTCCTGGCCACCTCCACACTCAGATCCTGGTAGACCCGCAGGATAATATTGTCCCACTTTCAGCTCCGGGTCTGCTTGGCCCATTGTAGAATGCGCTGCTTAGCCAAGTACCTGTGGAATCTCACCACATTGCCCTCGGGGGCTCTTCCGTTCAAGGCTTCCTTGCGAGTGCTCTGTGAGCCCTGTCGACCTCCAAGGGCCAGGAGAATGCCTCATCCCCCAGTAGCTTCTCAAACACATCTGCGATGTATGCCCCAGCGTCCGCTCCTTCGGACCCCTCTGGGAGCCCAACGATTCTCAAGTTCTGCCGGCGGGACCTATTCTCTAGGTCCTCCACCTTCTCCAGGAGCTTCTTCTGCTGGTCTCTCAGCATCCCCACCTCCAACTCCACCGCAGTTTGATGCTCCTCCTGCTCAGCCAGTGCCTTCTCCACCTTCTGGATCGCCCGATCTTGGGCGTCCAATATAAGTTCCAGCCGCTCAATTGACTCTTTTATCGGGTCCAAGCTGTCCCATTTCTGCTTAGCAAAGCCTTCCTGAATAACTTGCATCAGCTGCTCCATTGACCGCTGGGTCGAGAAACCAGAGGTGCGCTCCTCCGCCATGCTGTTTCCCGCTGCAGCTTCAGCCCAAGCCTTCTCTGTCTTTGTTTCTGCCTTTACGAGCATTTCTAGTCCTTCTCTCCACGCACCAATGTGGGAATTCAGTGCACAATTGCCTCTGGTAAAAAATCAGGGGAGAAGGTCCAAAAGTCGGACCCGAGCGGGAGTGTGACTTACTCCTTCATTAACGCCACCGGGAGTCGGTAAACTTATTTTCAATACATTTAGAGAGTTCCGACTAGCCCTTTAGCAAGCTAATCAGATTGATTGTCTTTAGCGAATACTGTGGTTGAGTTTTAAAATACAGATTGTGATAATTCTTCAAATCATAATACACAGAAGTGCAACTTCTTTTTTTTAATATAAATTTAGAGTACCCAATTCATTTATTCCAATTAAGGGGCAATTTAGTGTGCCCAATCCACTAGACTGTTCTGGGGGCGAAATCCACGCAAACACAGGGAATATGTGCAAACTTCACACGGACAGTGATCCAGAGCCAGGATTGAACCTGGGACCGTGGCGCCGTGAGGCAGCAGTGCTCCTCACTGCACAGTGTACTGCCCCACAGAAATGTAACTAAGTGATTTAAACAAAAGCAAAATGGTGATAGCAAAAGCAAGCAGCAAAGACATAGGTTTCAGAGAAAGAGATAGAGTGATTCCGGAATGAGTTTTTCGATCCCAGTATGTTATTCTTAAAGAGATTATTATCTTAAGGTCTTGCCTTCATTTCACCTCTGATTGACTTTAACTAATTTATAATTCATTCAATTTGGCCAAACTGTCTATTTATCAATTTTAAGAGATATATGTATTTAAATATCTTGGTGTGACGTTCCATATACCTGCATCGCATTAATTAGATTTTGCTGGGAAATCATATCTCTAGGCTGGCTGTTTCCATAGAAACGGAACTACTCGAACTGGACCGCCGCCCAGTTTTTAACATACATTGGGGCCTTTTAGCTCGTTGACGTCAATGACCACGTAGTTTCAAGTGGCTTGCAAAATGTAAAACCTGATAAAGAAATTACAGAAATTAACGAGTGTCATCTGGATTAACCCTCAGTGGGTTCCCAGCTATTTGTTGCACTGAAGTAAGGCCTAATATTATTATAGTTAATTTATTCTTAATGAGTTCTCAATTAAATCTCTATCATCTTCCCTTACTCCCATGGTTGTAGCTGATTAGAAAAGTCAATTTCTATCAACAATCCTCGCTAGACTCGTCACTTCGTGCCTCCAGTGTCACCAAACTCCTCCATGAGATCCAACAGCAGCAACTGACATCACTCTCTGTCTCCCATTGAGGATACTACTGAAAGGAACCACTTGGGCCAAAACTGCCAAGTTTCCAGAGAATCATTCAGACAGGTTTGTATCCTCCATGTCTCATTGTTCTCGATCACATTGACATCTGGCACTCACAGTTAGGGATGCTGGGCTGCATTCTCCCTCACCTTTCTATGGATGCAAATCTCTTAAGCATGACAAAATTCTAACAGTTGCCTCCCATGCATTACAATACCTCCACTTGAGCAATGACAGTCTGCCATCATGGATGTCCCTGGGTATCTTCAGAAAGCCGGGATGGAGAATTGTCGGGGGTGGGAGTGGGGGGGGGGGGGGGGGCATGAATCCCGCCCCCGCCGGCTGTTGAATTCTCCAGCGCCGTCGATTTGGCGGGGGCGGGAATTGCGCCACGCTGGTCGGCGGCCGCTGGCAGCAGCCTTCCCGGCGATTCTCTGGCCCGTGATGGGCCGAGTGGCTGCCGGCAGGACCTGGCTGTGCAGGCGGCCTCCGGAGTCCTTGGGGGGGGGGGGGCGAGGGGGGATCTGGCTCCGGGCGGTGCCCCCACGGTGGCCTGGCCCGCGATCAGGGCCTACCGATCCATGGGCCGGCCTGTGCCGTGGGGGCACTCTATTCTTCCGCATCGGCCGCTATGGTCCTCCGCCATGGCCAACGCAGAGATGATCCACACTGCGCATACGCTGGGATGATGCCAGCACGTTGGCGCTCCCGCACATGCGCCAACTTGCGCCAGCCGGCGGAGGGCCTTCGGCTCCGGTTGCCGTGGCGCCAAGCCCCTTCCCCGGCGGCCGGTGCGGCGCACACCACTCCTCAGTGCCGGAGTTGACCGCCCCACCAATTCCCGTAGAATCCCAGACTCACTACACCTTTGCTCCTGTCCGATGGTTTCCCTCAGAATAGGTTCAGTCCACCATATGTGCTTTCACGGCTCCACTGAGTGCAATATCACATCATTTGTACTCCCCATCATTGTTCTTGGCAGTTGTGGTAAACCACAGTTGTACCTCTATTAGAGGAAGTATGGTAGGACCAATACTACAGGTACGTTGGTAATCCCTGAGTATAAATTTGTGTGTCCTCCATGCTGCAGCCATTTCGCCAGCTGCTGTGGGTGGCCACACATCTTAGAGCAATAAAGCCTCAGTTGTATCCAATGTCTTTGTGCAATTGATCGTGCTTCAATTTATTGCTCTAAGATTTTCAAAAGATGGACATCCGTATCAAACCGGATCGCCTGCAGCTGGATCCACATTCAAGCGACGCCAAAAAGGACTTTCAACACTGGCTAGCTTGTTTTGAGGCGTACATCAACTCGGCGCCCAGCCCTGTCTCGGAGGCTCAGAAGATACAGATCCTGTACTCAAGATTGAGCTCCAGTGTCTTTCCGCTAATCCAGGACGCACCGAACTACGCCGAAGCCATGACGCTTCTCAAAGAAAATTATGCTTAGAAGACCAACATGCTCTTTGAGCGGCAGCACGGTAGCACACGTGGATAGCACTGTGACTTCACAGCGCCAGGGTCCCAGGTTCGATTCCCCGCTGGGTCAGTGTCTGCGGGAGTCTGTACGTGTGGTAGTCTGTGTAGAGGTATTACGGTACCTAGTAATGCTGGAACACCATTGGTAGATAATGGATGTTTTCTATTGGTCGAGCCTGTATGGTAGCTCCACCCTGCAAAGCGGGGTTTAAGAGCCCGTGCCACCCCAGCAGCTTCCTTTCTGTACCTGAGCTGCTGGGGGAAACATATAGCTTATTAAAGCCTTCAGTTGTACTACAACCTTGCTTTAGTAGTCATTGATTGTGCATCAATACGTTCTCCCCGAGTCTGCGTGGATTTCCTCCGGGTGCTCCGGTTTCCTCCCACAGTCCAAAGATGTGCAGGTTAGGTGGATTGGCCATGATAAATTGCCCTTAGTGACCAAAAATGGTAGGAGGGGTTATTGGGTTACAGGGATAGGGTGGAAGTGAGGGCTTAAGTGGGTCGGTGCAAACCCAATGGGCCGAATGGCCTCCTTCTGCACTGTATGTTCTATGTTCTCTTCACCAGGCACGCGCCAGCCTGCAAATCCCGGGGGTCCGTGATGTTACTTTTGCAGCCAGCAGAAACACCCCCGCCAATGCTGCCCGGCCCGCGCTGCCCTTTGTAAGGCTTGCGGCAAGAAGGGGCACTTCACCACGGTGTGCCAGGCCCGCGCAGTCACCGCTATCGCCCCCACTCCCGTCGTTTATGGACAATGGTGCCGACATCTTCACCTCCCTGGACCACGCACGGCCAGTGGGCGCCGCCATCTTCTCCCCCTCAGACCACGCGTGGCCAGTGGGCTCCGCCATCTTCTCCCCCTCAGACCAAGCGCGGCCAGTGGGCGCCGCCATCTTCACCTCCGAGTAACACGTGCGGCCCATGGGTGCCGCCATCTTGTTCAACTCTGTGGTGAATGTGTAACCACTATAATTCACACTGTACATTACTGTGACCCTATGGGCTCCATCTGTGAGCCGTTGCACGGCTCTGCCCACAGGGGGAGATGAGGAGCATGTACAGGGCTCTGCCCTTGGCTCCGCCCCCTTCAGGAAGTATAACTGCTGCGGTCCTGCGAGTCCGCCCTCAGTTCAGCACAGTCGCAGGCAGGCTCAGTTGTAAGCCGATTAAAGCCACAGTTTACTCCAACTCGTGTCTCTGGTTGAATTGATGGTCGCATCAATTTAATCGGCTTAAAGAACTACTATTGAATCAGCCCTCAAACATGACCGACAGGAACTCGATCCACAAGCCGCAGAGGCAAAGGAAATTTTGTTGCATTGGCTTCAGTGCTTCAAGGCCTACCTGGCTGCGTCGACGACCTCCTCTGTTACAGATGAACAGAAACTAAGTCTTCTCCACGCATAGGTGAGCCATCGTATTTCTACTCAACTTAATGAAGCTGACTCTTACACCAAGGCCCTCGCGATGCTCGACCGCCTGTACGTGCGGCCCGTGAACAAAGTCTATGCGTGACACATCTTCACAACTTGTCGCCAGCGCCCTGGGGAATCGCTAGATGACTATCTATACAACCTCAAAGCCCTAGCACCCGACTGTAACTTCCAGGCCGTGACAGCCTCTCAGCACATGGAACTCGCCGTCTGAGACGTGTACGTTGCAGAGGTCCGATCAAATTATATGCGGGAGCGTCTTCTTGAGAAAGGGGCCCAGGACCTGGAGGACACGATAAAACTGGCTACCTCGTTAGAGGTCACTTTCCAAAGCTTAACTGCATTCCCGGCCAATCACGCGACCCCATCGTGGACCCCCGACCACGGCAGGCTGCCCCAGGCCTGCACTGCGCGGCCACCCGCCTACCACGAAGGACTATCGTGCCATTTTTGCAGCCGGCCCCAACACCCCCGACAGCAATGCCCAGCCCGCAATGCGACCTGCAGCAGCTGCGGGCGGAAAGGGCACTTCGCTAAGGTCTGCCTGGCCAAATCCAAAAACTCGAACCTCAACTTGAACACTCGCTCCTCCGACTCTCAGGCTCGCAGACCCCGTAACGTGGCAGCGTGTCTGCCAACTCCGCCTCCGCACAACATGTGCGACTCACGGGGGCCTCCAACTTGGCCATCCTCCCCACGTGACCGGTCACGTGCGATCCATGGGGCAGCCATCTTGGACGCCATCTTCCTCGCTGCCCGCCATGTGCGATCCATGGGGGTGGCCATCTTGGACGTCACCGCTACCCAACTCGAACAGTCATCACGGGGCCACTCCAGCACTGCCAACCACGCCGCAGTCTACCCTCAACTCAGCGCCGTCACCTTGGACCAGTCGCGGTCCAAGCACCTCAAAAGCTCCGGATGAACGACCACGAGACACTGTGCTTCTTCAACTCCGGGAGCACAGAGAGCTTTGTTCACCCGGACCTGATCAGGCGCTGTTCGCTCCCGGTATTCCCAATGCGGCAAACAATCTCTCTCGCCTCGGGGTCGCACTCAGTCCAAATACAAGGGCGCACCTCAGCGACTCTTAACGATACAGGGCGCCAATTATACAAATTTCAAATTGTACGTGCTCCCAGACCTCTGCGCCCCGCTCCTCCTAGGACTGGATTTCCAGTGTAACCTCAGGAGCCTCACGCTCAGCTTTGGCGGGCCCCTGCCCCACTCACTATAGGCAGCCTACCAACCCTGAAAGTCGACCCCCTCTCACTCTTTCCAACCTCACCGCCAACTGCAAGCCAGTGGCCACTCGAAGCAGGAGGTATAGTCTGCAGGACAGGGTGTTCATCAGATCTGAAGTCCAGCGCCTATTGCGTGAAGGAGTCATAGAGGCCAGTAACAGCCCCTGGAGAGCTCAGGTGATGGTCGTCAAAACTGGGGAAAAGCTCTGGATGGTGGTTGATTACAGCCAGACCATGAACCGATTCACGCACCTTGATGCGTACCTCCTCCCGCGGATTGCGGACATGGTAAACCAGAACGCACAGTACCGCGTGTTCCCCATGGTGGATCTGAAGTACGCATACCATCAGCTCCCAATCCGCCCGGAGGACCGCCACTACACGGCGTTCGAGGCAGACGGCCGCCTCTTCCATTTCCTCCGGGTTCCCTTTGGCGTCACAAACGGGGTTTCGGTGTTCCAAAGAGCAATGGACCGAATGGTGGACCACTACGGGCTGCGGGCCACTTTCATGTACTTGGATAATGTCACCATCTGCGGCCATGATCAGCAGGACCACGACGCCAATCTCCACCGATTTCTCCAGACCGCCAAAAAGCTCAACCTCACCTATAATAAGGAGAAATGCGCTTTTCACACCACCAGGCTCACCATCCTCGGCTACGTCGTGGAAAACGGAGTCCTAGGACCCGACCCTGACCGTATGCGCCCCCTCTTGCAACTCCCTCTCCCTCAATGTCCCAAGGCCCTCAAGAGGTTCCTTGGATTTTTTTCGTACTATGCCCAGTGGGTCCCCCAGTATGCGGACAAAGCCCGCCCACTACTTAAGGCCACCCTCTCCCCACTGTCAGCCAAGGCTCGCCAGGCCTTGACAATTCGCAGCGGGGCAAGATCAAAAATGACAAGATCTTGAGGTGGAGGATCGAACTCTCCACCTATAATTATGATATTGTATATCGTCCTGGGAAGCTCAATGAGCCCCCAGATGCCCTGTCCTGCGGCACATGCGCCAGCGTGCAAGATGACCGTCCGGGGGTGACCTGGTTCACCCATTACATCAAGGCCCGCAACCTGTCCTTCTCCACTGAGGAGGTTAAAGCCGTCACCAGGAATTGCTCGATCTGCGCGGAGTGTAAACCACACTTCTATAGACCAGACAAGACTCACCTGGTAAAGGCTTCCCGGCCCTTTGAACGCATGAGCATCGATTTCAAAGGGCCCCTCCTTTCAACTAATCGCAACATTTATTTCCTCAACGTTATAGATGAATTCTCCCGTTTCCCGTTTGCCATCCCATGCCCCGATATGACCTCGCTTACAGTTATTAGAGCCCTACACAGTGTCTTCACCCTGTTTGGTTTCCCCACGTACGTTCACAGTGACCAGGGCTCGTCCTTCATGAACGATGAACTGCGTCAGTACCTGCTCAGTAAGGGCATTGCCTTGAGCAGGACTACCAGCTTTAACCCCAGGGGGAACGGGCAGGTGGAGAGGGAGAACGCGATGGTCTGGAAGACCATCCTACTGACCCTATGGTCCAGGAATCTCCCGACCTCCCACTGGTAGGAGGTCCTCCCCTATGCGCTCCATGCTATTAGGTCCCTTCTTTGCACGGTCACGAATCAGACTCCTCATGATCGCCTATTTGCCTTCCCTAGGGGAACTACTATATGTGTCTCGCTTCAGCCCTGGTTGACGACACCGGGCCCTGTCCTCCTCCGAAAACACATTCGGACACATAAGACCGACCCCCTGGTAGAGAGGGTCCAACTCCTGCACCCGAACCCCCACTACGCATTTGTTGAACACCCTGATGGCCGACAGGACACCGTTTCTGTCCGGGACCTGGTACCCGCAGACTCTACTACCACTACCGCCGATGTACCTCCCATACTACACCCCACCCGACTTCCCAGGTCCTGCGCCCCTGCGCCTATTTGCTTCCCGCGCTTTCTTCCATCCGACACACCGGTTCGCAGGAACGAAGCTCAGGAAGAACAATCCCCGGAGTCCACCCCCGGACCCGCACTGAACATCCTTCCACAGCCATCTGAAACGGCTGCAACACCAGTGCTTTGTCGGTCGCAACGCACGACTCAGGCGGCGGACCGACTGAACTTATAGACCCGTCATCCCCACCGGACTTGATTTTTTAATAGGGGGTGAATGTGATGAATGTATAACCACTATAATTCACACTGTACATTACTGTGTCCCTGTGGGCTCCATCTGTGAGCCGTTGTGCGGCTCTGCCCACAGGGGTGGATGAGGAGCTTGTACACGGCTCCGCCCTTGGCTCCGCCCCCTTCAGGAAGTATAAGTGCTGCGGTCCTGCGAGTTCACCATCAGTTCAGCACAGTCGAAGGGCAGCACGGTGGCCTAGTGGTTAGCACAACCGCCTCACGGCGCTGAGGTCCCAGGTTCGATCCCGGCTCTGGGTCACTGTCCGTGTGGAGTTTGCACATTCTCCCCGTGTCGGCGTGGGTTTCGCCCCCACAACCCAAAAATGTGCAGTGTAGGTGGATTGGCCATGCTAAATTGCCCCTTAATAGAAAAAATAATTGGGTAATCTAAATTTATAAAAAAAAAGTTCAGCACAGTCGCAGGCAGGCTCAGTTGTAAGCCGATTAAAGCCATAGTTTACTCCAACTCATGTCTCTGGTTGAATTGATGGTCGCATCAAACCCCCGCCATGTGCGGCCCATGGGTGCCACCATTTTGTCCTCCTCAAGATCTGCAGGTGCCGCCATCTTGTCTCCTCCATGGCACATGGGCACCGCCAGCATTCCAGGACCTGTGCTCCCCGGGCTCTCCATCATCTGACACCAGCGACAACCAACCACGACTCTTCTCAATGATCATTGACCAGTCTCGTCCGCACAACCTGTCCACCGCATCGACCAGCGTTAAAATCAACGGAGACGTGACCTCTTGCCTGCTGGACTCCGGGAGCACCGAAAGCTTCATCCACCCGGATACGGTAAGGTGCTGTTCCCTTGCGGTACACCCTGCCAACCATAAAAATCTCCCTGGCCTCCGGATCCCATTCCGTGGTGATCTGGTGGTACTGTACGCTCACAGGTACGGTCCAGGGCATAGAATTCAGTGGCTTCCGCCTCTATGTCCTCCCTAACCTCTGCGCTGCCCTACTACTCGGCCTGGTCTTCCAGTGGAACCTCCGGAGCCTAACCCTGAAATTCAGCGGGCCCCTACCACCCCTCACTGTGTGCGGCCTCGCGACCCTAAAGGTCGATCCACCTTCCTTCTTCGCAAATCTAACCCCGGATTGCAAACCCATCGCCACCAGGAGCAGATGGTACAGCACCCAGCACAGGACCTTCATCAGGTCCGAGGTCCAGCGGCTGCTTCGGGAAGGCATCATCGAGGCTAGCAACAGCCCCTGGAGAGCCCAAGTGGTAGTAGTCGTTAAAACTGGGGAGAAACACAGAATGGTCATGGAATACAGCCAGACCATCAATCGGTACATACAGCTCTACGCGTACCCCCTCCCACACATATCTGATATGGTCAATTAGATTGCACAGTACCGGGTCTTCTCAATGGTAGACCTCAAATTCGCCTTCCACCAGCTCCCCATTCGTAAATCGGACCGTCCATACACGGCCTTGGAGGCAGACGGCTGCATCAATCACTTCCTCAGAGTTCCCTTCGGCGTCACCAATGGGGTCTTGGTCTTCCAAAGGGAGATGGGCCGAATGGTCGACCGGTAAGGTTTGCGGGCCACCTTTCCGTACCTAGACAATGTCACCAGAATGCCCCAGGCCTTGGACATGCTGATCCATAGCCAAAACTGTTATATTACGTTATAGTAATATCGTGTTACTCTTTTGCTCATTTCCAGAATGGTTTGATGGTTGATGTTCAGTAAAACTATCAGTCTTCAAATTAAGCAAATACTGTTTACTGAGTAACAATTATAAATAACTATGAGTTTGTTCACTCTTCTACAATTATAATTGAAGATTAGATAAATAAGAATAAGTATATATATTGTTTAACTACACCTGCTCACTATGCTATATCTCGAACACTCTGTTTACCATGTCATAATATCCACTCATGTATATAATGAGATGCAGACAGGCAGTGATTGACACACAGGATGACCAGTAAGCATACAACACAGTACAGCCAATCACCAGACAGGACACTACCACTATAAAGCCAGAGGGCACTAGGTTTCCCGCTCTCTCGGGACCCAGCTACTGAGACAGTCAGAGTCCACGAGTTAGCAAGTGCAAACACCATGTGGTAGCTAGTAAGTCTGGTCAGGCTACTACAAGGTCACCAGTCAGATCAGTATAGTGTCGACCCACAGCTGAATATGTATAGCAGTTCTCTAGTTGAATAAAACAGCGTTGGATCTTCTCCAGTGTTAGACGTCTGTTTCTAACTTCCCTGCATCGACTGCAGTCCACATTGAACCAACCTGCCTAACACATCAGACCAGTCACTCCTGACATGAAGAGGCGGGAATCTCCTTGGGCAGCACAAGTGGATAGCACTGTGGCTTCACAGCACCAGGTCCCAGGTACGATTCCCCGCTGGGTCACTGTCTGTACGGAGTCTGCACGTTCTCCCCGTGTCTGCATGGGTTTACTCGGGGTGCTCCGGTTTCCTCCCACAGTCCAAAGACGTGCAGGTTAGGTGGATTGGCCATTTAAAATTGCCCTTAGTGACCACAAAGTTTAGGAGGGGTTATTGGGTTACGGGGATAGGGTGGAAGTGAGGGCTTACATGGGTCAGTGCAGACTCGATGGGCCGAATGGCCTCCTTCTGCACTGTAGGTTCTACGTTCCTCCGAGTCAAGTTTTTATACATAGGTTTGGTGCTGCCATCTAGTGGTTGTCGCACTATATTACAGATGTTAACCCCTTACATACCAGCTGAATCCAGATCACAACATGCTTTTTTTTAACACATTTTCTATGCAATAGAGAAAATTGTCGAGCAAATAAGCATAAATCATGAGATGTATATCTATACAAGCAAAAGTTTGAGTAATGACTATACACAATATTATAAGATTTTATAAGTTCAGTCTGTTAGGTTTCCGTCGATGTCGTTGGAGGGCTGTGACTAGTGGTGTTCCACATGGATCAGTGCTGGGATCTTTGCTGTTCGTAGTATATATAAATGATTTGGAGGAAAATGTAACTGGTCTGATTAGTAAGTTTGCAGATGACACAAAGGTTGGTCGAATTGCGGATAACGATGACGACTGCCAGAGGGTACAGTAAGACTTGGGCGGAGAGATGACAGATTGAGTTTAATCCGGACAAATGTGAGGAAATGCATTTTGGAAGGTCTATTACAGGTAGGGAATATACAGTGAATGGTAGAACCCTCAAGAGTATTGACAATCAGAGAGATCTAGGTGTACAAGTCCACAGGTTACTGAAAGGGGCAACACAGGTGGAGAAGGTAGTCAAGAAGGCATACAGCATGCTTGCCTTCATTGGCCAGGGCATTGAGTATAAAAATTGGCAAGTCACGCTGCAGCTGCAGTTAGGCCACACTACCAGAAGGATGTGGAGGATTTAGAGAAGGTGCAGAAGAGATTTACCAGGATGTTGCCTGGTATGGAGGGCATTAGCTATGAGGAGAGGTTGAATAAACTTGGTTTGTTCTCACTGGAACAATGGAGGTTGAGGGGCGACCTGATAGAGGCCTACAAAATTATGAGGGGCATAGACAGAGTGGATAGTCAGAGGCTTTTTCCCAGGGTAGAGGGCTCAATTACTAGGGAGCATAGGTTTAAGGTGCAAAGGGCAAGGTTTAGAGGAGATGTTCGAGGCAAGTTTTTCACACAGAGGGTAGTGGGTGCCTGGAACTCGCTGTCGGAGGAGATGGTGGAACAGGGACGATAGCGACGTTTAAGGGGCATCTTGACAAATACATGAATAGGATGGGAATAGAGGGATACGGACCCCGGAAGTGTGGAAGATTTTAGTTTAGACGGGCAGCATGGTCGGCACAGGCTTGGAGGGCCGAAGGGCCTGTTCCTGTGCTTCACTTTTCTTTGTTCTTTGTTCTTTTGTCGTGTTGATCTTCTTAACCGATCAAGTGGTGAATCTGAAATTTTGAGTTTTGTGCACGTCAATCGATTTCTTGCTATGCTGTAGATGTTTTTGAAATAATGAGCCATTGAAGTTTAAATTTGGAAATATTGGTTGTTGAAGCCTAATTTTTTGTAAAGCACATTTGTTACGTCAAAAAATCATGCGTTCTACTGATTTTATTATGTAGGATCGTGGTACTGCTTGCCTGATAACTGTAGCTGGAGCAGACCATCCTCCTCTGGATTCTTGATCCTAACAAGGTTGTCCTTTCTCAGTGGTTCTAGTTGAGCTGTATGTTGGTCATAGTACGATCTTTGTTTTGAACATTGTTCTTCAATCTTCTTAAGAACAGGCAAACAGTCTGGATTCTGCAGTCTGATTGCTGGTAAGGTAGTCCTGAGATCCCTGTTGAATAACATTTGAGCCGGCGAGAGTCCTGAAGACAGAGGAGCAACTCTGTATGACAATAAAGCAAGATGGATATCTGACATTGAGTCATTTGCTTACTAATCAATTGTTTGTGAACACCCTTCTCTATCTTGCTGTTGTACTGAGGGTAGTGAGGACTGGATATCACATGCCTGAAGTTATATTTCTTCGAGAATTCTGACCACTCCAAACTTGCAAAACACGGACCATTGTCTGACATTACTGTTTCCGGTATTCCATGTCTTGAGAATGTTTCTTTATACACTTTGATTACTGAATTTGATGTCAGGTCTGGAAGTTTAGTAACTTCTGGGTGGTTAGAATAATAATCCATTATTAGAACGTAGTCTCGATCAGTTGTGTGGAAGAGGTCGATCCCTACGTTTGTCCAAGGAGATGTGATCAGTTTGTGCTGTTGAAGGGTCTCTTTGCATTGCGCAGGTTGGTGTCTTTGTCGTCGGTTATTATCATGTCAGTGATGTCTCTATTTATCCTCAGCCACTAGACTGCCTGTCTTGCTCTTCTTATACATTTTTCGATACCGAGGTGTCCCTCGTGAATTCTTTCTAAAATGTCGGATCAAAGACTTTGTGGAATGACAATCTGGTCTAGTCTCAATAATAGACCATCAAATCTGGTTGTACGTTATGATATTGAGGACAATCCTCCTTCGGCCACCCATGTTGCATTACCCTCTGAAGAGTTGCGTCCTTCTTTGTTTCTTGCTTGATTAATTGCAGTTTTTCAGCTGATGCAGGAAGGTCCTCCGTACAGAGTTGAGCCTGAGCTTCTACATCTCTTATGAATTCCATTGGTGCGCTATCTGTTGCAATGGAAAGTGATACAGTGTCTGCAATTATGAGCTCTTTCCCAGGTGTATAAATTAAGTTGAAATCATATCTTCGTAATTTCATCATAATGCGGTGGAGTCTGCGTGTCATGTCGTTTCGATTTTTTTCAATGATGTGGACCAATGGCCTGTGATCCGTTTCTGCAGTGAAGGTTGGGAGTCCGTAGGCATATTCATGAAAGTTGAGTCTTCCTGTTGATAGATCTAGACATTCCTTCTCAATTGGTGTGGATCTGCATTCCGTTGCTGTCATTGCTCGTGAAGCATATGCTGCAGAAATCCAAACAGAATGTTCATCTTGTTGAAAGGGAACTGCGCCTATTCCATCCTGACTTACATCAGTGGATATTTTGGTTGCTCTTTTCGATCGAAGAAAGAGAGTATCAGTGCAGTCATAAGTTGTGTTTTTAGATCTGTCCACTCCTTCTGATGGCTCTACGTCCATTCAAATGTAGTTGATTTTCTGATTAAATTTCTCAACACTGTTGTTCTTGCTGACAAGTTGGGAATAAACTTGCCAAGAAAATTGACAAAACCCAGAAACCTCAGAACAGCTTTCTTGCACAGAAGAGATGATTTTGCTCAGGACTTTCTTCCTAAACGGACCGCTGTGTAACCTACCAATAATCTCATCCTCCGTACCAGTAATGGCATCAACTTGAGACCGACATCAGTTAGTCTGAAACCTTTCCTTCTGAGCAAAGAGTTTCGATCTTCTCCCCGTGTCTGTGGGTTTCGTCCGGGTGCTCCGGTTTCTTCCCACAGTCCAAAGATGTGGAAGTTAGGTGGATTGGCAATGCTAAATTGCCCCTTGTGTCCCGGAATGTGCAGATTAGGTTGTGGGGTTACGGAAATAGGGGGGAAGTGGGAATAGGTAGAGAGCTCATTTGACGAATCGGTGCAGACTCGATGGACCAAATGGCCCCCTTCTGCACTGGAGGGATTCTATTCTATTCTATTCTTCTGGAATCTTCATGTTTTGAATTGCTGCTATTTTTGTATCATCATGTCTGACACCTTGATGAGAAATAGTATCCCCCAAGAATTTCAGTGAGGATCAGTGCAGATGCGAAGATCTCCAGATGTTTTTTTACGCAAACCAATGAGCTGACCCAATCAGTCGGCTGTGTGCCTCAAGATATAAGACCTGGGGCGCGATTCTCCGCAAATGCGGAGAATCGTAAAGGCTGCCATGGGACTGGCCGTGACGCACGGCAGCCTTCACGGCCACTTCCGGGGCCGATTCTCCCCCCTGGGCGGGGCTAGGAGCGTGGCCCCGTGCGTCACGGCGGCACGGCCTTGACGACGGTCGTCAAGGCCGCACGTCAAGCATCACGGCGGCTGACGCGGCCGATGACGTCAGCCGCACATGCGCAGGTTGGACAACATGGCGGAGGGGAAAGAGTGCGTCTGTTTTGGATGCTGGCCCGATGATCCGTGGGCACCGATCGCGGGCCTGTCCCCTCCCGAGCACAGTCGTGGTGCTCCCGTGCCAATCGGGCCTCTAGATGCCCCAAAAAGACATCTGGCGCCCGTTTCACGAGGGCAGCGACCAGGTGTGGATGCTGCCGTGGTGAAACGGGCGTGAAGGGCCAGCCGCTCGGCCCATCGGCCTCGGAGAATCACCGCTCGCCGTAAAAAACGGCGAGCGGCGATTCGTGGCGTGGGTCGGGCGTGGGGGGGGGGGGGAGAATAGCGGGAGGGTGTGAAAAATGTCGGGAGGCCCTCCCGCTATTCTCCCACCTGGCGTGGGGGGCGGCGAATTGCGCCCCTGGATTTTGAAGTGGGTCAAGTTCTAGTTTTAACTTTTCTCGCAAAGGAGCAGGAATTCTCCGAGGCGGATGAATAACTGACTTGGCATCCTTCCTGAGTAAAATCTTATATTGGAACAGTAATGTGCCCATGCCTCTAAATCCATCAGGGTACTTGTGGTCAACCACTGTTACACCTGAATTAGGTGATGTAAGGTAGGACCTGTACTACAGGTTCGCCGGTAGCCCCTGCCTGCTGGCTCCGCCCAGTAGGAGGAGTATAAATATGCGTGTCCTCTATTCAGCAGCCATTTTGCCAGCTGCTGTGGGAGGCCACACATCTTACTGCAATAACGCCACAGTTGTATCCAACCTTAGTCTTTGTACAATTGATCGTGCATCAATTTATTGCAGTAAGAGGGCAGCACGGTGGCCTAGTGGTTAGCATAACCGCCTCACGGCGCTGAGGTCCCAGGTTCGATCCCGGCTCTGGGTCACTGTCCGTGTGGAGTTTGCACGTTCTCCCCGTGTCTGCGTGGGTTTCGCCCCCACAACCCAAAAATGTGCAGAGTAGGTGGATTGGCCGCGCTAAATTGCCCCTTAATTGGAAAAAATAATTGGCTAATCTAAATTTAAAAAAAAAAAAAAAAAAAAAATTTATTGCAGTAAGAATTTCTAAAAGATGGACCTCCGAATCAAACCAGATCGCCTGCAGCTGGATCCGCAATCAAGCGACGCCAAAAAGGACTTTAATCACTGGCTAGCTTGCTTCGAGGCCTATATCAACTCAGCGACCACCCCTCCAAGGTTGAGCTCCAGCGTGTTTCCGCTGATCCAGGACGCCCCGAACTACACAGACGCCATGGCGCTCCTCAAAGAAAACTACACACAGAAAACGAACACACTCTTCGCCAGGCACGTGCTCGCCACTCACTCTCAACTCCCTGTTGAGTCCATAGAAGACTTCTGGCGGGCCCTAATCCCACTTGTCCGGGACTGTGACTGTCAGGCCGTTACGGCCACCGAACATTCCAACCTTCTTTGCACGATGAGTTTTTAATGGGGATTGGGTCGGACCTCATACGCCAAAGGCTGCTAGAAGGGGCCACACTCGACCTAGCTGAGACTAAAAAGCTAGCACTCTCCATGACGGTCGCCTCATGTAATGCTCAGGCCTACCCCTCCGGCCGTGCGGCCCACCCCTCCTATCCCTCATGGACCCCACAGATGGCTGCCCCAGCCGGGACTTTAGCCAGCCAGTGCGCCTGCACCACATGCCAACCCGCGCACCCCAGGGGTTCCCGATGTTACTTCTGCGGCCAGCAGAAGCACCCCCGCCAAAGCTGCCCAGCCCGCACTGCCATTTGCATGGCCTGCGGCAAAAAGGGGCACTTTGCCGAGTGTGCCAGGCCTGCGCAGTCGCCGCTATCACCCCCTCCTCCCTGACCTACACACAATGGGTGCGTCATCTTTGTCCCGACCACGCGCAGCCAGTGGGCACCGCCGTCTGCACTCCCCGGGGCCACGCGTGGCCAGTGGGCGCTGCAATTTTCACCTCCCGGGGCCGCGAGCGGTCAGTGGGCACCGCCATCTTCCCCGCTCAGTCCATGTGCGGCCCATGGGCGCCGCCATCTTGTCCAGCCCCCGCAATGTGTGGCCCATGGGCGCCGCCATCTTGTCCAGCCCCCGCAATGTGCGGCCCATGGGCGCCGCCATCTTGTCCAGCCCCCGCAACATGTGGCCCATGGGTGCTGCCATTTTGTCCACCGCAGGATCTTCAGGCGCCGCTATCTTGTCTTCCCTACGGTGCATGAATGCCGACAGCATTCCACGATCTGGGCCCCCCACGCTCTCCATCTTCTGACGCCAGCGACGACTGACAACAGCTCGCCTGAGTGACGATTGACCAGTCTCGTCCGCACAACCTGGCCACTGCTTCGACCAGTGTGAGAATCAACGGGCACATGACCGCTTGTCTGCTGGTCTCCGGGAGCATCGAAAGCTGCATCCACCCGGATATGGTAAGGCGCTGCTCCCTCGCGGTCCATCCGGCCATTCAAAGAATCTCCCTGGCCTCCGGATCCAATTCCGTCGCGATCCGGGGGTTCTGCACGGTCACTCTCACGGTCTAGGGTGTAGAATTCAGCTATTTCTGCCTCTACGTCCTTCCTAATCTCTGCGCTGCACTACTACTAGGCCTGGACTTCCAGTGCAATCTCCAGGGCCTTACCCTCACTGTATGCGGCCTCGCGACCCTAAAGGTTGACCAACACTCCTGTCATAATATACACATTAGTATATAATGGTGCTGACACACACTGACTGACACACTGCAAGACCAATCAACACACACAACACAGCAGCCAATCACCAGTTAGAGCACGCTCACTATAAAGCCAGAGGGCACTAGTTTTCCCACTCATTCGGGATGCAGCCTCTGAGACGGACAGAGCTCACAGCTTGTAGCACAAACCTTCGCCGTGTGCTAACAGTTTAGACTGGTCAGGTTAGGCATAGGTCTTCAGTTAATCTAACATAGTGTCGACCCACAGTGCAAGTATGTTCAACAGTTCTTAGTTTAATAAAATAGTGTTGTACGATTACAAGTGTTGGTAGCCTGTCTGTTACTGCTAAGGTAAACGCAGTCTCCACAGATCCAGAGCACCCAACACAACACCTCCCTCTTTGCCAATGTAACTCCGGATTGCAAACCCGTTGCCACCAGGAGCAGACGGTATAGCACCTAGGACAAGACCTTCATCAGGTCCGAGATCCAGCGGTTGCTCCGGGAAGGCATCACAAGGCCAGCAACAGCCCCTGGAGAGTCCAAGTGGCAGTCGGTAAAACTGGGGAGAAACACAGAATGGTTGTGGACTACAGCCAGACCATCAATCGGTACACGCAGCTCGACGCGTACCCCCTTCCACGCATATCTGATATGGTCAATCAGATTGCGCAGTACCGGGTCTTCTCAACTATTGACCTCAAATCCGCATACCACCAGCATCCCATTCGTAAATCAGACCATCCATACACTGCTTTCAAGGGCAGACGGTCGTCTCTATCACTTCCTCAGGGTTTCTTTTTCACAGATGTAATATTTGTTGTATTGATTTTTACTTTCTTCATGTCCTCAACACTTTTCTATGGCTAATCGTAACATTAGATCTTGCTGTCTTAATAGCCTTTGTCGTAAATCTTCATCATCTATGCCATATACAATTTGATCATGGATTAGCAACTCATGGAGTGCTGCAAAGTTACAAGATTGTGCTAGTCATTTTAAATTGGTGACAAAGCTTGTAAATGATTCCCCAGTTTTTTGCAATCTTTTGTTGAATATGTAATGTTCAAATATTTCATTTGTTTATATTTTGCAGTGGTCATCAACATTACTTATTATTACATCAAATTTGCTTTTGTCCTGACCTTCAAAGTATAGGAATGAATTATATATTTCAATTGCATGCTGTCCTGCCATTGATAGAAGCAATGCAATTTTCCTAGCATCAGTAGTGGTGGTTAAATCAGTCATTCTAAGTAGATTTGAAATTGTTGCTTGAATAATTTCCAATTAGAATTTAGGGGGGTGAGGTGTGAAGGAGGGTGAGACTTGAGGGGGATGGGGGGGGGGGGGGGTGGGATGAGGGACTTGGGGTGTGTGGGGAGAGGGGTGAGGGGTGTGGGGGGCGGGTGTACACATGTGTCTTTGGGGATCCGCACCTAAGCATGGTCTCAATTCCTTGCTTGCCGCCGAACTTCGCCTCGACGAACTCCCTTTCCTCTGGGCCGCCGATCACTTCCGGTACCTTCTGCTTGGACATGGTGAGGGGCCGCATTTCTGGTAGTCCCCCTCTGGTCATCTCCCGCTCCTGCCGATTGTGCACGGCGTTCTCCAGGGAGGGCGGCGGTGAACACAAATAACACATCCGTCAGACATTCCGACGCATGCAGCCCAGGGGTTGGGTAGATAGTGGCCTCAGTGGTCAGGTCACCCGGCCATGAGGGGTGGCTGGCATATGGGGCAAGGTGGGGAGGGGCCAGGTTATGGGTATGTGGGGGTGCGGGGTTAGTGCCAGGTGCACAGCACTGCCTCCTCACCCCGGCCGCCTGAGGTGGTTGTGCAGTTTCTTCCTGCATTGCATGCCAGTCCGGGCAGCGTTGCCCACGGCGCTGACCGCCTCTGCCACCTGCGCCCAGCCACAGTCACGGCGGCACCTGGAGGCCTTCCTCCCGGGCCAGGGTACAGGATCATCCTCCTCTCCTCCACAGCATCCAGGAGGGTCTCCAGCTCAGCGTCCCTGAACTGTGGTGCTGCTCTCCTTCCAACCATCATGTTGGCTTGGATGGTGTGTGTGGGGGGTGAATTGTTTAAGTGCGGCTGCGGCGTGTGAGCCTCATGTGCGCCAATCACGAACCAGGCGAAATGGGCGCCGTTTTGCATGGAACCGGTTGTGTTCCACATGGCGATGATGCTAGCCCATTTTAGAGTTGCTGAATCGGTGCAGCTGTTGCGCTGTTTTTCCTGTCGTAAAACACCACTGTTCCCATGCTGGGGTCAGCACTTAGTCTCAAAAACTGAGAATCCAGCCCAATTTCTGCAATTCAAATATTGCATGAAAATGTATGGGAAATTGTCAATCCAATCTGCTTGACTTTCAGTTACTCCTCCTATGCGGCTTATAATTATGCTTTAATTATCTGCCATTTTCTGAGATGATTAAACTGAAATCCCCCCTTCTGCCTCCTCAGGATAAATGTGAAAAGATCCCTTGGTGTCGTTCTTCAAACAGCTGGTTGTCTGTGTCAACATTCATCTCCCCGCCAAAATAATGTGGGATCTTGCTGTGTACACACATGTTAACCTATAAAGCACCTACAATTAAACTACCCAAGTGCTTTCTTGATTGTGAATTTTGTGTGCCCTTCTCATTTTTTTCTCACCTCTCCCAAAGTTGCTGAATTCTAATCGAGTTCTGTTCCACGCATAATAGTTGTGTCCAGCACCACATCCAAGTAAGGATTTTTCATGTGTAAAATACATTTAAATGATAGCAGGAGATTCTGCTGTTTGAGGAAATCACAACTAGGCCAGAATCTCTCCTTATTTGAGAGATGAGGATTCTCTTCCGTGATCCTGATCAAAGTACGGCAGAATGGTGCTGGAAGAAAGAGGCAGAGTTGGACGATACGATCAACACACTGCCTAAATCAATGAAAAGGCTTTCATTGTCTTGCCTTTGGCAGGATGGTGTCTGGCCAGCTTCGGCCTACCTGTAACAAATGACTGCTGATGATTGATGGGGGCAGGTGGAGGACAGAGACCTGAGTCTCCAGCCCAATTTTTCTCTTTCCATCTCTTATTCGTTGCTTTTTTGGGTACAACATGAATGGCGATGATAGGTACAGTTCTTTTCATGGGAGAAAAGCTCTTGGAGTGGCCTACCCTTCCTCCCCCGTCCATTGTCCCTGAATCACTTTGCTGTGTGAGCCTTGGCCCCTGCTAATGCACATCTAATACCTGTTTTTTGGGGGAATTTATACCTAGCTCCTAAACTCTATCCCAGCCCCTCAAAGTGCTGCAGCCATGGTCCCACTTCAGTGCGACAAACATTTCTCTCGGACCCAATAATGGATCATTGGTGCAATTCCAAGGGAGCCCTTCATTTGTTGTTATCGGCTCCAACTCAGGGAAATGGGTTAGGCGTGGTGCGGAATTGCAAACTCCACCCTGAAGGGCATAATCACAGATATTAATACACAAACAATGCCTATAAATACTCACAATATTACTGCACTGTATTGTTGACAAATATATGACCGTTTCATCAGAGAGCAAGAATGAATGAATGTACGAGGTGACCTTACGGTACAACCATCTTTATTTTAAATTTTAATCCCACATTGGCAGCTTAAATTCTTACTTCGTGAGGATCTAAGTTCGGTGATTATGTGATAATATTGCATTGGGATGAGATCACTTTGCTGTTGTTCAGGGATGTTTTGTTTGCGATGCTGCAATTATTTGCAGCCCCCCCCCCCCCCCCCCCCCCCCCCCCCACCCACAATACCTCAAAGGGTATTTGCAGCTCCCATGTAACATTTGGGGGTTGGTTAGCTGAGTTGGCTGGAGATGGTTCATGATATGGAACAATATCAACAGCATGGGTTCAATTCCTACACTGACTGGGGTTATTCATGAGGGCCCTGTCTTCACAACCTTGCCCCAGGCTTGAGGTTAGGTGACCTTGGGGTTCAAACACCACCAGTCAGCTCTCAAATGGGAGGGCAACCTTTGGTCCTCGGGGACTGTGGGGATATTTACGTAACATTAGCAGAAAAGTCTCGGATACGGCATCAGTTTAAGTTATAGAAATTGGCGCCATTTTCTTAATTTGCAATTAAACCATTGGTTAGAGATAGCCTAAGGGCTGGATTCTCCATCGGCGGAATCCTCCGCTTCGCCGGCAGCACACTCACACCCATGAGTTTCCAGATGACGTGGGGGCCCACAATGGAGAACCCCATTGGCCGGCTGCCTGGACGGAGAATCCTGCTGCTGATGGGGGCACGCCGCACCAAAAAATGTGACGGAAATCCCACCCTAAGTCTGTCAACTCGGGTTGCTGACTGTATAAAAAATATTTTTTTGAATTCTTTTTATAAATTTAGAATACCCAATTCATTTTTCCAATTAAGGGGCAATTTAGCGTGGCCAATCCACCTACCCTGCACATCTTTTTGGGTTGTGGGGGCGAAACCCACGCAAACACGGGGAGAATGTGCAAACTCCACACGGACAGTGACCCAGAGCCAGGATTGAACCTGGGACCTCGGCGCTGTGAGGCTGCAGTGCTAACCCACTGTGCCACCGTGCTGCCCTGAATGTATAAAAAATATAACCGTTCTTCCTTTATAGGCGACTTTACCTTTCTCTTAAGTTTTGAATCTAAAATTATGATTGACACAATCTCAAGCCAAATCCAGCACATTTATTAAAATGTTCAAACAAAGTGGCCTGACATTCACTCGACTAATTCCTGGGATGTTGTGGAAGTTATTTTATGAGGAAAGGTTGGGCAGGCTGGACCTATATCTATTGGAGTTCAGAAGAATGAGAGGTGATTTTATTGAAACATAAAAGATCCTGAGGGGACTTGCTAGGGTGGATGATGAAAAGATGTTTCCCCTTGTAGGAGGGACCAGAACTAGAGGACACGGTTTGATAATAAGGGGTCTCTCATTTAAGACGGAGATAAGGACTCGTTTTCTCTCTCAGAGGGTCAAGAATGTTTGGAACTCTCCAACTCGGAGAGCAGTGGAGGCAGGGTCATTTAGTCTTTTTAAGGCAGAAAGATTCATGACTAACAGTGGTCTAAGGTTATTGGAATTAGGGAATGTGGAGTTGATCAGATCAGCCATGAACTTATTAAATGGTGGAGCAGGCTTGATGGGCCGGGCGACCTACTCCTGCTGTTAATTTCTGTGTTTAAGGCTGCCCAATTAGTGCTGGTAAAATGGTGCTAAGCTTTGCGCTTTATGGTCATCTCTTGTGTTCAATAATGTTTTTGAGTCCAATTTGTTTCTTTAAATTAATGTGTGTTGAGAAATTAGAAATAAGACTTTCTTCCTAAAAATTAAAAGTTTATGGGCGCGATTTAATGGCCGCTTTCTGCTTGAGCGAGAGTGCGACGCGGCCGTTAGATCGCGGATGAGGCTAAAATCGAGAACCGGGTTGGCTGCTGATCGGTTTGCGAATAATTGGCCCGCTTCCGTTGGCGGAATCATGTTCCCGCTGTGGCGTGGCGAGAAACCAATAATCATTACTTAAGGCCAATCTCCATACGATTAACGTGAATGTCCTCCTATCTAATAGCCTTCTGCCATCTAACCGCCTCCCCAGCAAACGGCCCTGTGGGCGCCGATTAGTACTTCTATTTAAAAACGTGAAGCTGGTGGAATGGCTGCTGCAAGGATCCGAGGAGGTGAGGAACCATCTTCGGTATTTGTTGCATGGGTGCTCAGGGGAGCACCCGTGGGGAAAAGCTTCGGTCGGTGTGGGCTGCCTCAGGCTGGGGGGCAGTGAGGGTGGGTGTCACAACGCTTGCCTGTCCGCAATGCCACCCCCGGGTCATCTGTAACCATTATGGGTGCAGCCCCAGCTCCTGCCTGTCACACTGACAACTCATAGCTCCCACTGACCGTGGAGGCCACTGGCCGCGTGGCTGAAGGCTAATGCTAATGGGGAATTGGCAGCCGTAGTTAAGTGAGCACTCAAGTGGATTTCCATGTGTAGGCATGCTATGTAGCATGTGGGGGTTATTTGCTGGCATCGCTGGCTTTTTGAACGGATGACAGACAGCATGTGCCGCAGGAGGCTCCACCTCAACAAGGGGAAGGTACGGCACCTGTGCCATGTCTTTGTGGACTTGGCACCACATGGAGGAGGAGGATTCTCACTCCTGGTGGTCATCAAGGTCACCGCAGCCCTGAACATTAGTACCTCAGGATCATTTCCAGGGCTCGAGCAGGGACTCTTGCGGCATCTCCAAGCTACAGCCCACAAGTACATCCATGAGATCATGGATACACTATTTGCCTGGGCAGCTAATTATATAATCTTTGACCTGGATCAGGCCCAACAAGATGCCCGGGCAGCAGGATTCTCCACCATCGCTGGGTGCCCCTGGTCCAGGGGCTAATAGGTGGCACACATTTCACCCTGCGCGCACCAGGCCATCAGTGAGCGCCTTATATCAACTGAAGGAGTTCCACTCCCTGAGCAACCAGTTTGTGTGCGACCACCTCCTGAAGATAATGTACGTGTGTGCACTCTTCCCAGCGAGTGTGCATGACAGCTACATCCTGGGGCAGTCGGTCACCCCGGCCTCTTTGAGGAACACCCAGGATGGCCGGTTGGCACTTAGGAGATAAGTGCTACCCGCTGAGCACCTGGCAAATAGGGCCAGTATGGAGGCCGGTGACTGATATGGCGATCTGGTACAATGATGCCAATGCAGCCACCTGGGCTGTGATTGGATGGTGCATTGAACTCCTCAAAATGTACTTCCGATGCCTCCACCGCACTGGTGTGCACTGCAGTACACCCCCCGGATGGACGCCCGCTTTGTGGTGGTCTGCTGTGCCCTCCATAACCTGGCACAGCAGCAGGGCAACCTGCTGGAGGTGGAGGAGGATGACGCAAAGGCACCAGTGAAAGAGGGGCTAGAGGACAAACAAACCTGGGGAGGACTCGCAGGACCAGCTGGAGGATGGTGGACAGACAGCAGAGCAAGGCTCCACAAGCCCGGAGGACCATCCTTGCCTGCTTCACATAGGACACCTTGTCCGGCATCGCACCCCCTCCCCTTCTCCCTCCCCCTCCTCCCCTCCTCCTCCCTTACCCTCCCTTCCCCTCCCCCTCCCCCACCCATTTCCCCCTCCCCCTCCCTCTCCCTTCCCACTCCCCCTTCCCTCCCATCCATTTTGCCCTCTTCCCCCTCTCTCTCTTTACCCTCCCCTCAACCCCCCACCCTGTCCCACCCACTTCAGGGTGTCGGTACTGTCGGTACTGTCGGCGGGTCACTGTCGAAGGCAGGGGGGTTTATGATAACCCACCAAGAGCTGAGCGCTGGTGCTCCTCAATCTATGCCATAGTCTGACCCCTGCCTATCTGCTGTGTGCTCGCTCACACCCATCACCTGTACATAGTGTGCCTGGGGGCGGGTGGAATTCCAGGACCTCCAAGTCTGGGGGCTGGGGCAGGGGTTTGGTAGTCAGTCCGCATTGCGGAAGTAAGTGCCAGAGGTATCATATTTTTCGGGTGCAAAGTCATTCAATGTTGTACATATGTGCCCCCAGCTGCCCCTAGCCCCACCTTCCCCACCCACCTACCCCCCTTCTGCCCCAGAGCCCTCTCAGTGATCCTTAACCTGCTTATCCTCCCTAAATCTCCACCCCCTCCATGTAAACTCTCCAATGTATAATTATGGCCTCCTTCTCAACCTTGCCATCTCCCATGATATTGCTGGTCCAATTATATGAACCATAGATGAATCTGATCACTTCCTGATATTGCTTTTGACCCACTTCCCACTCCCACTTACCTCCTCTGTATCCAACCCTGCGATGAAAAACTCTCCCGCAATTCACTGACAGCTGCACTTCCAAAATCCCAACAGTACAGTTTTGGCACTTAATTTGCCACAGCATTTCTCCAAACACTCGTTTGCTTAACTACATCTCGACTTTTTGTGCCCAACTTTCCAGTAAGACTGTTACTCTTTCTCACCCTGGCTGTTCCCACTGGTAGGCCACCCATCGCCACTCGTCCAAGTTCAAGAGACACAGACTTGAAAGGATAGGGTGAACAACTGGTTCATGCATTCACAGCCAGGTCTGGCTGGACCTGGTACATACAGCACTGTCCAAAGATAAACTTAAGCTTCTTTTCCCTCTTGCAAACTGTCCTTTTAAAACCCCCTTTCTTGCCTTCTACATCCTCAGCATCCAATCATAAACTTGAGGATCTTGCATCTTTCTATCTCCTATCATGCCCTCTCTGAGCTCTCCTTGTCCAGGAGCCCCACCCTCAACCCTAGTCCCACTAAACACTGACTATCCAACTTTCTCACCTTGTCTTCATTGACTAACAGCCAGCATCTTCTTGATTTTTAAACGCTTGTAATTTCCTTCAAAACCTTCCATGGCCCTGCTGAGCAGGAGGAATATCAAACTGCAGTGGGGTTGGAGGTGGGGATGCTGAGAGACCAGCAGAAGAAGCTCCTGCAGAAGGTGAAAGGCCTAGAGAATAGGTCCCACTAGCAGAACTTGAGAATTGTTGGTCTCCCGGAGGGGTCTGAAGGAGTGGATGCTGGGGCAAACATTGCGGACATGTTTGAGAAGCTGTTGGGGGATGGGGCATTCTCCTGGCCCTTGGAGGTGGGCACGGCTCACAGAGCACTCGCAAGGAAGCCGTGGATGGGAGACCCCCCGAGGGCAATGGTTGTGAGATTCCACAGGTACTTGGATAAGGAGCGCATTCTACAGTGGGCCAAGCAGACCCGGAGCTGTAAGCGGGACAATAGTATCCTGCGGGTCTACCAAGACCTGAGTGCGGAGGTGGCCAGGAGTAGAGCAGGCTTCAACCAGATTAGGTCGATCCTCTTTAAGACAAAGGTGAAGCTCGGACTGTTGTATCCGGCCCGTCTCTGGGTCATGCACGAGGCACAGCACTTTTATTTCGAGTCGCCTGAGGACGCGCTTCGTGAAAAGGAAAGGACTGGTGGTGGACTGAGAACTTTTGAACTTTGCTGCAACATCCTTGTTTTGTTTTTTTTGTTTTTCTGTTCTTTAAAAAAAATGTTTCTTGTTTTTCATTTTGTGGAAGCTGTTTGTAATGCCTTTTGCATTGATTTGGGACCAGCGGTAGAGCTGAGTGAGTTAAGGTTTTCATTTGCACTGTTGGGGAGGGAGGTGTGTAGATCTTGGTGTTTTTCTGTCGGGCAATTGTGTGGGGATTGTTTGTAGAGCGGGGGGAGGGTGGGGAGGGAACAATAGGTGGGAGACTATCCGGCGCCAGGGATGGGGGCCACCAAGGTAGCTGGGCGGGCTAGCTCATGGAAGCGCAGTGGGGGTGTGGATATGTTTGGTATAGGTTACAGAGTGTTGTTACTAGGCGGGGAGGGGGGTAAATGTTCTGCTGACGAGGGAAGGACTTGGGCTAAGGGACAGAGAGGAGGTTGGGGGCGGAAGCTGCCTAGGGGCGGACCTGTGGAGGCGCAGAGCATGAGCTGGAGGCGGACCCAAAAAAGGGGATGGCTGATCGGCGAAGTGGGGGGCAATGAGCCCCCCAACTAGGCTGATCAACTGGAATGTTTGAGGGTTAAATGGGCCGGTCAAGAGGCACGTTAGTTCACGCATCTTAGGGGACTGAAGGCGGACGTGGTAATGTTGCAGGAGGCGCACCTTAGAGTAGCTGACCAGATTAGATTGAGGAAAGGCTGAGTCAGTCAGGTCTTTCACTCGTGACTGGATTCAAAGACCAGAGGGGTCGCGATCCTGATCAATAAGCAGGTGGTGTTTGAGGCGGGTAGAATAGTCTCGGACGTGCGAGGTCGGTACATTATGGTCAGTGGGAAACTGGAGGGGGTATTAGTAAATGGCTATGCACCAAATTGGGATGATGTGAGTTTATAAAGAGGATGCTGGGGAAGATACCAGACCTGGACTCGCACAGGTTGGTCATGGGAGGTGTTGCTCATTATGCTTTCTCTTTAATTGCTCTGTTTTAATAACCTTTGCTCTAGAGTCGCCAGGTATCTTTCTGATACCACCACGAGGTTCAAGGCCAAGTGCTGAACAATAACTCAATACACCAGTTAGCAAGTTTCAAATCAATACACATTTATTATACACACAGTCAATCACTACTCATGCATAAACTCTACTTACTAAACTATCACTAAAAGCCGATACTTAGCTTCGAATGGCCCACCAGGTCAGAGGAACAATGGCCTTTGTCCGGTTCTGATTCTGCTGGCTTCAAACTGATGCGGAATAGTAGCTAGGAGCGTTTATCTCGTAGCGTGCGTTGACTTGAGACTTACTTGGTTGATGCAGCTGCTAGGCAGGTCTCTCCTCGCTGAGAGTCATGGTCAAGAGTTCTTTGAGAGCTGCCAAGAGACCGAACTGAACTTGGGGACGCTATCTTATAAGTCCCAGGGGGTTTCGCGCCCTTTTGGGCGTACCCCGGACTTGGTCCCAATTAATTGGACCAGGTCCCAATCGTTCTCATCGATTTTCTCCAATACTGGAGTTGTTCCCTGATTGTTGGGCAGGCCCTATGTGTCCGTTTGCCTGCCTTTGTCCTAGCTCCCTCTGGCGCCGGGAAGTCTGTCTTGTCCCGATTGTTTCAATGTTTCTGATTGTTTCTGGAGATCGCTCATTAGTATGTAAATGGCTATTGGTTTTGGTTCTGTCTGGGTTCTGCAAATCTTAATACACAGGAAACCTTGCACCTGCTTGTGTTCCCTGTAGCTGACCAATTTTTCTTGCACTCTTTGCTGGCATCCATTTTGGAATCGGGACGTGGCCACCCCAGGTGGCTACAGAGGGGACTTCAAAACAGTAATTGACCCTGGCTTGGACTGGTCAAGCTCAAAATCAGGTAGGGTGCCAGCAATGGCAACGGAACTGAAAGGGGCAATGGAGCAGATGGGGGGTGTGGATCCATGGAGATTTGGGCAGCCGAGGGTGAAGGAGTTCTCCTTCTGCTCACACGTGCATAAAGTGTATTCCCGGATTGATTTCTTTATTTTGAGCAGGGCCTTACTGGCAGGGGTGGTGGACACGGGGTACTTGGCGATCACAATCTCAGACCATGCTCCGCACTGGATTGACCTGCAAGTTGGTAAAGACAGTAACCAGCGCCCGCAATGGAGGTTAGATGTGGGACTTTTGGCTGACGAAGGGGTGTGCGAGCGGCTGAGGATGTGTATTCAGAACTACCTGCAGGTCAACGACACGGGGGAAATTGCAGCAGCAGTGGTCTGGGAAGCATTGAAGGTGGTGGTCAGAGGGGAGCTGATCTCGATACGGGCCCATAGGGAGAAGGTGGACAGGGCAGAGACGGACCGACTGGTTAAGGAGATACTGCAGATCGATAGGAGGTATGCGGAGACCCCAGTGGCAGGTCTTTTAAGGGAACGGCGGAGGCCACAGGTGGAGTTCGGCTTGTTAACCACAGGGACGGCGGTGGAGCAGCTGAGAAAGGTGAGGGGGGTGATCTATGAGTATGGAGAGAAGGCCAGCAGAATGCTTGTACAGCAGCTTAGAAAGAGGGAGGCAGCTAGGGAGATAGGGAAAGTAAATGATGGAGATGGGAACCTGGTTGGAGATTGACCAGGGGTGAATAAGACGTTTAGGGATTTCTACAGTAGGCTGTACAGGTCGGAACCCCCTCCGGGGCATGAGGAGATGGGGCACTTCTTGGAGGTGCTGAATTTCCCAAAGGTGGACGAGGAGCTGGTAGAAGGGCTGGGGGCCCCGGTCGGGTTGGAAGAGATAGTGGAGGGTTTGAAGGCCATGCAGTCGGGTAAAGGCCCGAAGCCGGACGGGTACCCAATGGAGTTTTCTAAAAGGTTTTTCTGGGATATTGGGGCCGGTGTTGATGAGGATGTTCAACGAGGCAAGGGATACAGGGTGCTGCCCCCGACGATGTCACAGGCTATGATTTCGCTGATTTTGAAGCGGGACAAGAACCCGGAGCCGATATCCACATGTTGAATGTGGATGCTAAATTGCTGGCCAAAATTTTGTCCTCCAGGATTGAGGATTGTGTTCTGGATGTTATTGGGGAGAACCAGATGGGGTTTGTTAAGGGAAGGCAGTTGGTGGCCAATGTAAGAAGGTTGTTAAATGTGATCGTGATGCCCCCGGAATGTAGGGAGGTGGAGGTAGTGATCGCAATGGATGCAGAAAAGGCTTTTGATTGGGTAGAATGGGATTATCTGTGGGAGGTACTGGGACGGTTCGGATTTGGGCGGGGCTTTATTGACTGGGTCAGATTGCTGTATCAGGCTCCTCTGGCAAGCGTACGGACGAATAGGGCAACATCGGACTATTTTGGACTGCACCGGAAATGAGACAGGGATGATCCCTATCCCCACTGTTGGTTGCGCTGGCTATAGAGCCGTTGGCAATTGCTCTATTTATAATTCAGTGTCTCCCCATCTTTATTCCCCGGTCCTTTTTTTAAACGGGTCAACAAAGTGATCACTGGCTTTGTTTGGGCAGGCAAGACCCCGCGAGTAAGGAAGGTAATGCTTGAGCGGAGTCGGGGAGTGGGCGGGCTGGCGCTGCCAAATTTTAGTAACTATTACTGGGCGGCGTAGGAGAAGGGAGCGTCTATGACATTCGCAGGGAACTTATGGGGTCAGAGGAAACGCAGACCAAGGAGCTGAAGCGCAAGTGGGAGGAGGAGCTGGGAGGAGAGATAGAGGATGGTCTATGGGTGGACACGTTGAATAGAGTCAACGCATCCGCAACATGTGCCAGGCTCAGCCTGATACAATTCAAAGTCATTCATTGGGCTCACGTGACAGTGGCCCGGGTGAGCAGATTCTTTGGGGTGGAAGACAGGTGTGGAAGATGTGCGGGAGGACCAGCGAACCATGTGTGGTAGTCGGTATTAGGGGTATTACGGTACCTAGGTTGGAGGTACCCGATGCTGTAACACAATTGGTGTTGGAGGTACCTGATACTGTAAGACGATTGGTGAAGCCTGCCTGCTGGTTCCGCCCAGTAAGGCGGAGTATAAGAGTCTGTGTCTCCCTAGCTGCTGCATTCTGTACCTGTGCTGTTGGGGGAAACATCTAGTCCAATAAAGCCTTCAATTGCACTCCAATCTCGTTTCGAGAGTTATTGATCATGCGTCACCATGTCCACATGTTCTGGGCATGTCCGAAGCTTTGGGGATTTTGACAGGGGTTTGCAGATGTCATGTCCATGGTATTAAAAACAAGGGTGGCGTTGAGTCCAGAGGTGGCGATTATCGGGGTGTCGGAAGATCCGGGAATCCAGGAGGAGAAAGAGGCAGACGTTCTGGCCTTTGCTTCCCTGCTAGCCTGGAGACGGATACCATTAGCTTGGAGGGGCTCAAGGCCCCCGAAGTCGGAGACCTGGCATGGCTAGCTTTCTCTGTTTGGAGAAAATCAAGTTCCCCTTGAGTGGGTCACTGTTAGGATTCGCCCGGAGGTGGCAACCGTTCGTCGACTTCTTCGCAAAAAATTAATCGTCAGCAGAAGGTTGGGGGGAGGGGGGGGGGGGGGGGGGGGTTAGTTTCGCTTAGAGTAGGGGGTTAATAAAGGTGGGACCTGTACTGAAGGGAGACGGCTTTTGCACTATGTTTATAGTTTCATGTACATTGTTTATTTTGTTTTTGTTACAATACCAAAAATACCTCAATAAAATGTTTATTAAAAAAAACCAATAGCCGAACCACTGTGACATGTTGTGTACGTTTCTGCTGATTTTCTATCCTCCAAATAAATTTGAACACAAGAACAGAACTGGTAGTGTGAAAATGTCTATTCATTATACAGCTCTTGTTTTATGATCTCAGTAAAAAATAACAGACATTTATGATTTGCAGGTAAGTTAATGTCTCTTTTATTTTGAAAGGTTTAAGTGCACTGTACAGTTTGTGTAAATCCCAGGGTTGATGCATAATCTGTGCAATTCAATCGATGTCAGTCACGCACTACAATTAGCTCAGTGATTTGACGCGATCACGTTACAGAACTCCTTCAGTTCGAAGTGAATCCTTCAAGTAAAGAGGATCTCAAAATGTAAGGTTTTCACTTCCGGGTTCCAAGCAAAGAAAGTGCCGACATGTAGAGACACAGCCACCAGATCAACAATCCTTTCATTAAGAAATTGTATAGGAGTATAATTCTCCTTATGTTTTCAAAATCATGCTGCTTATTTATAATTCTTATCGTTGTGTACTGAAGTAAATCTTAATCCCCACTGATCCTTTTTGTCGGAATAGCCAGAATAAGCAGATAGTGAAGGGAAGACAGAGACAGTCACAGGGGGAAAACTAACCCGGAAAAGGGTTTGTGTTTGGCTGTAGGTTGGGGTTAAAAACGCCAAGAATGCAAGAGGGTTGGGAATCCAGCTTCAACCTGTCTTTTAACTGGAGTGCATTAGCCTGGTTGTGTACAGCTCCCTCAGGAGAGCTTGGTTGTTTATTAACAACTACGAATCCCTCAGTTGGAAAGATATTTCAATAAACTTTTAAATTTAACGCCACCTCCATGGATTTCTCAAAGTTTCTGAGACTCACCGATGAAAGCAAGGTGAGAGCACACTCGCAATATATGTTCAGTTTTCACAATTGCTTTTTTAACCTATTAGTTGGAAAGGTTTGTACACACTCCATTAATACAGCCCACCTCCCTCTTGGGCACAAAAAGCTGCAGCAGAAACATGTAGCAGAAGAGGAGTTAAGCGTATTTTTAAATTAATGTTATGTCCAATTAAGGGGCAATTTAGTCTGGCCAATCCACCCAACCTGCACATCTTTAGTTCAACATCAAGTAGTTCAACTTTAACCAACTTCTTATACAGACACGGGGAGAATGTGCAAACCCCTCACAGACAGTGATCCGAGGCCGGGACCAAACACAGGTCCTGAGCTCCCTAGGCAGCAGTGCTAACCACTGTGCCGCCGTGCCGCCCTAGGAGAAGGTAGGTCTAACGCCAAAGGAGAATGAACATAGAAGGTAATGGTTGCATGGGCAATCCTGGTCCTGGACGCATGGGAGACATGAGGTGGGATGGTTGGTGACTGCAGAGGATACTCTGGGAGATCAGGGGGTTGCGGGTGGGGCATTGGAAAGATTGTTAAAAGGTTTATAGTATAGCTTATTGGTCCCGATACACAAGTAGTGCACTGATCAGGAAAACACAAAATACCAAAATTCAAACAACCACATTGATTTATACCACAGGAGAAAAGGGGAGCCTATCATTCCCCATTGGTTTCTCCATGGAAACATCTCAGGCCAATCAGAGTTGACTTGCCAAACACCAGGATCGGCAGGTAGATGACAGTCGGAGGAGAGGCACCATAACCTAGAACATGACTTGTAGTATTGGTTCATCATTCCTCCCAGCATTCACACTGACAAGTCAACCTCTCTACCTGAAATCCATCACCTGAGTCTCTTCAGTTGACAGCAGCATTGTGCAAACTCAACCCTTGGCTTTTGCAGCTGCTTGTGCAGGACTAAGAGACTTTGCTCACTGCATCACTCTGACTTCTGTTTCACCTCATCTCTTCTTCCTTGAGCTCTACCTCTAGAACCTTTATGATCCAGGTCATTATCCATTAAGTTTCTGGAACCCATCTCTTCATTCACCTGAGGAAGGAGTTGTGCTCCGAAAGCTAGTGATTCAAAACAAACCTGTTCAACTTTAACCAACTTCTTACCATTATCCATTAAAACATTGAATGGCATGGACAAAGAGACACACACTTCTGGCACTGAAATATTCATGCCAACATCCAGTGTGTTCACTCACAATCTCTGGATGCCAGAATATAGTGGTTGTTCTCTTATAGTCTGTTATACTTGTTATGAAAGAGTTATCACGGTCATTCAACTCTTTTACATATGTATCATTTGACCTTATTGGGTCAAGAGCTCAGCCTATCTGTATCAGTGGTCACAATGTAACTCACTCGCTTGCCTTGTCATAACACACTGCCTCCCAATTTGCGTTACAGGATTTCTAACAGACCACCACAGGCCGCCACTCTGGCCAAAGAGCATTAGATCAGCCGATTTACTGCTTGGCCCATTCATTTGTAATGATTGGCTAACAATTTAAGTGGTCAAATAAGACTTAACATTCATCATTTCCAGCTCCACTTAGAAGGTCTTGTGGCTGTCTACTCTATCTATTCCCTTGATCATCTTATAAACCTCTATCAAGTTGCCCCTCATCCTTTTCTGTTCAAATGAGAAAAGGCCGAGCACCCTCAACCTTTCCTCGTAAGAACTATTCTCCATTCCTAAAACTTTGAATTAGATGTGATGAAGATAATGTTGTGCACTGTGACCTTAGTATGGTAATAATATTACGTGTACTCAGCAGTGTGACCTCCCATCAGCAGGTGGCGTCAGATATAAGTCAGACGACACCCGGCTACCGCCAGAATGTTGTGAGGCGTACATTAGGACAATCGTGCATAAGGGTAATTCCAGGAGAGTCTAATGGTAACTTGGTCTGCATGGGGGCCTCACGGTAGCATGGTGGTTAGCATCAATGCTTCACAGCTCCAGGGTCCCAGGTTCGGTTCCCGGCTGGGTCACTGTCTGTGTGGAGTCTGCACTTCCTCCCCGTGTGTGCGTGGGTTTCCTCCGGGTGCTCCGGTTTCCTCCCACAGTCCAAAGATGTGCGGGTTAGGTGGATTGGCCATGCTAAATTGCCCGTAGTGTAAGGTTAATGGGGGGACTGTTGGGTTACGGGTATACGGGTTACGTGGATTTAAGTAGGGTGATCATTGCTCGGCACAACATCGAGGGCCGAAGGGCCTGTTCTGTGCTGTACTGTTCTATGTTCTATGTTCTATGAACATTACCTTAATACGTGCACATAAATAAATCTGAGTTCTGGCTAAGTCACCAGCAGTTCTGTAAATTAATTGATAGACAAGATCATGAAACGCAACACTTAGCAGACTCATTGCCTATGTTTACTTCTCTTCCAGTTCAAGACTGCAGAGATGTTCTTTCTCCATCTTCGCCTCATGCTGGCATTGCTTCTCATCACTAGCTAAGAATCTGAATTGGTCCTTTTCTTCTGCTGCCTGCATTGCTATTGTTCTCGTACTTCTGTCTGGTTATATCACACTTGCTGTCACGGTCTCAAGGAATGAATATAATCTATTGGGGTAATAGATAATGCCAACACAGAAATTGTCTAATGTAAGAAGTGGAGGACCCGTGGAGATGTTGGATGCAGGTTGGTGGCTGTGAGTTCTCCGATAGCAAGTTTCCCGTCTTGCCTGCGTCACCAATGGGAGACGAGGCACATTGCTACTGCATGGGAGGATGCTAAAAGAGGGAGTCACCTTGACGATGCTACTTTGCAGCTGCTTACATAGAGGTGCTGGCAGAGTGGAATACAAGATAAATAAGACCTGTCAAGCTTAAATGCAAGACAATTCATAACTCTGTGGGTGGACTAAGAGTGTCAGTACAACTGGATCAAGCCACTATTGTTGCTTCAAAGTTCAAGATATGCATGTCTCTAAACGCTGATGTGACAGGGATATGTCAGTGATTTGTCTTAAATATGTTACACCAACTGGCAGCCAGTTTAAATTTGAAGTTTTTATTTAACAAGGTCTCTCTGCCCGAAACATAGACTGTCAATGACGTGTTATCCAGGAAATATATTGTAGATACCGACAGCAGCAACTAAAGGTGATACATTACACTCTGGAGAAAAACCCAATCCTTGGTGAATCTTTAGGTTGTAAATCTTGTTAAAGGTTTTTTTTTGGTGATGGTGAAGATCAGAATGCAGTAGATTATTTAAAAGCTAGCTTACTTACCAGCAAACCTATCAATTGAAAAGTTTAGATGAAGGATAAAGGCCCTCATGAGGAGAAAAATCGAGCTGACACAAGAAGTAATGTTGGAATGTTTTAGCAGCCTAAAGTCGGTTAGAAAAGGGAAAACTAAATGAGGTAACCAAGATTTTTTTAACTTGGCCTGCCTGGCAGAATTGAGGCAGAAGTAGATTTAAAATGGCTGTGGTGAATTTATTTCTGCGTTTTTGTGGGATCAGGACGCGAAGGAGAATGCCTCACAGGAATACAATGGAATTCTTCCACTTTGCTACCCTCGCTGCCCATCCCATGATTGAACCATTCACTGACCAGGTCAGCTTCTGAGTCACTTAATATTGCTTCAGCCTGGAGCAGCAGCAAAATGCCCTATTGAGCCATGATAGTGTACTGAAAGCTTCGAGAGATGAATCAATTGTTTCTTCACAGTGTGGGGTTTATGAATCACTTCAGAAATTATTGTGAAAAACCTTGCAGCATGCTGGTATACTGTAAAGGCCTGGTCCTAAAAATGGGTCAGGCTTCCTGTCGGCATCAATCTAGGCAATGTTTTTGTCCATTCCGCATGTGTTCCATGCCTGCAGTTAAAAAATCGATCCAAATAATGCCTTAAAATCTTGAGCTTTTAGAGTAAATGGAAGGTGACTACTAAAAGGGCAAAGCACCATTGGGCGGGATTCTCCCAACGGGAGACTAAGTGCCGATGCTGGAGTGAAAACCGGAGTGTTTCACTATGGCGTCGGAGGCCGCTCCTCGCCCCCTATTCTCCCACCCCCGGGGGGCTAGGAGTGGCGCCGCGTCATTTACGCGCGCCGGGCCTTGGTTGCCGCATAAAAGCGGCGCCGCGTAAATTACGCGGCCAGCGCTGCGTAAATGACGTCACCCGTGCATGCGCAGGTTGCCGTCCTCCCCGCGGGCACCCCGCAAGAAATGGAGGAGTGATCTTGCGGGGTGGGGGAGGAAAGGAGTGCATCCTTCAGAGACGCCGGCCCGCCGATCGGTGGGCACCGATCGCGGGCCAGACCCCTTTTGAGCGCCCCCCCCGGTGCTCGATCCTCCCTCTCCCTCTACAGGCCGCCCCTGCAGCGTTCGCGCGCTGTTCACGCCGGCAGCGAGCAGGTGTGGTTGGCGTCGGCATGAACACATTGTATTGGGCAGGCCGCTCGGCCCATTCGGGCCGGAGAATCGCTACTCGCCCGTTTCCCCGCCCGGGACACGCCCCCCCCCCCCCCCCCCCCCCCCCGCGATTCTTCCACCTGGCGTGGGGGGGTGGGGGAGAATTACGCCCATTGTGTCAGGTAGTGATGTGACAGCAGTCAATGTTAGTTTAATGGCCGGAATTCTCCGGCCGTTCGCTGGTAGCTGGATTCTCTGGTCCCACCGGCAGCATACCCCTCGGTTCCCGATGGAATGGCGTGGCGTCAGTGGCTATTCCCATTGGCAACGGCGAGAGCAGAGAATGGCGAGCAGCCTCCCGCTGCCTGGGAAATAAACAACGAGAGGCCTCAGAATCCCACACATGTTTGTTGTTTCGCTGTATGGTTTGATTCATTGTCTTGGAATCAGTACCCAGATACAGGTAAGGGTGGGTTTCTAAGCCCTTGGGATAGCTTTCCTTGTTTTGACCCACAGTGTATGGCTCTTTTTTCTGATGGTCCTCACTAGTAAATCAGCCTGATTGAGGAGCTTAGCTTACATTCAGGTGGGGCGTAGACTCAAGCAGGCTGCAGTAGTATGTAAGGAGTTTTGAACAGTTAGTGGAAGTGTTGGGATATAAATGGGGGAGGGATGTGGATGGTGTCCGATCCTCACCCATGGAAAGGCGAGCTGATCCTATTCCGGGAATGGGGAACGATTCCGTTTCCCAAGGTTATCCAATCCCTAATTTGAGGAATCTTTCTTTGGTTGGGAGATGGGTCTGAGGCAGGGTGTCTGGTCCCATGGAAGTAGGGAATTTGGGAGGCCAGAGGAAAAACACCAGATCTTCTTGGTCCACAAGGAGTGCTGTAAAGTTGATTATCTTCTTGCCTCCCTTCAACCACTTTGTGAGGCCTTGGAAACCCACCCCTTGTTCCTCCTCCATTGTACCAGAAGTAGGCTGGTTGGCCTTGGGTTTGACATTTTTTAAACTTTACATCTCAACTAATTCTGACCCACATTTTGGGGGGATAAAAATTTACCCCAATGTTGTGAATACAAGAAAATGTGTCTATCATCAACTGTGGATGGTATCATTGATTGATTCACTGAGGGAAAGTTGTAAGAAAGATGCAAAGTGCAAAACATTAAGGACAATACTTAGGAGAATGTTAAGGGTGTTAAAGGTAATACTCTGGCATGGATAGAGGATTGGCTGACTGGCAGAAGGCAGAGAGTGAGGATAAAGGGGTCTTTTTCAGGATGGTAGCCGGTGACTAGTGATGTGCCTCAGGGGTCTGTGCTGGGACCACATCTTTTCACAATATACATTAATGATCTGGAAGAAGGAACTGAAGGCACTGTTGCTAAGTTTGCACATAATACAAAGATTTGTAGGGGGACAGGTAGTATTGAGGCAGCAAGGGGGATGCAGAAGGATTTTGACAAGTGAGGAGAGTGGTCAATGAAGTGGCAAATGGAATACAATGTGGAAAAGTGTGGGGTTATGCACTTAGGAAGGAGGAATTTAAGCATAGACTATTTTCTAAGTGGGGAAGTGCTTAGGAAATCAGAAGCACAAAGGGACTTGGGAGTCCTTGTTCATGATTCTCTTAAGGTTAATCTGCAGGTTCAGTCGGCAGTTAAGAAGGCAAATGCAATGTTAGGATTCATGTCAAGAGGGCTGGAATACAAGGCCAGGGATGTACTTCTGAGGCTGTATAAGGCTCTATTTGGAGTATTGTCAGTAGTTTTGGGCTCCGTATCTAAGGGAGGCAGTGCTGGCCTTGGAAAGTGTCCAGAGGAGGTTCACAAATCCCAGGAATTAAGAGCCGATGAGGAACGTTTGAGGACTCTGGGTCTGTACTCGTTGGAGTTTAGAAGGATGAGGGGGGATCTTATTGAAACTTACAAGAAACTGCGAGGCCTGGACAGAGTGGACGTGGAGAGGATGTTTCCACTTGTAGGAAAAGCTAGAACCAGAGGACACCATCTCATACTAAAGGGACGATCCTTTAAAACAGAGATGAGGAGGAATTTCTTCAGGCAGAGAGTCTATGGAACTCTTTGCCACAGAAGGCTGTGGAGGCCAAATCACTGAGTGTCTTTTAGATTGAGATAGATAGGTTCTTGATTAATAAGGGGGTCAGGGGTTATGGGGAGAAGGCAGGAGAATGGGATGAGAAAATATCAGCCATGATTGAATGGTGAAGCAGACTCGATGGGCCGAGTGGCCTAATTCTGCTATATGTCTTATGGTCTTATGGCCTCATGTTTCTTCTATCATGATGTGCTGAGTGATGCAGCAGAGACATAAGTTGCTGGGCTTGCAGAAATTTCAGCTTCTTCAAACCTTAGAAAAAGGTTTAGCCACCCAGTTACTTTTTATTTTTATTTAGTCTTTTTATTTAGAAATAAATTCTGTGGAATGCAGTAATATCTCTTGAGATTTTGACCTCTTATTGTTCTTTCTTATACAAGGAAGAAAGCTGAAAATTCTTGTGGAAACAATGAACTAGGCAGTGCAATGCTATTGATATCCTCACTATCTCTCGGAAAGAACCTGAGGTGAAAAAGTTTGAGAAGGATGTGCTTCTCGCCTGTGGGTTGTGTGTGCCTGTCCCGTAACTCAGTCACAGCCAATCTGGCCAATCTGCGAAGGCCTCTATAAGGTGAGGACAACAATTGGTAAATGAAACCTCTACTTTCACAGGGCCAGAAGAGACGACGGCATGGTAGCACAGTGGTTAGCACTGTCCCTTCACAGCAGCAGGGTCCTAGGTTCGATTCCCGGCTTGGGTCACTGTCTGTGTGGTATCTGCACATTCTCCCCGTGTCTGCGTGGGTTTCCTTCGGGTGCTCCGGTTTCCTCCCACAAGTCCTGAAAGACGTGCTTGTTAGGTGAATTGGACATCCTGAATTCTCCCTCAGTGTACCCGAACAGGTGCTGGAATGTGGTGACTAGGAGATTTTCACAGTAACTTCATTGCAGTGTTAATGTAAGCCTACTTGTGACATTAATAAAGATTATTATTAATTTTATAAATGTTTCATTGGACCGCCTCATATTTTCCACATCCTGATAACAAAGAAATCACATTTGCATGCCGGATGTAACAGGAGGAAGTTTTTCTGGTGCCTGATTGTTGCGAGTTTGAACAAATTGGATGGGTTCTGTTACTCCGGATCCTTAATTAGTTCTTTTCCAACCTGTTTCCGAACAGTGTCACTTCTGCCAAATAACTAATAATAATCTTTATTGTCACAAGTAGGCTTACATTAACACTGCAATGAAGTTACTGTGAAAAGCCCCTAGTTGCCACATTCCGATGCTTGTTCGGATACAGAGGGAGAATTCAGGATGTCCAAATTACCTAACAGCACGTCTTTCGGGACTTGTGGGAGGAAACACAGACAGTGACCCAAGCTGGGAATCGAACCTGAGACCCTGACGTTGTGAAGCAACAGTGCTAACCACTGTGCCACCAGAAGGACCGGCCCATGTTATCGGAGGAGGGGGTATTGTAATGAGTGGGTAATCATAGTGTGACATAACCTGGAATTTGCCCCTCCAATCTTCTCCCAAATTAGATGAGAATGATCAACAGCAAGGTCACGCATCATTTCGCTGGACTTGATTTTGCTGCCGTATCCGCCACTAAGATTCCTTTCTTTAACTGCAACACACAAATTGGAGGTTTTTGGACCAGATATGTGATCTCTTTGGCTTCTGCCCGGCCTTCTTATTGGCATCCTCTGGACCACTTGGCGATAGGTGGAAGCTTCAGGGCACTCACTCGTTCTCAGGGACCTCATTTGGAACTATAAACCCAGGAAACTGGTCTGGAATAAGGTATAATAGGGTTAGCAGGTGCAAATTGACTCTGTCAGAAGAAGGAAAATACTTTACGAAATGCTGCATTTCCTCCTTCAACACCACAGCAATGCTGAGCTTTTTGAATGCCTTTTCGCAGCAGTATTAACAGGCAAGACTGAACAGCAACCAACCGGGACCCAGCAGGTGTGACAATCAATGCAGGGAACAGTCTTGCACCTTTCCACCCAATTTCTTCTCGAGCCTTACCAATAATGGAGGCTGCATCTGGCGGGTGTTTTGTAATAATGCCTGGCTTTTCATGTTCTGCAGCAGGTACAGCAACTCATTTTCACCATACCCATCTGTAATTCCTGCCAGGTAAGGCCAGGATATATAACAAGCTGAGCCATGAAGAAATTAACAGAACAGTGAGGCTAGGCTGGTGTTTCCACTGGCTGGTGAGGAATCTCACCTCTTTCACGTGTGGTGATCTTTGTGAGGGGTTTCTAGGATGGAAGGCGTAGTGATCACAAAGACACACAAAGCTCTTTTGAAGAACTAAACTAATTTTATCAACACTACAAAATTTGAGTTCGATACTTATTCTAAATAGCAAGCATACATGTAAGAGCTAAACTAGACTCACTAGCACTATCTCTATCTACTAACTATAACTATTAGATCTTAACTAGCTCTGTAATACACTATGAATCATATCTTCTTCAGCTCCAATCTAATCTCCTTCCCCAAGCCCAAGAGCCAGGGCAATTTATAGTACTGTCCTTTAGCTCCCTCTTGTGGCTAGGCTTTATATAACATTAACTCTTCACATGCTGTACATTTGTATAATGTCACACCATGCAACTTTCATAGAATCATACAATTTACCGCTTTGCAGCTCGGAACTTTGCTCCATTACTGAGTCACCACAGGACACCTATAGACACTATAGACAATGAACAAAAGAATATGCAAGGATCAATAAAATAAAATTCTGCCCACTAAACCCATTTCTTCATATGCTGGGAGGCTGTTAACTGGAGTGCTGTCTCCCACCTCAAGGAAAGGGTAGGGGAATTGGCAATATGAGGCAAAACGCAAAGGCTTTTGTGAAGGAAGCGAAGAAGAGGATGTTTGAAAATATACTAGTTTGCCGGTGAGTTATTTATCACTTTTACCAGTTACTATTAAATACACTGGGCTGTAAAATTCCTCTATGGTTCTCCATAACCATGAGAGGCTAGCCAATTGATCATTTGAGATGCTCAGGCCAGTTTTTGAGATGCTTCATCACAAGGTATACTTAAAGCTTTATGGCCAAATCCATGTAACAATTGATTTTGTTGAGCACTCCTCCATTTTTGACAAAAGCAAAATATCTCAGCGGCTAGAAACGTGAACTAGAACAGACAATGTTGGAAATACTCAGCAGGTCAGGGAGCAACAGTGGGGAGAGAAACAGAATTAACATTTTAGGCCGATAACCCTTACAGAATTGAGGACAGATAGAAATGTAGGGCGCAATTCAACGGGATTAAAAAAAAATCTATGTTGGGTTTTGGGCCTGTTCAGTGGGGTGTTTCTCAGTGGCTGCAGCACCGACAACCACCCCGCTATTCAATGGCACTTTGCTGTTTTCTTTTGGCGTCGGGGAGTTTCTCTCTGCTGAGGCCACACTTCAGTCAGTTCCTGCTGGCGAGCCATTTTGTTGTGCTGCCCTCACCTTTTCTATCCCCCCTACCTTTCAGCCCCACCCCCCAACCTCAGGAAGGCCCCCAGGAACTACCGTTCACCCCTCTCCGGAAAACCCCCCTCAACCCTCTCCATCTGGTAAGGCACCCAAGGTCCGACCCCTGGCACTGACAACCTGGCACCTGGGCACCCTGACACTGCCAGCGTGGAAGTGCCAAGGTGCCTGAGGGAGTACCAGGATGTTGTCCCCCCCCCCCCCCCCCCCTCCTGTCCCCGACCACCCGAATGCACATTTAAATTAGCTTCTGGATCTAGCGTCTCTCGCGTGATTCAACGGCCTCATCCCCACGAGATCACTAACTTTCACCTGGAATGGGATTTGAGCAAGTGAAAGTTGAGATTTTATCTCTGTCAGTATATTTCTGTATTATTCTTGCTTAGTTTCTGCCTGCATTCAGGTCACACAGGACAAAGAGCTCAGGATAGACCGTGATCTTTGGATTTTGAATGCAGTGTGACTTTTGGATGACAAAAATGAATGTGGCTATCAGATAAAATTGCAAGGATTGTTAAGGAAATGTGTTCACCCCCAGGGCTCTGAATTAATACTCCTCTCCTGAACATGCTAGGCAAGGACTGACATTTCCGCCTCCTCTACTCAAGATAGATTGTCACAAGAATTGGCCAATTACTTTATGATTAGCAATACTTTGATCAGAGAAAGCCTTTACTGTAAAAATGAAGTTTTGTGCAATATAAAACCTTCCAATATTCAATCCTTCGCAGTCACCTTTGAAGATATTTAAGATGACAATGAGAACAACAAAAAATTGCACTTATATAGTGCCTTTAATGGAGAAAAAATTCCCTAGGCGCCTCTTGAAGAGTAAGGAAATAAACAGGCACTAGGAGGTTATAAGTATGTGTGGCCAAAAGTTTTAGCAAAGAGATAGGTTGTATAGAGATGAAGGGCTGGATTCTCCAATTTTGAGGCTATATCCGGAGCATGTGTTTAATCTTATGATGAAAAAGTCAGTGGTGCCCCTGCACTGATACGCCGCCTGGTATGGTGTTAGCTGCCGCGCCACGTAAAAGCCCTCACGTTCCTGACTGAAACGGACGCAGAATAGCCGGGTCTGTGTTCGCGCATGCGCCCGGCAGCGACCTGCTGCAGTCGTGCTGTACAACGTGGCGCTGGCTGCACGCGGGCCCGGCCTTCTAGATAGTGCCCCCTGTATCCCCCCTCGCCAACCCCGGGCCACCCCGCACCAGTCCTCCCAGCACCCACCGAAGCCCCCCCCCCTTTGCCAGTGGAACAGCTCCTCCCCCCCCCCCGATTGTGGCACCGATGGACATAGTCCGCAGCCGCCACGCGAGCTGACGCAACCTCAGATCACAAGTCGGGCCATCAGGGGCGGAGCATCGGGGGAGGGCCTTCAGGTGAAATCCTGGGGCCATCCCACCGGCGTGCGGCACACTCACCAATGGCGCCATTTTGGAGTGGGCAGAACATCCAAAAACAGGTGCCCCCCAACCCCCCCCGATTTCGGTGTCAAAAGTGATTCTCCGCCCGATCGAAGAATGCGTTTTCAGCGTCGGCTAACGGAGAATCCCGCCCAAGGTTTTTCCACAGGACAAAGCTCATATGGTTCCAGGTTTGACTAACATTAGTTGGTGAAGGGAGGGGAACAGATAAAGAAGTGGCTGGAGTCACATGAATAAAGTTTGGGAAGGGGCTCTATATGGCTGGAAGAGGTCACAGAGATAGGGAACAATATGTCATGGAGGGATTTAAGCATTGAAGATTAGAAAATTGAATTTGAGATGTTTGGGGGCCAGGAGTCAATGCAGATCATTCGGAAAAAGGGTGTTGATTGAATGGGACTTCTCAGGTCATTCTCAAGTCATTCTCAGGTCAGCACACACTATCTTGATAAGATCATACACCGATCTTCATTCAACTGTTCAAGCAGCATTTGCTGGATTTGTTTAATATTACACATTATGATACATGCAAAGAAAACCATAATACATTGCACAGCAAACTGAAGCCAATTATTCCCCAAATATTACTATTCACTGAAAAATCATCCCCAGGACTAAAAAGATCCTCCAGCGTTCCTTTTATCATTATTCATACAGTGGATAATTCAATATCACTTCTTCCTAGTCCAATTTCAATGTTAATTCAGAGGAGCCAACTCTGAACTTTGGAATTCCCAATTCCATGGTTTTCTTTACTTCAATTTTCTTTCGCTGATAGGTATCAGTGTCTTTAATTATAACCTAGCTGTTTCATTAATTTGTATGTAAATGATTGGTTTCTTTAAGGAACATGAGTCAGAACCTTGAATAAAAGCTTTAAATTAGTAATAATTCAGTATATATGTTCAATCTCCTGGGCCACATTAACCATTTCATGCAACAGTGTTGTCAGTGTAACTGAGCGTGTTTTTCAGTGCATCGTCATCATGCATTCTGCAAACTGGTTGCTTCACACGTGCACTCAAGTGGTCCATGAGACATCAGGCTAAACCATTCCTGCTGGTCCACACTTTATGTCACAGGATTGGGAGTTGATTTGAATCTCCCCTGCGTGCTTTTGAGGTAGCCAGATTGTCAAAGATATTCTTATTGCTTCAGCACTTTGTTCTCTCGGGAACACGGCATGCAGTGAAATGTGTCTGTGATTTCACGGGGAAAGTAGCAAAAGTGTCACTCCTTGCCAATATAGTGTCACATCGCTGATATGTTTGTGGCCTGCACAATGCCTGAGGCGATGATTTCCCCCTGGTGTGGCTTGGAAGGATGTGACAACATGAAAGCTTCATGCTGTGCTAACCATCACCTCCACAGGAAGACATGTCCTGGTGTTTGCAGATCAATACGCAGCAAATGGCACAGCTTTGTGCTGGGCCTGCCCTTGAAGCAGAAGTGACGCAGGCGCAGAAGGTGCAGCTCCCAGGGTAATGACACGTGTGCCCACAAACGGCAAAACACCTGTGTCCGTAGCCCCCTTGCAAGCTTCTCTTTTTCACCCCAATTATTTGGCTCTTTTCGAACACCCAGAGGAATACCCATCCTCAATTTTCCAACATTAAGCCAAGAGAATCCGAGCAATTTAGAGCAAAATAAAAATTGGCCGTCCATAAGAGCCTATGGCAATCGAATTCAATCTGGAAAAGAGTGACAGCACATCAGCTGTCAGTGTTTCCCAGTTTCTTGCTCTTTGAAGTCAATTCAAAGACATATTTCACTCCAAAAGTGGAAAGTTGGATAGCTTATTAATGTAGGGTGCAAAATCTAACAGGAGGCGATTCTCCAAAATGGAGATTAAGTGTTTGTGCTGTCGTGAACGCCGTCGCATTTGACGACGGCGCGAAACGGGCATGGGGACGACCAATTCTGTCTCCCACAGGGGGCCAACACGGCGCTGGAGCGGTTTATGCCACTCCAGCCTCCTTTCCTGGCGCCAAATGGGTGCCGCGCCAACCCGTACATGTGCAGTTGGGCCGCACCAACCTGCGTATGCGCTGGGGACTTCTTCAACGCGCCGGCCGCGACGCAACATGGCGTGGGAGTTCAGGGGTCGGCCGCACAACAAAGTAGGCCCAGGGGGGTGGGGGGGGGGGGGGGGGGGGGGAGAGCGGCTGATCGGTGGGCCCCGATTGCGGGCCAGACCCCATCGGAGGCCCCCCCCCCCACCCGGTGAAGGAGCGCTTTTCCCCGCCCCACAGGCCGCCCCCCCGACACTTCCAAAGAGCTCCTGCCGGCAGCGACCAGGGGTGAACGAAGCCGGTGGGACTCTGCCGTTACCGCGCTGCCGCTGAACCCATTCCAGTGGCCCGCGGCCGGCAGCACGTCAAACACGCTGCCACAAATGGCGCCGATTCTCCGCACCTCGGAGAATCGAGCGCCAGCGTCGGGGCGTCGTGGTGCGGTTGCAGCGTTTCTCAGGCCTGGCACGGGGCTCGGAGAATCACGCCCAACAATATATGGAAATGTGGAAAAAGGGGCTGGATCCTCCGACGGCCAACTCCAAAATCGCATTTGGCGATTGGCCGGAGAATCCGTTTTGATGCCAGAATCGGAGGTGGCGCCGTTTTTCTGATGCCCCGTCCCCTTCAAAATGGCGTCAGCACTGAGTACGCCCCATGCCATTGGGATGGCCTCAGGACATCACCTGAAGGCCCTCCCCCGGTCCACCACCATGATGGATCATTTGTGGTCTCAGGTTTCGTCAACCTCATGTGGCGGTTGCGGACTGTATCCAGTGGCGCCACAGTTGTGTGGGGGTGGCCGTTCCACTGACCGGGGGGCTTTGGCGGGGGCTGGGGGGACTGGTGGGGGGTGGCGAGGGGGGTTACAGGGGCACTATCTGGCAGGCCCTGTCCGCCTGTGACCGGCACCATGTTGTACGGCGCATGCGCGGCCACGGACCCGGCAACTCTCCATCCGTATCTGCAGGTAAAGCTGGTGGCTTCGCATGGCGCGGCTGTTAGCTCCCCACCGGGCGTAGCATCAATGCGGGGGCGGTGCTGACATTTTGGTTGTATAACTAGACACATGCTCCGGACAAAGCCTCAAAATCGGAGAATCCAGTCCAAGATGTTTGAAAATTACCGACCATCTTCAAGAAGCCCACTCCAATTGGCACAGTCTGAGACACCTAATCAGCCAGTTGTTTTTTATGAATCTTACCTGTTGATGTACAGTCAATTTTTATAAAGACTTATAAAAAATTTAGAGTACCCACTTCTTTTTTCCATTAAGGGGCAATTTAGCGCGGCCAATCTACCTACGCTGCAGATCTTTGGGTTGTGAAGGTGAGACCCACGCAGACACGGGGAGAATATGAAAACTGCACACGGACAGTGACCCAGGGCCAGGATCGGACCCGGGGCCTCGGCGCCGTGTGACAGCAGTGCTAACCACTGTGCCGCACGTTTTATGAAGGCTTTTAAATGAAGATTCCCCTCCTTGCAGAGCAGCCTCAATATTTGTTGCAATATTTGGGCGGCAGAGTGGTGAGCACTGCTGCTTCACAGCACCAGGGATCCGGGTTCAATTCCTGTCTTGGGTGACTGTGTGGAGTTTGTACTTTCCCCCCGTGTCTGCGTGGGTTTTCTCCAGGTGCTCCGGTTTCCTCCCACAGTCCAAAGACGTGCAGGTTAGGTGGATTGGCCATGATAAATTGCCCTGCGGATGTGTAGGTTAGATTAAAGGGTGATTGAGATAGGGTAGCGAAGTGGGCTTGGGTGGAGTGTTCATTCAGAGGTCGGTGCAGACCCGATGAGCAAAATGGCCTCCTTTTGCATTGTAGGGATTCGATGATTCTCATTCACCTGTCAGAAATTGGTCCACTGGTCAGCCATGCAAGGCCGAAGTCTGATTTCCTGACTTGTACCCACTCGGCAGCATTTGTCATAATCAAGATGGGGTGGTTGGATTCTCCGATCCCCGACGGTGGAATCGCGCATGGCGACGGGGGGGGGGGGGGGGGGGGGGGGGGGGGGAGAATCCCCGATGACGACAGAATCGGGGGCGGTGCCGCTTTTGCGATCCTCCGCCCCCTGAAAAGCGGCGTAGTTTAGGAGTACGCCGCCTGCTGTATCCATGGCCTCAGGCCATTGCCTGAGGCCCACCCTGCGATGCTCTATCCCCGACCGGCCGAGTTCCCGACGGCGTGGGACTGTCACGGTCTCATCCATCGGGAACTCAGCGTGGTGGCTGAGGACTCAGTCCAGCAACGCCACAGTCGGGGGAGGACCGATCGGCAGGCAGGGGGGCTTTATTCAGAGCTGGGGGCACTGTTGTGCTGTGCGGCGGTCCAGGGCATGCGAGCAGCCAAAGGGGGGACTATTTTTGCTGTCCGGGTCATGCGCATGCGCGGCCATGGATCCGGTATCTCTCCAGGCCGTATCATCAGCTGGAGCTGGGAGCTCTACGCTGCCTCTCTGCTAGCCCCCAGCAAAATGGCGAATCAGTGGCCGTTTTGCACCAGTTTTCACGCCGACGTGGGGACTTAGTCTCCCCAACGAAGAATCCAGCCCCAGATCTTAGTGCCTTTGTGACCACTTGTGAAAGAGTAAAATGGCAGGTTGTTGGAAACTCAGCGTCATGTCTGCAAACTGAATGACGATATCCCACAATATGGTCACTCAGACTATGTCTCATCTCTCAATGCAGAGGAGACCGCAGCATGAGCAGTGAATACTGTATACTAAATTCAAAGAAGTATAAGTTAATCGCTGTTTCATCTGGAAAAAGTGTTTGGGGCTTTGGTGGGTGGAGGTAAAAAGGGAGGTGCCTTATCTCCTGTTCTTGCATGAAAAGGTGTTGAGGGAACGGGAAAGGGTGTTGGGATTATTTGAGGAGTGGACCAGATATCACAGATGCTGAAGAGTTAGAAGGGAAGATCTGTTAGGTGATGGCATCATGCTGGCATCATCGAGGCAGGAGTTGTTCAAAGTGGGAACAATTTCTACCAGGCAGAGGGGTTGTCTCTGTATTTGCTTAAAACCTGTTATTTAAAATCTGTTCGACCTCTAACCTTTTGCAGTTTTAACAGAAGTTCGGTTTAAATGTAATTTACTTAAAACATTAACCCTGTCCCATATTTTTGTCTCTGCCTCTGCTGTCAATGGATTTCCCATTGAAACCACCCCATGCCTCCGGGAAACACATTGGTAAGGATGCGCTACAGGCAGGACCAGAGAATCCCGCCATCAGCGAGCAGCAAGAGAGTTCCTGCTCTTATCTTGCCTATTAATCTTTTGTGTGGCACTTTATTGATGTCCTTTGGAAATCGAGGTATACTACATGGAATTCCTACAGAATCTCTAGAGTACAGAAGGAGGCCATTTGGCCCATCGAGTCTGCACCAATCCTCTGAATGAGCACCTTACCTATGTCCAACTCCCCTGTCCACTCTGCCCTATCCCTGAAAACCTGTAACCTAACCTGGACACTAAGGGGCAATTTAGCATGGCCAATTCACCTAACCCGCACATCCTGGACACTAAGGTTCAATTTAGAATGGCCAGTCCACCTAACTCACACATCCATGGACACTGAGGGCAATTTAGCATGGCCAATTCACCTAACCTGCACATCCTGGACACTAAGGTTCAATTTAGAATGGCCAGTCCACCTAACCCACACATCCATGGACACTAAGGGGCAATTTAGAATGGGCAGTCCACCTAACCCTCACATCCATGGACACTAAAGGGCAATTTAGCATGGCCAATTCACCTAAAATACACATCTATGGACGGAAATCGGAGCACCTGGAGGAAACCCACACAGATACAGGGAGAACTTACAAACTCCATGCAGTCACCCAAGGCCAGAATTGAACCTCGGTGCTGTGAGACAGTAGTGCTAATCATTTTGATTTGATTCAATTTATTGTCATGTGCACCGAGGTACAGTGAAAAGCATTGTTCTGCGTATAGTCCAGACAGATTGTTCCATCCATGAAAAAAATAGGACATACATAAACACACAATGTAAATACATAGGCTCAAGCATCGGGTGAAAATACGGAGTGTAGTACTACTCAGTGGAGAAGATGTGTGAAGAGATCAGTTCAATCCATAAAAGGGTCATTCAGGAGTCTTGTAACAGTGGGGAAGAAACTGTTTTTCAATCTGTTAGTGCGTGTTCTCCTACCTGATGGCAGAAGTTGGAAGAGAGAATAACCTGGGTGGGAGGAATCTTTGATTATGCTGCCCGCTTTCCCAATGAAAATCGCTTATTGTCACAAGTAGGCTTCAATTAAGTTACTGTGAAAAGCCCCTAGTCGCCACATTCCAGCGCCTGTACGGGGAGGTTGGTACAGGAATTGAACCGTGCAGCTGGCCTGCATTGGCCTGCTTTAAAAGCCAGCTATTTAGCCCAGTGTGTTAACCAGCCCCCAATGAAAATCGCTTATTGTCACAAGTAGGCTTCAATGAAGTTACTGTGAAAAGCCCCTAGTCGCCACATTCCGGCGCCTGTTCGGGGAGGCTGGTACGGGAATTGAATCCGCGCTGCTACCCTTGTCTTGCATTACAAGCCAGCTGTTTAGTACACTGTTAAACTAGACCCTAATGCTTTCTATGGTGCACCTGTAAAAATTGGTAAGAATCAATGTGGATTTGCCAAATTCCCTTATTATCCTGAGAAAGCATAGGTGCTATTGTGCTTTCTTGGTTGTAGAGTTGACATGGGTGGACCAGGACAGATTGTTGGTGATGTGCACACCTGAAATGAAATGAAAATAGCTTATTGTCACAAGTAGGCTTCAAATTAAGTTACTGTGAAAAGCCCCTAGTCGACACATTCCGGCGCCTGTTCGGGGAGGCTGGTACAGGAATTGAACCGCGCTGCTGGCCTGCCTTGCTCTGCTTTAAAAGCCAACTATTTAGCCCTGAGCTAAACCAGCCACCTAGAAATTTAGAGTTGTCAACCATCTCCACCTTGGCACCATCGATGCATACAGGGGTGTGTACGATACTTTGTTTCCTAAAGTCAATGACCAGCTCCTTAGTTGAATGAAAAATGAAATGGAAATCGCTTATTGTCACAAATAGGCTTCAAATGAAGTTACTGTGAAAAGCCCCTAGTTTTGCTAACGTTGAGGGAGAGATTGTTGTTGTTACACCACACCACTAAGTTCTCTACATCCCTCCCTAATCATTGTGCCACCATGCTGCCCTATTGGTTCTCATGTATCTACCTTATTAGTTACATCTTCAAAGAACCTTAATACGTTTGTAAAACAGGATTTCCGCTGAGTAAAACCATGTTGATTTATTCTAATGATGCTCTGCTTTCCTAAATGCATTGTTAAGGCTTACTTCATAATAGATTCCAGCATTTCCCAAACACTGATATTAGTCTAACTGGCCTATAGTTCACTGCTTTCTATTCCCCTCCTTTTTTGAACAGATTTCTCATTCCACCTGGATCGCTCCCTGTCCTCTGATCCGCTCTAATCTTTTCATTCAGAACTGATGATGTGATAGTGGCCATCGCAGCTCCTCTACTGCTCACTCATTATAACTTTTCTCTCTCTGAGTTTGTGGCACTCCACTCCCTCAGGCCCCATATTTGTCTTATGAACCAACTTCTACCTAAAGGAGGCAACGTACTGGTACCGCTTCATATGTTCCTCTGGGTCATGATCCCACCACCAGACATCAGGCCATCATCTTCAAGGCAGTCACTGTTCACTCCATCTCCTCTGGAGATTATCTGTTCATGACCAACAATCTCCACACAGATTTCTATATCCTTCCCAAGATCCACAAATAAGACTGCCCTGCATATCATTTCAGACTGTTTCTGACCCACCAAACTGATTTGTTCCGAACTAGACTCTAATTTTTCTTCTTTCTCCACTCTCTTCCAACCTACATCTGTGACATCTGTGACATTTCCAATGTCCTCCACACTTTAACACTTCCCACTTTCCTGGCCCTAACTCATCTCCTTTTCACAAATGGATGTCCAATCTCACTACGCCTTCACTTATTCCGTAAGAAAAGGCCATCCAGTCTCCACCCACCACCATCTCCTCTGCCCAACTGAATTTGTTCTCACATTGAACAACTTCTCCTTTCGCTCCACTCCCTCTCTCAAAATAAAATATGTTGCCAAGGGTACCTGAATGAGTTCTAGCATTGTGCGCTAAGTGAAACCTTCGTTGTTCCTTACTCAGAACCCCTTCCTCGCCTCTTCTTTCAGTACATTGATGATTGGCGATGGCCATTTGCTGCTCTTTCCCCAAACTGTAAAATTCTTCCAATTTCCACCCTTTCCTCACCTATCATAGTCCATTTCCAACTCCTCACTTCCCATCCTTAACGTCTCTGCCTGTATTTCTGGGAATAGGCCATCGACCTATGTCTTTATAATTTCACTGATTCCCACAAAGTGGTATAACACAATAGATATGATAATCTATGAGGTAAATGATGATGTGGCACTGTCATCAGGCAGTCGTGTGTGAGATACTGGAGGCAGCAGACAGGTAGCTCTGAGCGCAGATGTAACTCACTACATACCTGCTGTAAATAGCATAAATAAAATAGGCTTTAACTTAATACCCTGACACGCTTAAAGCTCCTCCTTGCTAGAATCCTATCTTTGCATATTCTTCAACATCTATCTTGATTACACTTCCTTTAAGGACTCATAGTTTCTCTCTGTCCATCACAACTGACCTGACAATCTCATGCTTATCAATGCTTCTGATAAGTTTTTCTAAATTCCTGAATTAAAGATTCCCCTTCATCATGGTTGACAGGGCCCTCAAAAGTATGTCCCATTTCCCGTACTTCTGCTCTCCCTTTTTCCGCTCCTTTATTAGGGTTTCCTTTGTCCTGAAATTGTCCTTCACCCGCCTCCACATTCAATGACTCATCCTTGGCCACTTCCGCCACCTCCAAATACCGCCAAATAAAAATCACCCCGAGCACCTCCTCCCCTTCCCAAAGGGCCTTTTCATGCAAGTGCAGGAGATGAAACATCTGCCCTTTTTACATACCCCGTCCAAGGTCCCAAACATTCCTTGCAGGTGAAACAATGATTTACTTTCACTTTGTTCAATTTAGTACACTGTATTCACTGCTCTCCATCTGGTGTCCCCTACAGCAGGGATACCAAGTGCAGAGTGGGTGGCTGCTTTGATGACGCCCTCCCCCATTCACTCTGCAAGTGTGACCTTGAGTTGTGGGTCACCTATCATTTCAGTTCTCCGTCCCTCGGCCTCTTCCACTGTTCCATGGAACAATATCTATTTGTTTAGACACTGAAAACTTTCCAGGACTTAGCATTGAGTTCAACAATTTTAGGTCATAACCTCTACCCTATTTTATTTGGACAAGAGCTATGGGTAACAATTCTGCTGTCATTCACATCTCCTCTAGAAACATCTTTTGGTTCTTTACTTGTCCCAGTGCCATTTCTTTTTGCCTTGCATTGTCATCACTTTAGTCATTTGAGGGTGGCACGGTGGCATAGTGGTAGCACTGCTCCCTCGCAGCGACTGGGACCCTGATTCGGTTCCGCCTTGGATGACTATCTGTGTGGAGTTTACACATTCTCCCCGTGTCTGCGTGGGTTTCCTCCGGGTGCTCCGGTTTCCTCTCACAGACCAAAGATGTGCAGGTTAGATGGATTGGCCATGATAATCGCCCCTTTAGTGTCCAAAATGATATGTGGCGTTCCTGGATTATGATGATAGGGTGGGGATGTGGGCCTGGGTCGGGTGCTGTTTCAGACGGTCGGTGCAGATTTGATGGGCCGATTGCCTCTCGCTGCATTGCTGTGATTATTTTATTCTAATCTCTCTTGCCTTTCACCTTATCACAAACCGACCCCTTCATCTCTCTCTATCTCCCTTTCCATGCTTCCGTACTTAGTTAAAATCTGTTACATATCTAACTTTTTGCAGTTCTAACGGAAGGATATCAGCCTGAAATGTTAGCTCTGTTTGTTCTCTGCTAATGTTGTCTAACCGACTAAGCATTTCTGGCATTTCCTGTCTTTATTTCTTAACTTACTTCTTCATACTTTGTGAAAAACCTGAATTAGGCATCCTTGCTGGTTAGCCAATGTAAACTAAAGCTCTATTTTTTAAGGGGTGGCAGGGAGCGTCTGGGGTCATAATTTTGATGTCCAGAACCGGAATCAAATGGTTTCCCAATGACAGGACTATTTTACCATTTATAAAACCCATTTCCCGGCAACAGCCAGCCAGATTGAAAGGATGGTTGGCTATTGGATGGGGAGACCTGTGGTCCCAGGGAAGAGCATTGAGGTTATAGATCAGGCTTAGGGGGGACACATCAGTGAGGAGCAAGGAGAGGTAAGGGTTTCTCGAGATGTTGATGGGAAAGCCCAGAGAGGTTGGGGAAGGAGGAGATTGCGAATGGGGTTGGGAGATGGGGGGGGGGGGGAGAAAATCGCAGAGGGAGAACTGAGGACATGGCTGGGTGTTGGGAGCAGATAACAGGGCCCTGAAGGACCCATCAGGAACATTAGATCATGGCAGGGCAGACAGGAGTGTCTGATCGCTGAGGAGGTTAATGGGCTTTCTTAGTGTGTGAGGAAACATATGCTTGCTCCTCTTGGACCACAAGCAGTTCTGGAGAAGCAGTTGCCTGTTTCTTGACACCATTTAACTCCAGGGTATCCGAAACATTAAAAGTGGAACAGGAAAAATTTCTGAGGCATGCAGCCTCACTCATGGTCACCCATCTTGCTTCTCCCCCTCTGCCCACCCCATCTCACCTCAGTTGCAATGGGAGGATTTGGGTTCAGGTTTAAAATTATTCTGCATTTATACTATACACCTGGCCCAAGCCTGTCCCTCTTTTGAGGGTAAAATTTTCTCCTTATCTTTCATTCTGTACCCCCTCGATCCCTTTTGTAAGCTTGCAAACCATTCCAGGTGATTGGCCACTGGGGGGAGCCATTGTTCCACGTAGCCCAGCGTGGGTGTTTTTTTTTCTGGGCAATCACATCTGAAAAAATAAAATTGAAACATATTTCATTTAATGACATGAGGAAAATAATCTTTATTAAATCTCGGGACAGAGCAATTGCCTGCATTTCTGATGATCTAATTGAGATGTGTCAGGAAGAATGGAATCACCTCAGTCTTTTTTTGTCTGTTCCTGACTCGCACTCCCTCACTGGTAGCAGACAGTAAATGTTAATGTGTAAATTTAAACCTGCACTGACTTCAACATCCCTGGAAGATCGATTGTCTTTCAAAGAATAAAATTAAATGATTTTTTGCTCAAGGAGATGAGACTTTGCTGAACAGCAAAGCAGCCCCCTCCCACTGGACAGGGGAAGCTGATGAAGAAGGACCTCGTTGTAATGCTTCCTCGAGTCCTTTGTCCTAATTCATTTTTTCCAATTAAGGGGCAATTTAGTGTGGCCAATCCACCTAGCCTGCACATCTTTGGGTTGTGGGGGCGAAACACACGCAAACACGGGGAGAATGTGCAAACTTCACACGGGCAGGGACCCAAAGCTGGGATGGAACCTGGGACCTCGGTGCCGTGAGGCAGCAGTGCTAACCACTGCGCCACCATGCTGCTCTGTCCTGCTGATTAGGTTAGGGGCTCATATATTTTCGGTGGCACTGGCTGACAGAGGAATATTGACCTGGGTGCCATGGGACCATGCTGCTCCAATTCAAGTACAGTGCTGAGGGTCCTGTCAACTTGTCTCAGGCAGCAGCACTCATAGCTTTGAGTCAGAAGGTTGTGAGTTAGGTAGAATTGAACAGTTGAGCTGTAGGCTGTTTGGCCAATTATATCCAATTTCCTTTTGAAATTCATTATTGAATCTGTGTCTCAGGCATTCTAAAGCCACAAGCCACGTTAAAAAGATAAACCTCCATGTTCGAATCATTAAATGTTTTCAAGAGGGAGATGGATTTATATTTCTGATAAAAACAAAACAGGCTATAGGAATATGGGAAACAGGTGTGGAGATGGTTTTGACACCAGGAAGAGATCAGCCATGATCTGATTGAATAGCGAAGCAGGCTTGAAGGGCCGAATTGCCTACTTCTGCTCCTCATTCCTATGTTCCTATCCCCCCCCCCCTTGCCTTTTGCCAATTATCTTAAACCTGAACATGTCAGCCGGAATTCTCTGGTCATCGGGATTCTCTATTCCCCCTGGCAGTGCTCCAGCGGGTTTTCCGGCTGCGTGGGGTGGCTTCGATGGGAATTCCCATTGCCAAGCGACAGGATGAAAGAATCTGTCTGCCAGTGAACGGTGCGCCGGCGAGAACCATGCGGTTGGTGGACTGGAGAAAATAGTTATCTTAAAGGCCAGTGACTGAAATATTAACTTTGGTTTCTGTATTCATAAATTTTGCTTGACCAGTTGAGGATTTCTAGCATTTTCTATCCTCTATTTTGGAAGAACTTGCATTTCTCTAGTGCTTCAAATTGTTTTGCAGCCAATGAGGTACATTTGAAATGCAGTCACTGTGTAAATTTGGAATGGTGGCAGCTAATTTGCTTTTGTTAAGTTGGTTGAGGGTAAATATTGATTAGGACTTTGGGAAGAACTTTCATACTCTGCTTCATCTTTCGTGTCAACATTAGAAGTCTCTGTTTAATGTTTCTTCTTAAAAATTGCGTCTCCAACAGTGTAGCACTCCTTCAGCAGTGTACTGGAGTCCGAGCCTGGATTATGTGCTCACGTGTAATTAAAGTCCCACCTTTCTGACTCAGAGGGAAGTGCACTGTGCTACCACTTAGCCAAGGCTGTAGCTTATTGTAGCTTTGAGGTTCTTGATAGATGCAAAACAGTCACCATGTTTGACAGCACAAAAGCACTTCACTCCACTCGGGAGTAATTTGTTGACTTTGAACTGTCATTCAACACTTCTCAGGAGTGTGATAAGGTGGTAGATAAAAGGAACTTTAACATCTGTTAGAACAAGCTGAGGATTTAGTGCATTGTCTGAAGGACAATGTTACACTTCCGCAGCACTATATAGGAGTGTCATCCTAGATTATGAGTTGAAGTCCCAGTATGGGACTTTACAGCCTACAACCCCAGAAACAAGAGCATGATTATCTGTTCCCAACCAACACATACTGCATCACAAAATTATGTGCATTTATTTCAGTGATGTGGCAACAGGGCCTCCAATTGTGGCCCTTGGCAAACTTGTTCCATAGTATAATTGATAAGTTTTATTCCATAGGCACCCCAGCTGCAGAGTTTGACAGAGTTGAGAATGAGTATTATTTACATTCCTTTTGTTGCTCCCTAACAAAAAAAGCATGAGCACCTTACAAGCGGGTAAGGCTATCTAGGTCAACACAGGGCAAATGAAATCTGTTACATTAAACTACAAACCAATATTGTGTGAGTTCATTGTTTAATTAGTCAAGGATGATCTTTGAGTGAAGTGTCAGCTGAAACAAAAAAATGCTGATCTGGAGAACTGAAATGAGTTTATATTCTAAGGTGAAACTACCCTAAATAGAATACTCCTCGGCTTCCCAATTACTCAGTTTGTGATTGCTGCCAAGAGACTATCCCTGAAACTCTACCCCTGGTCTGTGCTCTCAGCTGAGCTCGTACCGACAGTGCTAAAATTCACTTCATGGTTCCTGGGCCGCATTAAGGCTCCTATTACTGATCACTACCCAAATACGTTCGCTGGGTGCTGAACTTGGACATAGTGTTCTGTTGTGTTGGTCCCCACAATATACCAAAGGATGCTGGATTGTGGTGGGAATCACAACACTTTGCAGGAATTAGTACTTGCTAAGGAAGCAATTGAATGAACAGAGGGAAAGAGCATGAAAAGGGGATTACAGGAGATACCTGCACTTGAAGTGTTTGCACTTGGTCCTCATCATTTCTCTGAATTCATAGAATCCCTTTACATCCCTGCCCTAGATATTGCATAATTAATGCAGAAGGAGGCCATTCAGCCCATTGAGTCTGCGCCGACCCTCTGAAAGAGCAGCCTATTCTATGAATTGGATAACCTGTAGACACTTGCTCAGTGAAGCTCACAAAGGAAGATTGCTCTCTTGAGGGGATAGCTGAGGGAAACAATACATCTTTAGAACCATAGTTCAAGAGAAACCATACTTCAGCAAGATGCTGATCGTCAATGTTCTTGGGCTTTATACCTCAGCAACAGGTAAAACAGGCAACGTACACTGATGGTAATAAACACAGGGATTTTATTTTTGGTTTTATTTTCCCATCTCACAGAAACTGGTGGCTCTTAATACTTTCCAATTTCTACTGAAGAAGGAGACTTCCAGAAATAACAGCCCGTTAACTCTTTCATATGACCCTGAGGATTTATGGCGTGTAATTGCAAGAAAAGATATTGCATAATTAAAAAAAAAAATTAAGAGTACCCAATTCATTTTTTCCAATTAAGGCGCACTTTAGTGTGTTCCACCTACCCTGCACATCTTTTGGGTTGTGGGGGCGAAACCCACACAAACACGGGGAGAATGTTCAAACTCCACACGGACAGTGACCCAGAGACGGGATTGAACCTGGGACCTCGGCGCCGTGAGACTGCAGTGCTACCACTGCACCATCGTGCTGCCTTAGATATTGCATAATTAATATACCAGTCTCCACACAGGCTTGGGAATTGACTTTACTGTTGAACATCGAACTGTTCTATATTTATTCTATAAGCAATCAGTAAACAATTGTCAGCACGCAGGCCTGTCACTGCTTCCCACAAGAGAATTGTTTCTCTTGTTTTTTTTTCGGGTGTTCCAGAATGCTTTTCTTCTTGCAATAAAGTCGGAAATGTAGAGAAGACAGCTTGAAGGATAGTTTCGCAAAGTTTCAATGTATGTTTGTACAATGCGATTTATTGAGATAAATAATTGTTAAATATAGGCAGTAATGCAAAGTGCTGAAGTGGGATATACCTGGTTAATAGGATCTATTTAATCACTTACGCATACTTGTTATTGGCCCATTCAAGCACTACCTGTCCCTGTCAATGATCTATTTAAGAATTCCTCCTTACCTGTTAGCAGACCATTTAAATACTCACATTAACTTCTCAATGATATATTGAGCAGTGCCTGTCAGTGGCCTATTAAAGTGTGCCTGCTAATAATGTATTAAACTGTGCCGATCAATAATCTATCACACCCTGCCTGCCAGTGGTCTTTTAAACTGTACCTGTCAATAATCTATGAAATTGCTTTTCAATAATCTATGAAATTGCTTATCAATAATCTATTACACCGTGCCTGTCAATATCTATTTTACTGTATCACTCAATTATGCCTTTAGCTGTACTTCTCTTGGTTAGTTTAGTTGGCTAGATGTTCAGTATGTGGTGCTGGATAATGTCAGTGTTCTAGCTGTAGTAGTTCATGGTTATCTGCCTCCTTATCGAGGGGGGTAGGTGCCCCATAAACTACATTGGCAGTTGCCTTTTATAGACTACAACTAATTAACTATCTATCATGAATTGGATTTGGTTATTGTCACGTGTACCGAGGTACAGTGAAAAGTATTTTTCTCCGTGCAGCTCAAATAGATCATTTAGTACATGAATAGAAAATACGTAATGGGGCAACACAGGGTACAAAATGTAAATACATAGACACCGGCATCGGGTGAAGCATACAGGAGTGTAGTATTAATCAGATCAGTCCATAAACCAAGCTAGAGTCACAGACAGACTCTCGGCGGTTGTGGCAAGGATTAAACAACATAACGGGCTACAAAGCGAAGCAGAGCAGTATCTCCGGCAGTAGCGCACCCCTCCCCGATGAACTCAATGCATTCTATGCTCGGTTCGAACAGGTAACTAACAATCCGCTGTCGAGTGCCCCAGCAGCCCATAACTCACCCATACCCACCATCACAGCTTCCAAAGTCAGATCAGCCTTCCTGAAAGTGAACCCACGGAAGGCGACGGGCCCGGACGGGATCCCTGGTCGTGCACTCAGAGCCTGCGCATACCAGCTGGCAGAGGTATTCGCGGACATCTTTAACCTGTCCCTACTCCACTCCGAGGTCCCCACCTGCTTCAAGAAGACCACCATTATACCGGTGCAAAAGAAGAACCAGACAACATGCCTTAATGTCTACTGTCCGGTGGCCCTGACTTCAGTCATAATGAAGTGCTTCGACAGGTTGATCATAAAGCGCATCACCTCCATATTCCCAGAAAATCTTGATCCACTGCAATTGGCATACTGTCGCAACCGGTCCACAGCAGACGCCATTTCCCTGGCACTACACTCATCCCGAGAGCATCTTGACAACAAGGACTCCTACATCAGACTCCTATTTATTGACTACAGCTCTGTCTTCAACACCATAATCCCATCCAAGCTCATATCAAAGCTCCAAAAGTTAGGACTTGGCTCCCCACTCTGCAACTGGATCCTCGATTTTCTGCCCAACAGACCACAATCAGTAGGAATGAACAACAACACCTCCTCCACAATAGTCCTCAATACCGGTGCCCCACAAGGCTGCGTACTTAGCCCCCTACTCTACTCCCTGTATACACACGACTGCGTGGCAAAATTTGCTTCAAACCCCATCTACAAGTTTGCTGACGATATAATAATAATAGCTTATTGTCACAAGTAGGCTTCAATGAAGTTAATGTGAAAAGCCCCTCGTCGCCACATTCCGGCACCTGTTCAGGGAGGATGGAACAGGAATTGAACCCGCGCTGCTGGTCTTGTTCTGCATTACAAGCCAGCTGTCTTAGCCCACTGTGCTAAACTAGCCCCTAATACGATGATAGTGGGCCAGATCTCGAATAAGGACGAGTCAGAATACAGGAGGGCGATAGAGAACCTAGTGGAGTGGTGCAGCGACATCAATCTCTCCCTCAATGCCAGTAAAACTAAAGAGCTGGTCATTGACTTCAGGAAGCAAAGTACTGTACACACCCCTGTCAGCATTAACGGGGCCTAGGCGGAGATGGTTAGCAGTTTCAAATTCCTAGGAGTGCTCATCACCAAAAATCTGGCCGGGTCCACCCACGTCGATGCTACCACCAAGAAAGCACAACAGCGCTTATACTTCCTCAGGAAACTAAGGAAATTCGGCATGTCCACATTAACCCTTACCAACTTTTACAGATGCACCATAGAAAGCATCCTATCTGGCTGCATCACAGCCTGGTATGGCAACTGCTCGGCCCAGGAACACAGCCCAGTCCATCACACAAACCTGCCTCCCATCCATTGACTCCATCTATACCTCCCGCTGCCTGGGGAAAGCGGGCAGCGTAATTAAAGACCCCTCCCACCCGGCTTACTCACTCTTCCAACTTCTTCCATCCAGCAGAAGATACAAAAGTCTGAGAGCACGCATGAACAGACTCAAAAACAGCTTCTTCCCTGCTGTTACCAGACTCCTAAATGACCCTCTTATGGACTGACCTCATTAACATTACACCCTGTATGCTTCATCCGATGCCGGTGCTTATGTAGTTACATTATTTATCTTGTGTTGCCCTATTATGTATTTTCTTTTATTCCCTTTTCTTCCCATGTACTTAATGATCTGTTGATCTGCTCGCAGAAAAATACTTTTCACTGGTGCACGTGACAATAAACAAATCCAAAACAACCCAATAAGATGGTCGTTTCGGAGTCTGGTAACAGCGGGGAAGAAGTTGTTTTTAAATCTGTTCGTGCGTGTTCTCAGACTTTGGTATCTCCTGCTCGATGGAAGAAGTTGGAAGAGTGAATAAGCCGGGTGAGAGGGGTCTTTGATTTTGCTGCCCACTTTCCCCAGGCAGCGGGAGGTGTGAATGGAGTCAATGGATGGGAGGCAGGTGTGTGTGGTGGACTGGGCGGTGTTCACGACTCACTGAAGTTTCTTGCGGTCCTGAGCTGAACAGTTGCCATACCAGGCTGTGATGCAGCCAGACAGGATGCTCGCTATGGTACATCTGTAAAAGTTGGTAAGAGTCAGTGTGGACATGCCAAATTTACTTAGTTTCCTGAGAAAGTATATGCGCTGTTGTGCTTTCATGTTGGTAGCGTTGACATGAGTGCGACATATCTGCCAGATATAATACACCTGGCACTGCTTGTGTATGGGGGAGAATACCCGCTCCCTATGGCCGTCAAGGTGACGGTTGCCTTGAACTTTTACGCGATGGGGGTCCTACCAAGCACCGATTGGGGACCTGTCTGGAATCTCACAGACCTCGCATCCGCACTGTGGACATAGGGGCTGGTTTAGCACAGTGGGCTAAATAGCTCGCTTGTAATGTAGAATGTAATGTAGAACACTGCCAGCAGCGCAGGTTCAATTCCCGTACCAGCCTCCCTGAACTGGCGCCGGAATCTGGCGACTATCTGGTAACTTCATTGAAGCCTACTTGTGACAATAAGCGATTATTATGGGTGGATTAGGACAGATTGTTGGTGATGTGCACAGATAAGAATTTGAAGCTGTCAACCATCTCCACCTCGGCCCCATTGATGCAGACAGGGGTTTGTAGGATACTTTTCTTCCTGAAGTCAGTGACCAGCTCCTTAGTTTTGTTGGCATTGAGATATAGATTGTTGTCATTACACCACTCCACTAGGTTCCCAATCTCCCTCCTGTATTCTGATTCATTGTTGTTCGCGATCCTGCCCACTATGGTCGTGGCATCAGCAAACTTGTAGATGGAGTGTAGAACTGCCTGTCATCTGCAGGTGCTCGTAGGGGGACATGCATCCCATCACTCACCCCCTGGATCCGGGGCATCCCGGTGATGGCGGCAAACCCCACTGCCCCGGCAGCCTGATAGGCTCGATCCACATTGAAGTGGATGTATTGAGCTGCCTGGGCATATAGAGTCTCTGTGACAGTGCGGATGCGAGGTCTGTGAGATCCCACACAGGTCCCCAATTGGTGCCTCGAAGGACCCCATCGTGTAAAAGTTCATGGCAACCATCACCTTGATGGCCACCGGGAGCGGATATCCTCCCCCATACCCAAGCAGTGCCAGGTGTGCCATCATCTGGGAGATATGTTGCAGTCTCTCTCTGTTCAGCCGCATGTCCTCGAATGATAGGCAGTGCTGGCACGCACGGAGCCTCATCGGTGCCTCCTTGGCAGCTCCTCCTCTTCGGCCTGTTGGGTGGCTCACTCTCCAACCTGGGTGGCTGCCTTCTGTCCCTCTCCCTCTGTGGCACATTCCGCTGCTGGATGCTCCGCTGTTGCAGCTTCCTCCTCCTCGACCTGTTGGGCGGCTATCTGTCCATTCTGAGTCGCTGCAACCTGTCCCCCTGCGGCACGCTCTGTTGCTCCATTCTGCTGCATGCTCTGTTGCTGTAGCTTCCTCATCCTCGAGCAGCTCCAACTTGTACAGCTGTAGGGCATCCCCCTGGGCTGCAGTGAGCAGGAAGGCCACCATCGCAGCCCACAATCGCTCCTCCCTGTGTCCTACCTCCTCTCCCTCCGTCATCAGCCACCAAGCCGGTTTCACGATTTTTAACAGCACAAATGAACAGCGCCATTGGGAACTCGGCTCATCGGAGGAGGAGAATCGCGGAGGTCCCGGAGTATACCGGGTCAGGCCCGCTAACGTTGTGTCCTGCAGGTGCGTTCCGGTACACATTGATGCTGCTGTTGAGGTGACGGAGAATCGCGATTTGGCGTCAAATCGGCACCGCTGTGATTTTGACATCGGAATTGATTCTCCGCCCAATTGTGTTTCCCGATTTTGGGGTCGGCCAATGGATAATCCCGCTCATGCATTTTTCTTTTGTCCCTCCACTTTTTTCTACTTTATGCTGTTTGCTTCTTTTAGATAGAAGATTCTGTGGGAACGAGAGAGACTTGCGGTTGGTGTGTTGCCTCCCAGGTGACAGGATCCGCGATGTCTCGGATCGTGTTTTCGGGATCCTTAAGTGGGAGGGGGAACAGCCCCAAGTCGTGGTCCACAAAGGTACCAACAACATAGGTAGGAAAAGGGATAGGGATGTAAGGCAGGAATTCAGGAAACTTAGATCTAGGACAAACAGAGTTATTATCTCTGGGTTGTTACCCGTGCTACGTGCTAGTGAGACGAGGAATAGGGAGAGAGGAGTTGAACACATGGCTACAGGGATGGTGCAGGAGGGAGGGTTTCAGATTCCTGGATAATTGGGGCTCACTCTGGGGTAGGTGGGACCTCTACAAATGGGATGGTCTACACCTGGACCAGAGGGGTACCAATATCCTGGGGGGGGATATTTGCTAATGCTCTTCGGGAGAGATTAAACTACTTCAGCAGGGGATTGGGAACCTGAATTGTAGCTCCAGTATACAGGAGGTTGAGAGTAGTGAGTAAGATTTCAAAGTTGCAGGAGCGTACCGGCAGGCAGGAAGGTAGTTTAAAGCGTGTCTACTTCAATGCCAGGAGCATCCGGAATAGGATGGGTAAACTTGCGGCATGGGTTGGTACCTGGGACTTCGATGTTGTGGCCATCTCGGAGACATGGATAGAGCAGGAAAGGGAATGGTTGTTGCAGGTGCCGGGGTTCAGATATTTCAGTAAGCTCAGGGAAGGTGGTAAAAGAGGGGGAAGGGTGGCATTGTTAGTCAAGGACAGCATTACGGTGGCAGAAAGAACGTTTGATGAGGACTCGACTACTGAGGTAGTATGGGCTCAGGTTAGAAAAAGGAAAGGAGAGGTCGCCCTGTTAGGGGTTTTCTATAGGCCTCCGAAAAGTTCCAGAGATGTAGAGAAAAGGATTGCAAAGATGATTCTGGATAGGAGCGAAAGTAACAGGGTAGTTGTTATGGGGGACTTTAACTTTCCAAATATTGACTGGAAACGCTATAGTTCGAGTACTTTAGATGGGTCCGATTTTGTCCAATGTGTGCAGGAGGGTTTCCTGACGCAGTATGTAGATAGGCCAATGAGAGGTGAGGCCATATTGGATTTAGTACAGGGTAATGAACCAGGACAGGTGTTAGAGTTGGAGGTAGGTGAGCACTTTGGTGATAGTGACCACAATTCGATTACGTTTACTTTAGTGATGGAAAGGGATAGGTATAGACCGCAAAGCAAGAGTCATGTCTGGGGGAAAGGCAATTATGATGCGATGAGGCAAGACTTAGGATGCATTGGATGGAGAGGAAAACTGCAGGGGATGGGCACAATAGAAATGTGGAGCTTGTTCAAGGATCAGCTACTGCGTGTCCTTGATAAGTATGTACCTGTCAGGCAGGGAGGATGTGGTCGAGCGAGGGAACCGTGGTTTACTAAAGCAGTTGAAACACTTGTCAAGAGGAAGAAGGAGGCTTATGTAAAAATGAGACGTGAAGGTTCAGTTAGGGTGCTCGAGAGTTACATGTTAGCTAGGAAGGACCTAAAGAGAGAGCTAAGAAGAGCCAGGAGGGGACATGAGAAGTCTTTGGCAGGTAGGATCAAGGATAACCCTAAAGCTTTCTATAGATATGTCAGGAATAAAAGAATGACTAAGGTAAGAGTAAGGCCAGTCAAGGACAGTAGTGGGAAGTTGTGCGTGGAGTTCAAGGAGATAGGAGAGGTGCTAAATGAATATTTTTCGTCAGTATTCACACAGGAAAAGGACAATGTTGTCGAGGAGAATACTGAGATACAGGCTACTAGACTAGAAGGGCTTGAGGTTCATAAGGAGAAGTTAGCAATTCTGGAAAGTGTGAAAATAGATAAGTCCCCTGGGCCGGATGGGATTTATCCTAAGATTCTCTGGGAAGCTAGGGAGGAGATTGCTGAGCCTTTGGCTTAGATCTTAATGTCATCATTGTCTACAGGAATAGTGCCAGAAGACTGGAGGATAGCAAATGTTGTCTCCTTGTTCAAGAAGGGGAGTAGAGACAACCCCGGTAACTATAGACCAGTGAGCCTTACTTCTGTTGTGGGCTTGGAAAAAAAAGTCTTGGAAAAGTTTATAAGAGATAGGATGTATAATCATCTGGAAAGGAATAATTTGATTCGAGATAGTCAACACGGTTTTGTGAAGGGTAGGTCATGACTCACAAATCTTATTGAGTTCTTTGAGAAGGTGACCAAACAGGTGGATGAGGGTAAAGTAGTTGATGTGGTGTATATGGATTTCAGTAAAGCGTTTGATAAGGATCCCCACGGTAGGCTATTGCAGAAAATACGGAGGCATAGGATTCAGGGTGATTTAGCAGTTTGGATCAGAAATTGGCTAGCTGGAAGAAGACAAAGGGTGGTGGTTGATGGGAAATGTTCAGACTGGAGTCCAGTTACTAGTGGTGTACCACAAGGATCTGTTTTGGGGCCACTGCTGTTTGTCATTTTTATAAATGACCTACAGGAGGGCGTAGAAGGATGGGTGAGTAAATTTGCAGATGACACTAAAGTCGGTGGAGTTGTGGACAGTGCGGAAGGATGTTACAAGTTACAGAGGGACATAGATAAGCTGCAGAGCTGGGCTGAGAGGTGGCAAATGGAGTTTAATGCCGAAAAGTGTGAGGTGATTCATTTTGGTAGGAATAACAGGAAGACAGAGTACTGGGCTAATGGTAAGATTCTTGGTAGTGTGGATGAGCAGAGAGATCTCAGTGTCCATGTACATAGATCCCTGAAAGTTGACAACCAGGCTGAGAGGGTTGTTAAGAAGACGTACAGTGTTTTAGCTTTTATTGGTAGAGGGATTGAGTTTCGGAGCCATGAGGTAATGTTGCAGCTGGACAAAACTCTGGTGCGGCCACATTTGGAGTATCGCGTGCAATTCTGACGCCACATTATAGGAAGGATGTGGACGCATTGGAAAGGGTGCAGAGGAGATTTACCAGAATGTTGCCTGGTATGGAGGGAAGACCTTATGAGGGAAGGCTGAGAGACTTGAGGCTGTTTTCATTAGAGAGAAGAAGGTTAAGAGGTGACTTAATTGAGGCATACAAGATGATCAGACGATTAGATAGGGTGGACAGTGAGAGCCTTTTTCCTCGGATGGTGATGTCCAGCACGAGGGGACATAGCTTTAAATTGAGGGGAGATAGATATAGGACAGATGTCAGGGGTAGATTCTTTACTCAGAGAGTAGTAAGGGCGTGGAAAGCCCTGCCTGCAACAGTAGTGGACTCGCCAACATTAAGGGCATTCAAATGGTCATTGGATAGACATATGGATGATAAGGGAATAGTGTAGATGGGCTTTAGAGTGGTTTCACAGGTCGGTGCAACTTCGAGGGCTGAAGGGCCTGTACTGCGCTATAATGTTCTATGTTCTATGTTCTATTTTTATTTATTAGTTTACAGGTTGTGGGCATCTCTGGCTAGGTCAGCATTTATTACCCATTGATTTAAAAAACTCACCACTATTCTTAGAATTCCCCCTATACCAAAAAAGGGTCGATATTCTAAATGGTGAACAGGGATTCTCACTCCCTGACTCCGATGCAGGCTTCAGTGGGTGCTATTCAGGTCAAACTATATTTTCAAGTTATCCCCCGGTATAACCCATACCTTCACCGAAGATTTTATCTACTTACCACTTAGTAGCATCGATTTCCTGGGTCCTGCATTGCTAAGTAAGTAAAATAGACTTTCAGGAATAAACCACTTTTTCAGGTTAAGTTAAGTTATTTTACTATTATATTTTTTCTTTTAAAAGCTGCAAAGACTTTCTTTACAGAAAGGTAAAAAGATCTTGCTTCTGGATCCTGCTGGTTGGTTGAAGGGACCTTCAGGCCCACCTTAACAATCAATCTTCTTTAAAGTCTGGTCTTCTTGGGATGTATTCGCTGGTTAGCTCTGTTGCTGTGTTTTGTCGATCCATGTACTGAGCTATAAGAGCTGGCTCTGCTAGCTATCTCTCAGCTGACTCTGACTCCTGTTTAAATTCTAGTCTTCCTTAGATGTATAGCTGTTTCAGCTAGGCTGCTTGTCTTGTCTTTCCCATGACCGAGCTGTGAAAGCTAAATATCCTTCTCTCCTCTCCTTCCCTTCTCTCCTGTTGCTGGTCTGCTTCTGCTCCCTGGGTTTATATTCTCTTTCTACCAATTATTAAGTTTTTAGAGCCTTATTGTAAATTAACTTATTTCACTTTGATTTTAAAAAAGTATCTTTAATCTAAACATTCTAATACAGCTAAGTATTCATTTTGGGCATGACCTCACCTCTCAGATCTGATTAAATTGTCCTTTGTGTTGTTCAAAGGTGCTTTGGTTTCAATAGGTGTTACTTTTAATTTCTGTCTTTCGAATAGTTTAATTTTCCAATTGTCCCCAGCTCATAACTTTGCCTTTGATTTTGACTTTAAATTATGTTTCTTGTAGACAGGTCGTCTCCAATTTTCTTTTAATTGACTTGACGTTAGTAGAATTTCACACTTAGAATTGACACCAAATTCAACTGAACATATCCATCCTTTCCAGCTGTTTACTAAGAGAGTTAATTTCAATGAAGGTGTGGAACCGTTGCTTTTAACTGTATGCTAAAATCCACTTGGTTATGACTTGAAAGACCTGCCTGTTTTAAACTTTCGTCACTTAATTCACTTGAAACTATCATCCATGCTTTTCCAGATGCTTCCTAAGATAGCTACATTCAATGAAGGTGTGAGCCATGGTTTTAGCTTACTACAAGGATCCTGTGTGTTTGCTAAGCCTGCTTGTGAGAAAGAAGCTGCATTTTATAATCCTGCTCTTTTCAGCTGCTATTAACCTTTTGTGGGATCTTTCCCTGTATCCTCTCATATTTCTCTCAGACCAGATATTGCCAGACTTCCATGTTTCAAATGACACATTTTTCTGTATTTTCAAGAACACCATCTCTGGTTGCTCTTGAGAAGGTGGTAATGAGCACCTATTCTTGAATAGCAGCAGTTCATATGGTGCAGATACACCTACAGTGCTGTTAGGGAGGGAGTTCCAGGATTTTGACCCAGCGACAGCGAAGTAACGGCATTAGACTTCCAAGTCAGGGTGCTAAGTGACTTGAAGTGGAACCTCTAGGTGGTGGTTTTCCCATTTATCTGCTGTCCTTGTTCTTCTAGATGGTGGTGGTCACGAGTTTGGGAGATACTGCCTAAGGATCCTGCGTGAGTTCCGGCAGTGCCCTTTGTAGATGGCACATACGGCTGCTACTGTGCTTTGGTGGTGGAGAGAGTGAATGTTTGTGGATAGGGTGCAAATTAAGCAGGCTGCTTTGTCCTGGATGGCGTCAAGCTTCTTGAATGTTGTTGGAGCTGCACTCATCCAGGTCAGGGAAGTGATCGTGTTGCCAGTCCTCTCTCTCTATCTCGGCCTCACACAATATGGCCGGAATTCTTTGAAAACGCAATACGTGTTGATGCTGGCGTAAATACCGGAATGTTTCACGTCGGTGTCAATGGGCCTCTTGGCCCAGCGATTCTGTTGCGCACAGGGGGCCAGCACGGTGCTGGAGTGCTTTGCACTGCTCCAGCTGCCGTACATGGCCTTGCACTGCTCCACTGCTTGCCGCGGGTCTGTGCATGTCGCTGCGGCAGGCCGCGGGTCTGTGCATGTCGCTGCGGCAGGCCGCGGGTCTGTGCATGTCGCTGCGGCAGGCCGCGGGTCTGTGCATGTCGCTGCGGCAGGCCGCGGGTCTGTGCATGTCGCTGCGGCAGGCCGCGGGTCTGTGCATGTCGCTGCAGCAGGCCGCGGGTCTGTGCATGTGCGCTGCGGCAGGCCGTGGATCTGCGCATGCGCATGGTGGCCGCTTACGCGCTGGCGCTGTGCAACATGCAATATTGTGCACAGTGGGCTGGTGCGGAAGAAGATAGGCCCTCCCCGGATCGCGCACGCCCGCCGATCGGTGGCCCCCGATCATGGGCCAGGCCATCGTGGAGGACCCCCCGGAGTCTGATCCACCCCCCCCCCCCCCCCCCCCCCCCCACCAGGATGGCCACCGCGGCTGTGGGTCCGAGCTCCCGGCAGGTGGAACCATGTTAGAATCACACTGGTGGGAACTCGGCCGGTTGACCGTGGAGAATCACCGCGGGGGCATCTTTCATCGGCCCCCGACCGGTTCCCCGTCGATCGCGCGCGCACGGCTGGTGGCAATTCTCTGGTTGCCGGAGAATCGCGTCCCGGTGTTGGACCGGCGTCGCGGGCCGCCAAGGCATCATCTCCGATTCTCCGAGCCGTCGCGGACTCAGAAAATCCCAGCCTATATATTTTAAAATGTGCCTGGCAACATTTATTTTATTGTGCCATTTAATGAGGCATTTCACTGTGCCTCTGTTGGTTTGTTGAGTGAAGTGTGGTTGTTTCATGGTTTAATGCTACCAGAAATGGAAAACCCCTGGCCATGATCCTGAGACACAATCCTTGTGAGTGCCACCTACAGGCTGCGATGCTGCATTGCAGAACCACCCCTTCAGAGCGCTTTAGGAACCTGCACAGATTTACATTCTACTTTTTGAAGGGTTTTTCTGCCACGTGAGTTTGTTCCTTTTTCACTTTGGTGAATATTACAGAATTCGAATATCTTGCAATTTTCCTGTTGCGAGGTAGTAAATGCTCTTGGCAATGTTCTGAATCCTTGATGCACTTGAATGAAGCTAATTTCTCTGCAGTTTGAATGGGCTTTGTACGCTTGTTAAAACACCAAGGTGAATTTAACAAAACCTTAGAGGTTCATATGATCACATCGGTGCCAGCAATTCCTAGCTTTTAGTGTTTTCCCTTGTAGCCTGTTTGATTGGCCAATATGTTGAAGCTTTTCAATTCAAAGTACTTTGTTTCCACTCAAATCTCCAATTATGCAGTGCTCATCATCCAGTCTTGGTGATTTTTAAAATTGTTTTTTCAGTGAATTAAAATTGGATAATTGTTTAATATGCACCTTCTAAAAGCCAGTGTATGACTTATTATATAGTACTTAGAATCTAATAATGCGTGGCCCTCAATATTCTGAGTCAGGGCCTGGATTTTAACCTGGAGTCAGGTACTATTCAGTGGGTTTCTTGAATATCCTACAGAATTTTATTGAAGCGATCCTGTTAATGAGACCTTCTGCCCACAGACAGCTTGACTGGCAGCTCCTACTTCATAAAGGCCGAAACCTAACAGAGCATTTGGGTGTATTGTGTGTGTAAGTATGGGGGGGGGGGGTTCATGGTGGTCTGGGTTTTCCTAATCTCTCGTGGAGCAACAAGGTGGTGGTCTGGGAACCCAGTGGCGATCGATTATGGGGGAGAAGAGAACAAATCACGAGATGAGATGGGTGTCGGGTTACTGGGTTACTAGTTGGAACTGGAGGAAGAATGTCTGCTTCTCTTGGCTCACAAGCAGTACTGTAATGGCCCTCATCTCATGGATTCAGCCCCCCCCCCCACCTTTAAGATGACGAGTTTGCAGAGGTCTGGAAAACCCAACCACATATGGTTCGAAATAGAATGACTGTTGCTGACTGCCACCTGCCCCTCGTCGCCTCTGTTCAAACAAGATGTAGTGATGGGTTTGAGGTGGATTCAGTTCCTGTTCCAGATTGTTTGCATGTTAACTTGCAACACAGAAGGTGATGCTATGGAGAGAATGCATGGTATACAGCAACTGGGGTTGGCATCAAAGATGGAGAGGGCCGCTTTCACCGGCATGCAGTACAGTTGCATGAGTTTGTGATTTTAAAACTCAAGGTACCAATCTGATCTGAAGTGGGCACTGCAGAATGGATGTTTCATTAGGCCATTTGGAGAGCCTCACCAGCAAGTAGCCTATGTTGAAATGTTGAAATATTGGGAAATCAGGTGCAGCAAAAGTCTACATATTTAATACGCCCTGTCAGTGAATGATGTTCCTCACCAGTCCTGTGAAGTTGGGCAATGTGAGGTAATACATTTTGGATGGTCTAATGCAGGTAGGGAATACACAGTGAGTGGTAGAACCCTCAAGAGTATTGAAAGTCAGAGAGATCTAGGTGTACAGGTCCACAGGTCACTGAAAGGGGCAACACAGGTGGAGAAGGTAGTCAAGAAGGCATACGGCAATGCTTGCCTTCATTGGCCGGGGCATTGAGTATAAGAATTGGCAAGTCATGTTGCAGCTGTATAGAAACTTAGTTAGGCCACACTTGGAGTATAGTGTTCAATTCTGGTCAGATCTCGCCACACTACCAGAAGGATGTGGAGGCTTTAGAGAGGATGTACAAGAGATTTACCAGGATGTTGCCGGTATGGAGGGCATTAGCTCTGAGGAGCGGTTGAATAAACTCGGTTTGTTCTCACTGGAACAACGGAGGTTGAGGGGCGACCTGATAGAGGTCTACAAAATTATGAGGGGCATAGACAGAGTGGATAGTTAGATGCTTTCCCCCAGGGTAGAGGGCTCAATTACTAGGGGGCATAGGTTTAAGGTGCGAGGGGCAAGGTTTAGAGGAAGTGTACGAGGCAAGTTTTTTACACAGAGGGTAGTGGGTGCCTGGCACTCGCTGCCGGAGGAGGTGGTGGAAGCAGGGACGATAGTGACATTTAAGGGGCATCTTGACAAATACATGAATAGGATGGGAATAGAGGGATACAGACCCAGGAAGTGTAGAAGATTGTAGTTTAGTCCGGCAGCATGATCGGCACGGGCGTGGAGGGCCGAAGGGCCTGTTCCTGTGCTGTACTTTTCTTTGTTTTTTGTTCTTTGTTCTTTTGTAATTACCCCTCACGCAGAAACAGATGATTTTAATTATTCCAGCTTCTTAAATAAAAGCGGGGGGGGGGGGGGGGGGGGTGGGGGGGTTTGAGGGGTAGATTGATGTGAAGGTACCTGACAAATTCTATTCTCAAGGGATGAACCATGCAAACCCTTTTATGAGAATATCATCACTCAATCTAGCCTCTATAAAGCTACTTTTCATGTTAACCATATTGTCAAAGATTCATTTGCTTCTGTAGCTCAGTGCAGTGCTCAACATCTGTTGCACACACAAGTGAGGAAAATTTTTACTTGACATGAGGGAGAAATAAATTTCCTCCAACATTTTTTTATGTGATAAATATTGACCATTAACTGGAAAAGGCAAAGGCAGCTTACAAAGACCCTGAGCTCCGTACATTCTACATAAATGCTTCAGGAATTCTCAAGTTGGAGATCGGCTTGGAAGATTGTGACACTAATAGCTGCCAATTGACTCCTCGTTCCCTCTACTGGTCTAATTAGGGCCACACTGTACAGGTTGGAGGATGGAAAACTACACAAGCTGTCATTACTGATGTACCTGTTGTGCATGAACATGGAGCATTGGTGGCATAGTGGCGCTGGTGATGGACTAATAATCGGAGACCTATACTGATACTCTGTGGACATGAGTTCAATCCCCACAACAGCAGCTGATGGAATTTGAATTTAGTTAATAAATCTGGATTATATGATTGTCATAAAAAGCTATTTTGCTCATTCATATCCTTCGGGAGGGAAACCGGCCATCCTCACCTGGTCTGGCCTACTTGAGACTCCAGACCCATAGTAATTTGGTTGACTCTTTACTGCTCTCTGCAACAGCCACTACAGTTCAAGGGCAATTAGGGATGGGCAATACATCCCATGAAAGAATAAAACAAAAGTAACAATTGGACTTAATTTATGAAGATAACTTTCCCAAACACTTATACATTTTTGGAATTCGGCTTCAAAGAGGGACTCAGTGCATTTCCTTTTTACTTTTGGGATCTGGGTTTAATTCCAACTGGAATTGAGGAAATTTAAATCTCTTCTCACTGACCTACTTACTGATACAGTATGGAATGAGTTTGGGGAAAATAGTGCACACTAAGTTTAAATTATTGCATATTGTGAGAACAAAAATCAGAGACACGTAACAATGACCTGTATTTACATCTTCAATGTACGTCGATGTACATTCCAAGGCACTGAAAGCGGGGCTAAGAATGGATACTGAACTTGGCATTTCCCACATTCGTGAGGGCAGGACTAGTGTCAGGCCGGGTTTGTGCATGCGCGACTTCAAGGAAGCAGCTGGCCATCTAAATCACCAGCTAGCTGCCTCCACTGATGTAGGATTTGGAAAGAATAGGAGCATGGAATCCAGAGTGTGCAGAATAGGGCAGGTTCGATTCCGAGCTCGGGTGACTGTCTGTGTGGAGTTTGTACGTTCTCCCCATGTCTGCGTGGGTTTCCTCCAGGTGCTCCGGTTTCCTCCCGCAGTCCAAAGATGTGCAAGTTAGGAGAATTGGATATGCTAAATTGCCCTAGGTGCAGTTGCAGAGGTAGGGTGGGGGATTGGGCCTAGGTAGGGTGCTGTTTCAGAGGGTTGGTGCAGACCTGCTGGGCCGAATGGCCTCCTTCTGCACTGTAGGGATCATATGAGAATAGGTAAGAGGCGGTCTGAGCTTGGTGGATGTGTTTGGGTAACGTAGCCCTTTGGACAGGGTCCCATGGCAAATTTGGGAAAGGCAAGGCACCCTTTGGGATTGTTAAAAGTAAAAATGGTTATGCACTTTTAATGCACAAAACCACTGGAACTGTCAAGGAACCATTTAGCCCTCAAAAAACGGTGAAGGAAATGTCTTGCTGTCGAACCTGTCAAATCTATCCAGGAGTTGTCAAACCTGTCAAAGCTATCCAGGAGGTGTCAAGCCTGTCAAAGCTATCCAGAAATTGTCAAAGTTGTCAAAGAACTGTCCAAGGATAGTAGGTTGCACCAACAGTCTGGCCATTCTTCAGTACTGTCAACCCTGGGTTACATGTACATGTTGGTGAGCAGGAATAGCCTTGCATTCTGTGCAACAACTCCCAATTAATATCCCATACCTGTCTTCTGAGAATATTATACACAAGTGGGAATATGGTGACCATGTTGGGAAATCATTTCAGATTTCTTGTTTATTGCTGAAAACTTTGTCTGCCCCACAAGTCTTTCGCATGTTCGTTGCTCTGGGACTTCTCTCCGCGTCTCTTCTGACAGGATTTGTGAGCGCCTGTGAAAAATTCTGAACTTGGGAATTTGATTCCCTGTTGGAATCACAGTCTTCCTTTGCTTCAAAGGAGAGGATGATGAGGCTACAGAACATTACAAATTGGTAGAGTGAGACATCAAGAACATACTCTCTGCATGTAACTCTGCAGCGGTAGAGGTTACAAGCCGAGAAGGTGTTAAGTTTGATTTCACTGCCTGTTAGTGCCCCGGAAGATTATATTCACTTTACCCCTCCCTCTCCACCTGGAGTGTGGAGCTTTATAGTCCTGTTGCGGTGGGAGAGGGGCAGTAAAATGCAGCCAGCCATGCAAATGTCCATTCCCTTTGGCAGGATTGTAAATTTCTGCCCCCGTAAAGTTTGGCCTTCAGATCTTCTGTCACCGGACCTTTGTCACATCAGTCAGGGAGCAGCAGGCCACTGGACAAAGGAGGTCTATTTAGGGAGGTTCATTCTCGTCGCCACATGACATGCGAAACAAAGTGAAAGAGCACTCCAATTCTATCCTGCAAGTAATCCTACAGTGTCAAGAAGGTGGATAACATGTAGCAATGAAAACCCACATAGGAAACTCCCCCAAATGTTCTTAAATGACTTATGTTCAATAAAGATCCAGTTAGTGATTAGCGTGATCGCCTTTTATGCATGTTAATACCGGCAAACCAAAAAAGCTTCCCTGATGATTTTCAACATGTGACAATCCACCATGCCAGTCTTCATGACTCAGAAATGTATGTATTAGAATGTTTGATTGGCAGTCAGGGATATCCCCTGCAGCCATGAATTATGAGTCCAGTAACCCATCCACAGAAACAAGAAGAGAACAAATATAATGAGACCCGAGGGACAGCAAGAATTTCAACTGAGCAGAACATTGGCATTTTGAAGTCTTGCTTTATGTGCCTGGATAAAAATGAAGGAGCCCTGCTGTGCAAAGATATTCAGAATCATTGTTAGTTGGTGCATCTACATCATAGGAAGAAGAGGGAAGCATCCATGTTGAAGCCGCCTCGAACGCCAGGCAAGGATTTTCATCAATCGGCCGGGAACAGGCAGGCAGACCCTGGTAATCGGAGGATGAATTCTCCAGTGGTGTCATCGGAGCCATTGCTGTCGGCATGTTCTCCTGCATGAGCCATGGAGTGGCCATTCAGGGCAATATACAGCCCCACCCTATGCCAGGAACCCAGTGGATTTACATGATGGTCTCCCAACATGGTGGAGGCCCATCCCAATGCTAATAAAATGCTGGCAGAGGCAGAAAAAGGCCATTAATTGGACAAACAAATTGGATTAATTGGTTAAAAGATGACAAAGAATCATCTGGACCCGAAACATTAGCTCTTTTCTCTCCCTACAGATGCTGCCAGACCTGCTGAGATTTTCCAACATTTTCTCTTTTGGATTAATTGGTTGTCTGCTTCTGGTCGGCAGATGGCTGCACCACAACTGTTCCCGTCAATCAGTCTGTCCTGCGGCCGTTGAAGATGTTGGGCTCCCCTTCCAACATCTTCCCCCACCGTTTTGCAATGCCTCTCCATAGGTACCTCATTGAGGGTTGTGTTTGGTGAGGAAGATTCCCTTAAATCCCCCTCTTCCCCAATCCTGATCCTCTTTGCTGCACTGTTACGTTCCCTTCAACTAGCTGCAACAATTGAAACCATATAGCATCACAGAATTTCACTCCCTCCCTGGGGCAAGGGCCCTATGGGAAGTCATTTTGTCGGAGCCACCCAATCCTGCAAAACTAATGAGATTCAGGCTAAGAAATAGACTTCATTAGTTAATAGGAAAATGACATAAATAATAAAAGGAAATACATAAGAAACAGTTTAAGCCAAGAACAGTAGAAATTAATCTTAATAATGTTATAACATGAAAAAAATCTGGTATTAAAAGTCTAATGATAACCATGAAACCATTGTCGATTGTTCTAAAAGAACATCAGGTTCACTAAGGGAAAGAAATCTTTCGTCATTGTCTGGTCTGCCCTACATGTGACTCCAGATCCACAGCAATGTGCTTGATTCTTAAATGCCCTCTGAAATAGCCTAGCAAGCCATGCAGCTGTATCCAACCACTATAAAGTAAACAAAAAGGAATGAAACCAGACGGACCACCCTACATTGACCCAGGCTTCAAGAAAAGACAACGTCAAACCCAGCCCTGTCAACCCTGCAAAGTCCTCCTTACTAACATCTGGGGGCTTATGCCAAAATTGGGAGATCTGTCTCTCACACCAGACAAGCAACAGCCTGACATTGTCATATCGCAGAATCATACCTTGTAGATAATGGTCAAGACCCCATTGTCACTATCCCTGGGTACGTCCTGCCCAACTGGCAGGACAGATCCAGCAGGGTGGTGGCACAGTGGTACATAGTTGACCTCAACTTCACCAACCTGCCTGCCGTAGATGCATCTGTCCATGACAGTATTAATAGGAGTCACTACCGCACAGTCATTGTGGAGACTAAGTCCCCTCTTTACATTGAGGATATCCTCCTCCATGTTGTATGGCACTACAACTGTACTAAATGGGATAGACTTCGAACAGATCTAGCAACTCTAGGCTGGCATCGACCAGGAGGTGCTGGTCATGAGCAGCATCAGAATTGCACTCGGCCACAATCTGTAACCTCATGGCCCGACATATCCCCCATTCTACTATTACCACCAAGCCACTGAATCAACCACGGTTTAATGAAGAGTGCAGGAGGGCATGCCAGGAACAACACAAGGCATACCTAAAAATAAGGCGTCAACCTGGTGAAGCTACAACACAGGACTACTTGCATGCCAAATGGCATTTGCAGCAAGTAATAGATAGAGCTAAGAAATTCCACAATTAATGGATCAGATCTAAGCTCTGTAGTCCTGCCACATCCAGTCATGAATGGTATTGGACAATTGAACACCCACTGGAGGAGGAGGCTCCACAAGTATCCCCATCCTCAATGGGGTGATGGAGGTGACCGGCACATCTGTGCAAACAAATATGTTGAAGCACTCGCAACAATCTTCAGCCAGAAGTGCCGAGTGGATCATCCATCTCAGCCTCTTCTGGAGGGCTCAAGCATTACGGGTGTCAGTCTTCAGTCAGTACAATTCACTCCACGTGATATCAAGAAATGGCTGAAGGCACTGGAGACTTCAAAGGCTATGGGCACTGACAATATTCTGTCCAAAATGAAGACTTTTGCTCCAGAACAAGCCACGCCCCTAGACAAGATATCCCAGTACACCTACAGCATAGACATCTACCCGGAAATGTGGAAAATTGCCCAGGCATGTTCTCTACATAAGAAACAAGACAAATCTAACCTGGTGAATTACTGCCCCATCAGTCTACTCTTGATAATCAGTAAAGTGATGGAAGGAGTCATCAACAGTGCTATCAAGCAACAGTTAGTTCGCAATAACCTGCTCACGGACGTTCAGTTTGGGTTCTGCCAGGATCAGTCAGTTTCTGACCTCATTATAGCCTTGGTTCAAACATGAACAAAAGAATTGAACTCCAGAGATGAGGTAAGAGTGACTGCCCTTGACATAAAGACGATATTTGGCCAAGTATGACATCAAGGAGTCCTAGCTAAACTGGAGTCAATGGGAATCAGGGGGAAAGCTCTTCAATGCTCGGAGTCATACCTGGCACAAAGGAAGGTGGTTGAAGATCAATCATCTCAGCTCCAGGGCATCACTGTTGGAGTTCCTCAGGGTAGTGTCCTTGGCCGATCCATCTTCAGCTTCTTCATCAATGACCTTTTTTTCATCATAATGTTAGAAGTGGGGATATTCGGGGATGTTCGCTTATGACTGCACAATGTTCAGCACCATTCACGTCACCTCAGATACTGAAGCAGTCCATGTCCAAATGCAGCAAGACCTGGACAATGTTCAAACTTGGGCTGACAAGTGGCATGTAACATTTGTACAGGCGATGACCATCACCAACAAAATAAAATCTAAGCATCACCACTTGACTTTCAATGGCATTACCATTATTGAATTCCGCACTATCAACATCCATGGGGTTACCATTGACCAGAAACTGAACTGGACTAAACATATAAATACTGTGATTACAAAAGCAGGTCAGAGGCTCGGAATCCTGCAGCGAATAGCTCACTTCCTGATTCCTAAATCCTGTCCTCAATCTCCAAGCCACAAGTCAGGAGTGTGATGGAATACTTTCCACTTGCCTGGATGAGTGCAGCTACAACAACACTCAAGAAGCTCAACACCATCCAGTACAAAGCAGACCACTTGATTGCTCCCCCTTCCACAAACATTCACTCCCTCCACCACCAATGAACATTGGTAGCAATGTGTACCATTTACAAGATGCACTGCAGGAACTCACCATGGCTCCTGAGGCAACACCTTCCAGACCTATGACCACTATCATCCAGAAGGGAAGGGCAGCAGATACATGGGAACACCATCACCTGGAAGTTTCCCTCCAAGTCACTCACTATCCTGACTTGGAAATATATTGCCGTTCCTTCACTGTTGCCAGGTCCAAATCCTGGAACTCTCTCCCTTACAGCACTGTGGGTGTACATACACCTCATGGACTGCAGTGATCTAAGAAGGCAGCTCACCACCACCTTCTTCAGGATAACGAAGGATGGGCAATAAATATTGGCCTTGCCAGCGACAACCCTACCCTGTATATGAATTTTAAAAATAATCTAATACTCCCAGAACAAACTTCTCTCAGCCATTTTCACAGAGGAGTCAATCATTTGTGAGCACTTTGATTCAAAGAATTTAAAATAAATTGGTTCACTCCTCCATTAAAAATAGCAGAGGGGGGAATTTGATATAATTAGATGAAATATTCTTACAGTAACATCAGTTACAGTAACATGCAGGCTATACTCTCACTCTTCCAACGCGCCCTGTGTATTTATCTTCAGTATTGGTCGAGGAAAGGCCTCAGGGCCCCCGTTATTTACCAGCCGAACTACAATCAAAATACATTATTAGACCATGTTTTAAATGGGGGATACCTGGAGCCTCATGGCACATAACAAATTGGCTCCACAAAAGCAAAGGATTTGGACACCACATCATAAGATTCCCAAAATGCCGGTGGACACATCAATTTCATTTTTCTTAATGCTTTCTTCTTCTTTAAGCTTTAATTTTGGCACTTTTGGATTGAATTTTACTCCTCTCAGGAGACAGGAACGGAGGTGGGTTGGGCCTGTGGGGTGAGGGTGAGGGTGGGGCGATGTTGTGTGTGTGGCTGGAAAAATAGTGGGCAGTCGCTCTGGGATTCTTCCCTGTTACCACCGGAGAATTTTCCGAGGGGTGTGCTACGAGGCCGATCAACTGTCCACAAAGGCGGGCAGTCAATTTGCATAATCGAGGGCCCTGATAAGAACCATTTTAAGAGGCTGCTGGCATTTTGCCAATGACAAAATGTGCAGCCCCCTGCTGTGTGGGGAGGCCACTCGCTTCATTTTCCAATGGGATAAAATGATTGGAGATTTGATTGTAATGCAGTCAGGATGTAAGCAGGGAATAGGGCCATTTCTATGACTATTCCTCAGATTCTGAGGAATAGTCATAAAATAAAATAATGAAAACCAGGAAATGTTGTGAGACAGCTAAAGAGAGAGAGGTTGGAGGTGATAGCCAGAAAACAATGGGATCCTTTTTGGCATGATGTATGATGTTCAGTAGCCCTCCCATTCCAAATGAGACACCGCAGTCTCTACTCAGTACCTCGACAGTCGATGCAGTTTGCATTGAAACTGATGGAAGCAGGGATCAAGTTTAATCTTCCATAGGAGCAGAACTAAAATAACTATGGTGCTGCGAAGTAAATAGCCTCTGAAAACATAATACTTTGTGATAGAGGTCGACGCCACAGACACTCTGCAGCACTGATGAGCAGCACTGGCCAAAGAGGATGACTATTAGAGGTGACAAGCAATGCTTTGAGAGGCTGGCAATAATGAGGCCCCAGAGGACCACTAATGTACTGGCTGTGTAATTCAACCTAGTGTTGTAGTGGGTTGTATGCTCTCCGTGGAGATTGTACTGTTGCACCTTTTTCCTTTGCTTTTCGTTTGCGCAGTGCAGGAGAAGTCCAAATAATGTCACGCTACAATCAGTATATCTTACACACATTACCATATCAGCCTCAGGAGAGTCGGCACTAGGAGATCCAAATAGTGATTTATTCTGTTCGATATAATGAAGGTCAGTAGGATTTCTTTTCATGACGGCAGTTGGCAATTCCTGCCAATCGCAGCATTCCTGCCCTGTCCCCATCATTTATTGTCCAAGTCCATGCCCTGTAAACCAAACTGAATAAATGCATTTGGTGAGTTAAGAGGTTCTTTTCATCACAAAAAAGGTTCCAGATTCCCCTTTGCTGTTAGACGAGGAAAAAATAGCTAAGGGCTTGAGTGTCGATTTGTTGTATCACATCAAATATTTGTAAACAAAATGTTTGTCACAAACTATTCACCGCTGGGACCTGGGTTTAAATAAGATCCAGGTTCATTGAATGAAATAAGGCGTTTGCATTAGTGTACTGCCTTTCACATAGTTAGGAAGCCTCATAATGCTTCACATCCAATGTAATGTACTTTATGTTATAATGTAGGCAAGTGCAGTAGCCAATTGTTACCACAGGGTCTCACAAACAGCACAAAGATGAATGACAATATAATCTGCTTTTGCGATATTGGTTGAAGAAGTGTTGTTGACCAGACCCCTAATGGCATGGGATTTTGTTTTTACATCCTTCAGGAAAACAGATGGGACTTTGGTTCAACATCTCATCCAAGAAACAGCGCTTTGGCAGTATTGCTTTGAAGTCTTTGTCCAGATTATGTGCTTGGATCTCCAGAGTGTTGCCTGAACCGATAACCTCTGACTCAAAGGCAAGCGTGCTACCACTGAGCCAAGGTTGACACCTAATATATAATGTCTTGGTCTCCAGGGAAGCCTGTCAGCCAGTAAAATATTTATGCGTTTTCCAGTTAGTGCCCTCCTTTCTCTAAAGGCAAACACATCAATCACTTCATATAGGAACGAACTGCAAACTGACTTATGTAGCTTATGTCCCTGGATGGCCAATAGGTTCTTACAGTGTAGGTACCAATGCTGTTGTGACCTTCATATGCAACATCATGGTTCCCAGTCTTAAGCTGTCTGCAATCCAGCAAACAGCAAATGGCTTAGCTGGGTCACTACCTTTCCAGGGGTGAAAGTGGTTATGGTTATGGCTAGCCTTCCCAGATCAAGGAGTGGTGTTGCCTGTAAACACAAGACTTTGGAGTGTAAACCCTGAAATATGTTGGACTGCAGATTCTAGACTTTCCCCATAGAGAAGCAGCCAGAGGGTATCTGATCTTTCCAATTTTCTAGCTGTAGCAATTGCCAGGTCGGCAGAAACATCGGGCTGTATTCTCCGATTTTGATGCTATGTCCGGAGGAAGTATCTAGTTTTACAATGAAAAAATCGGCGCCACCCCCGCACCGATGCTGTGCCCAGTGGGGGGGCTAGCAGCTGCGCCACTAAAATTCCCGGCACTCCTGACATAAACAACCGGAGAATTGCCGGGTCCGTTGCCGCGCATGCACACGGCGATGGCCTATAGCGGTCGAGCCGTAAAACATGGTGCCGGCCGCTCGCGGACCCAGCCGGCCAAATAGTGTCACCTTGGACACCCTCTCGCCACCCCCTGGACACCCCCCATCAGTCCCCCAAGCCCTTGCCGAAGCCCCACCTGCCAGCAGCATGACACAGTCCGCAGCCGCCACGCCAGGTTGATGAAAACTCAGACCATGCACGACCCGTGCAGTCGGGAACTCAGCCCATCGGGGGGTGGAGCATCGGGGGAGGGCCTCAAAACGATGCGCTGCCACAACGGCACGCGGTGCGCGCCTCGATGATGCCAATTTGGATAGGGTGGACCATCCAAAAAACGGCGCCAGCCTCGATTCGGTCGCAAACAGGGATTCTGCGTCCGATCGCTGAATACAATTTTGGCATCGGGCAATGGGGATTCCTGGCCATCATGTTCAACAAACTGAAGGCAGCAGCCAAAGAAAAAGTAGAAATACACAAGTAAATATGAGGAAATAGATAAATGTTCACTACCAAAATAATACACTTCATTACTGACTGAAACAGTATCACCTTTACTTTAATGAAAGATTTGTATTTATATGAGACTGTTCATGTCCAAGGAAACACTTTATGACATAGGGAATACAGCAGATAATTTTGCCATGGCAAACAGTGGTGAAATAACGATTGGAAAATGTGCTTTTCAGGTGGTGTTGGTTGGTTGAGGGGTACATGTTGGCCAGTGTGGTGATATGCATCACTGTAAATACACAAGGGCTTAATGTAAATACACATAGACTAGATAGACACTAGAGGGAGCACCAGAGACATGACACACAGACAGTCAACCAATAGGTCAGTAAGATAGGACACGACCAATGGGCATTCAAGACACACACAGAGGTGACACTACCTCAGGGGGGCACTAAACCAACCCATATAAAAGAAACACAAGATTCCAGAGCGCAGTCTTTGCATGAATAAGAAATGACTCGAGTGACACAGTGACCTTATGGACAGCCTCCACAATAGAAGCTACGCAAGACTCTAGAGCGCAGTCCTTGCATGAACAAGAAATGACTCGAGTGACACAAGCCTCCACAGTGACCTTGTGGACAGCCTCCACAATAGAAGCTACGCAAGACTCTAGAGCGCAGTCCTTGCATGAACAAGCAGTGATGACAGTCTCCACAGCGAGACCAATGCACGATTCCACACAAGGAACTGTGCAAGACTCCACAGAGGTAGCGATACAAGCCTCCACAGCGAGCTCATGGACAGACTCCACTATGGAAGGAACACAAGACTCCAGAGCGCAGTTCTTGCATGAACAAAACCATGAGGGTCTAGCAACCTCCTCTGAGCAACCAGCAGCAGACAATGCAGGTCTGCCATGCTCAAGTGTACAGCAAGCAGACAATGACAGTCTACCACGCTCAAGCGCAAAGCAAGAAGACACTGAGGCTCCACCCACTGTATGTGTCGACGGCAGCCCACTTCCCATACAAGATGTGCAACGTGACAGACTTCAGCAAGAATGTACAGAGGCACTCAACAATCACAGTGAGACTACTGGTGACTCCTGTGACACCACATTACTTCAAACCTCATTCACTCGAGCCTCTCCACAAGCAAATACTTCCCTGAATGTTTTGACTCCAGATGTGGAGCATCAAGAAACCTCAGCTGACGCAATTGAACCTGCAATGACTCCGGACGGGGATCGGCAAGAAACCAAAGCTGATTCAGGTGAACCAGAAACGGCTCCAGACGGGGAGCATTGACAAACCAACACTGACTCAGGTGAAACAGACCAGACTCCAGACGGGGAGTATCCACAGGCCAAAGCTGATTCAAATAAGCCAGAAATGACTCCAGACAGGGAGCGCCGCAAACTCAGTGATGGCACGCTCAAGAAAACAGCAGATGCCACAAAGCACGCTGACACGAGTAACTGTGTGAAGGACTCGTATTATCCACAGAGTGTGGTCCTTGAGTGCAGCAAACACGACAACAAAACCACCCAACACAACAACAACATCAAAGACAATAACGAGAAGCGTACCAAAAGCAACAACATCGACAACAAGCATGACAAAAACAACACCAATGGAACTACGACTGGTATGACATGGAACAACTCTGCAAATGTGGGACACTGTTACTGCTCAGCTCAGTACAGTGACATACCATGGCAGGACGACACAGGTTGCATACATCGCTACTACAAGCATCGGAAGAAAAAAAGACTCCAAATCAGACAACAAAGTGATTTGACAACTTCTTAGTTCCTTACGCACAGGGACACTGACGCCGTTTGCAAAGCAATGTCACCATCAACATCACCAACACACCAACCAAACAAGAAAGACACTTGACCATATTAATTACTGAACTATTGGACTCATAACTTTTATTATGTATTGTCTTATCCTCAAAGTCATCACAACTATTATTTGGTCTTTTATACTATTGTATAGTCATCATAGTCATCATAACTTGTACATAGCATCACTTATCTACCTGTTTTTGTTCAATTTTCTTTAACACAGTACAGAAAATATGTAACATGAAAAAAGGGGATGTGGTGATATGCATCACTGTAAATACACAAGGGGTTAATGTAAATACACGTAGACTAGCTAAACACTAGAGGGAGCACCAGAGACATGACACACAGACAGTCAACCAATAGGTCAGTAAGATAGGACATGACCAATGGGCATTCAAGACACACACAGAGATGACACTACCACAGGAGGGCATTACACCAACCCATATAAAAGGACACAGCACACATGCTCAGTCTATTTCCAGTGGAGACACTCAGTGAGTACACAGGGTTGATTTGGAACACATCACACCCACCACGTGGATTGTAGCAGACTGGTTAGTAAGTCTGAGTAGCTATAGCAGGATTAACAGGAGAGTCGAATCCAAGTAGGAGAATCGTTAACAGTTTAATAAACGTGTTGAATCTATCTCCAAGTCTGAACCTTCCTTTGTCAGAGTGCACATCAAGGAAGCAGCTTGTGCTACATCAAGATCATAACAAAACAGACAGCATGCTGGAGAAAACTCCCCAGCTCTTTAACAAAACAGTGCATGTGAACTTTTATAACCACCAGTGGAGAACTGATTAAGGTGAGGGTTTTCATGCAGTGGGCTTAATTGACATGGAGACACGTTCCCTGTCCGGTTAAGGGCAGCAGAAGGCACGCAATGCTCCAGGACCTATGGGAGGCCACCCAGCTTCAGGGAAGGACTTGGCTGCTTTGCTATAGGTAAGTAACCAGCAGGGTCCCATAGCAAAGGCACCCTTTCAGTGTTTGTGATCTGTTTGAACTGCTCACAGAAAAATACTTTTTACTGTACCGCGGTACACGTGACAATAAACAAATCCACCAGAGCGGTCAAGGCATCGGAACAGCATTTTAAACAGTCCGATGCACCACTCAATGACAACCTGGTGGCCACATGGACCTACTTATATCAGGTCACCGCATCGGTTACCGGCCTCTGCACTGGCGTCATTAGCCAGGACCTAAGCTTATCCCCAAGTGCCAACTGGTCATCCTGGGGTGTCCCTCGAAAGTGCTGGGGACCTCCGACTTCCCCAGGATGTCGCTGGTGTTCACACTCCCTGGGAAGTGTGCACACACATGCATGATCTTGAGGTGGTGGATGCATACAAGTAGAATGTTCAGGGAGTGGAACCCCTTCCTGTTAATGAAGGGCGCTCACGGACCACCCGGTGCGCGCAAGCCAACATGTGTGCCATCTATTACCCCGTGGACCTGGAGCATCTCAGCAGTGGCGGAGAATCCTGCTGACCGGGCATCTCGATGGGACTAGTCCAGGTCAAAGTTTATACAGTTTGCTATTCAGGCAAACAGGGCATCTTTGCATCAGTGTTCACCAAAGAAAGGAACTTTGTGGAAGATGATTCTTGGGTAGGGTGTGTGGACAGTCTGGATCATATTAACATCGAAAAGGAGGAGGTATTGCATCTTTTAAAATATATTACGATAGATAAGTCTGAACACTGTGTTCCCTGTAAACACACTATTCACGATGGCCTATGTTGCTCTTGCTCATGTATTTGCTTTGTCTGGCCCCTTGTTCCGCACTGTGATCAATCATGTTTGTCGATGCACCATTTGTCAATGCTCTTTGTTGATTATTCTCTTTGTCTACTATTTATGTACTGTGTACATTCCCTTGGCCGCAGAAAAATACTTTTCACTGCATTTCAGTACATGTGACAATAAATCAAATCAAAATCAAAGTCTCTTGGGCCGGATGGGATTTACCCCAGAATACTGAGGCAAGCAAGAGAGGAAATTGGTGGGGCCTTGACTGACATCTTTGTATCCTCATTAGCTACAGGTGAGATCCCAGAGGACTGGAGAATAGCTAATGTGGTACCGCTGTTTAAGAAAGGTAGCAGGGATAACCGTGGAAACTATAGGCCGGTGAGTCTCATGTCGGTTGTAGGTAAATTATTGGAGCGAATTCTCAGGGACGGGATTTATACCCATTTAGGAATAAATGGACTCATAAGTGATAGACAGCATGGTTTTGTGAAGGGGAGGTCATGTCTCACTAACTTGATCGAGTTTTTTGAGGTGACAAAGATGATTGATGAGGGGAGGGTGGTGGATGTTGTTTACATGGACTTCAGTAAAGTCTTTGGCAAGGTGGCTCATGGCAGACTGGTACAAAAGATAAAGCCACACGGGATCAGAGGTGATGTAGTAAGATGGATACAGGACTGGCTCGGTCACAGAAGGCAAAGGGTAGCAGCAGAAGGGTGTTTTTCTGAACAGAAGGTTGAGACTAGTGATTTTCCACAGGGATCTGTGCTGGGGCCTCTGTTGTTTGAAGTATACATAAACAATTTGGAGGAAAATGGAGCCAGTCTGATTAGTAAGTTCGCGGATGACACCAAGGTTGGTGGATTGGCAGATAGTGTTGAGGATTGTCAGAAGATACAGCAGGACATAAATAAATTGGGCAGAGAAATGGCAAATGGAGTTTAATCTGGACAAATGTGAGGTAATGCATTTTGGTAGGTGTAGCATAGAGGGGAAATATACAGTAAATGGCAAAACTTTTAGAAATATAGAAAGTCAGATAGGTCTGGGCGTGCATGTCCCCAGATCTTTGAAAGTGGCAACACAAGTGGACAAGGTAGTCAAGAAAGCTTACGGAATGCTTGTTCCTTCATTGAACGGGGCATTGAATATAAAAACTGGCAAGTCATGCTACAGTTGTATAGAACCTTGGTAAGGCCGCACTTGGAATATTGCGCACAATTCTTATCGCCATAAGACCAGAAGGGTATGGAGGCTTTTGAGAGGGTGCAGAGGAGGTTTACCAGGATGTTGCCTGGTCTGGGGGGTATTAGCTATGTGGAGAGACTGAATAGACTCGGTCTGTTTTCATTAGAAAGACGGAAGTTGAGGGGTGACCTGATAGAGGTCTACAAGATGAGGGACATGGATAGACAGGCACTCTTTCCCAAAGTGGAGAGGTCAGTCACCAGGGGGCATAGGTTTAGGTCCTTGGGGCAAAGATTAGGGGAGATGTGCGAGGCAGGTATTTTTATGCAGAGGGTGTTGAGTGCCTGGAAGGCATTGCCAGGGGAGGTTGTGGAAGCAGATACATTAACGGCGTTCAAAAGGCATCTTTACAAACACTTGGATAGGATGGGCATAAAGGAATACGGCACAAAAGAGTGCTGACGGTTTTGGCAAAGGTTGTTATCATGACTGGTACAGGCTTGGAGGGCCGAAGGGCCTGTTCCTGTGCTGTATTGTTCTTTGCTCATTTGTGGGCTGTTGGCTGGGATATGCAACACAAGTCACCGCTCGAGACCTGGAATGAAGCTGAGGTGCTGAACCATCCCATTGTTGAGACGGAGCCTCCCGTCGGACATGCTGTCTGACAATTCCTCAAACGACCAGTGACAGCTGCACACCTTTGGCTGTCACCTCTGGGCCCTGTCCTGGCCTGATCGGCGGTTTAGTCCTCATGGTGTGGGACAGGCCCCCACACATGGGCTGCTGCTTCGAGCCTCTTTCGAAGCTGCTGCCACCGCCTTCTCCGATGTCTGGCCGACTAGAGTGTCACCACTAGGGCAACTGTTGCGGGGTCCACAATATTATCCATACTGTGATATCTGTAAGGAATTGGAGAAGGTGTAAGATTGACAACCTGTTATGGCTTCCACACTGGTACCCTCAATCCCCCAAGCCTCCCACACCCTTACATTCCCTGCAATCTCTCAGGGTGCCATCCAATGAGCCGGTTGTGCTGAGGGACCCCGTCCTGCACATGCACCCCCTGGGCACCAGACCCTAGACCCTCCCTGGGAACAGCACTGGGACAAGGCTCAGGTCCCTCCCCACTGATGCACACGCTCACCCTCCTGTCACGGAGGTATCCCCAGTGCTGCCCCTGCAGTGTTGAAGCCTCCAGTGTTGAGGCAACGTGTCCAGGCCTCACTGTCTGATTGGGATGCAGTCTTAACTAAAGGATGCTCCAGACTCTGAAATGAGTTCAACGTGTTTATTAAACTATTAACACAGTGCTCAAATGAGTTCGATTCTCTGCTAATCTAACTGTAGTAACTAAGTCTAACTGTACCAGCTGGCTCTAAGCCACGTGCTGGGGTGTGATGCTGCTGATCAACCCTGTCTAACTCTCTAGATGTCTGTCTGTGGAAAGATGCAGTGTGTGAGTGCCTCATCCCTTTTATAGTGTTTATGTCATGCCCCCTTGTGGTGATGCCACCTCTGAGTGTCCTACTCTGTGTGTTAATTGGTTGCATGTTGGCATATCATGACATCGCCCCCTTTTTTTTCTTTTTTTAAGATGTATTGTGAATGTGTCTGTCTAATGTGACTGACTGAGGGATACAGAACAGAACAAACAAAACAAATGCTCATAAGTCCAGTCTCTGAGGCTTGCGTTTGAACCTCATCAACCGCTGGAGAGGCGGTGGAGGGGATGACGGTGTCTTGACAGGCGAGTGGGAGGCATGACTGGTGGCCTCATGGTTCGAGGTGTCTGGAGGTGGCAATTTGACATGTAGAAATGGAGGGGAAAGTGGTTGTGGGCAAGCAACATTACATAGTGCCCTTCGATTCCTTTGCACAATGGAGCCATCAGCCATACGTATGACATAGGATCCGGACGGGGCCTGTCGAACACCGACAGCCGGAGCAGACCACCCACCATCGGTATCTTGATCCTTACCGTGTCTGCCGGGGATAGAATGTCCAGATCGGTGGCATGTGCATCACAGCCCTGCCTCTGGCTGTCGCGAAGCTGCTGCATCTTCTGCAGCACCGGGAGGTGATCAAGGTTGGGCAGGTGTCTGGCTGGAAGCGTCATCCGCAGGTCCCTGTTCATCAGCAGTTGAGCTGGCGGCATGCCAGTGGACAAGGGAGTCACCCGGTACGCAAGTAGTGCAAGGTGTATTTCAGAAGCAGAGTCCAAGGCCATTGGACTGCGGATAGTGTGGACTGGAGGTGACATGCCTGAAATTGTTGCTACTGGCAAACGTGGACCATTCTCGACTGTGGAAGCACAGGGCCATTGTCGTTCATTACAGTGTTCGGGATGCCATGCCGTGAGAATGTCTCTTTACACGCTTTGATGATGGTCCGTGAGGGGAGGTCTGGCAGCTTCAGCACCTCAGGATAGTTCAAAAAGTAATCGATGATTAAGATACAGTATCGACCATTCGCATGGAATAGGCCATTGCCAACCTTGTACCAGGGAGAGGTCTCTAGGTCATGTGATTGGAGTGTCTCCTTGCTCTGCACTGGTTGGAACCTCTGACAGATTTCACTGTTCAGGACCATGTCTGTGATGCCCTGGTTGATGCTGGGCCAGTAGACAGCTTGCCGGGCCCTGCGTCTGCACTTTTCTACGCCCAGGTGTCCCTCATGAATCTGCCGCAGCACCATGCTCTGGAGACGTAGCGGGATGACTATCCTGTCCAGCGTGAGCAGGATGCCATCGATCAGCGTCAAGTTGCCTTTGACGTTGTAGAATTGAGGGCATTGCCCTTTCTCCCAGCCATTGCTGAGGTTATGGTTGACTCGCTGCAGCAGGGGGTCTTTGGACGTCCCTTCTCGGATGAGAGTGATCTTCTCATCTGTTGCTGGGAGAGTGCTTGCACACAGTTGTACCTGCAATTCAATGTGCTGGATGATCTCCAGTGGTTCACTGGGTGAGTTGATGGAGCGGGACAAAGCATCAGCGATGATGAGCTCCTTGCCAGGTGTGTACACCAAATTGAAATCATACCTCCAGAGTTTGAGCAGAATTCTCTGCAAATGAGGCATCATGTCATTCAGGTCCTTTTGGATGATGTGGACCAGAGGCCTATGATCCGTCTCAACAGTAAATGTTGGCAAGCCGTAGACATAATCAGGAAATTTGAGGATCCCGGTGAGAAGACCTAAACATTCCTTCTCAATCTGCGCATATCTGGTCTCAGTGGGTGTCATTGCCCGTGACGCGTATGCTACTGGTACCCAGGATGATGTGTCGTCTCTTTGAAGCAACACCACCCTAATGCTATCCTGACTCGCATCTGTGGATGTCTTGGTTTCTCGGTCTGGGTCAAAGAATGCAAGGACAGGTGCAGTGGTGAGCTTGGCTTTCAGTTCCAGCCACTCTGTTCAGTGCTCCACCTTCCACTCAAAGGCGGTTGAGTTTTTCACCAGGTTGAGTAGGGCCGTGGTGTGTGTGGCCAAATTCGGGATGAAATTGCCAAGGAAATTGACCATTCCCAGGAAGTGCAGTACTGCCTTCTTGTCCTCAGGGACTTTCATTGCCTCAATGACTTTAATTTTGTCTGTGTCCGGGCGCACACCGTATTGTGAAATCTGCTCGCCCAGGATCTTCAGCGTGGATGTCCCAAACTGCACTTGGACCTGTTTAGCTTGAGGCCATGTTCATGAATGTGTCGGAATACTTTCTTGAGATGCAACACATGTTCCTCTGGGATTGTGGACCATGAGGGACTCGCTGCAACAGGGGGTCTGTGGACCAGAGGCCTCTGATCCGTCTCAACAGATATCGTCAACGTAGACACAAACTCCTTCTAGTCCCTCCATCCTCTGTTCCATGATGCGATGGAAAATCTCTGATGCCCATATGATGCCAAATGGGATTCGGTTGTAGCAGAATCTGCCAAAAGGCTTGTTGAAGGTGCAGAGCCTTCTGCTGGATTCTTCAAGTTGGATTTGCCAAAATCCTTGGGATGCGACCAATTTTGTGAAGAAGCACACGTGTGCCATCTCACTAGTGATTTCTTCCCTCTTCTGGATGGGGTAATGTTCCTGCATAGTGTTTTTGTTTAGATCCTTAGGGTCAATGCAGGTGCGTAGGTCCTCTGAAGGCTTCTTTACGCACACCATCAAGCTGACACAGTCAGTTGGTTCAGTGACCTTGGAGATGATGCCTTTTCGTTGTAGACTCGTGAGCTCTGCCTTCAGGCGTTCTCTCAGTGGAGCAGGGACACGTCGTGGTGTGTGGACCACTGGCTTGGCATCAGGCCGCAGTAGAATCTTGTACTCATACGGCAGCGTGCCCATCCCGCTAAATACATCTGGGTACTGGGTTAGGATGTCGTTGATGCTGGCCTGAAGATCCAAATGGGACGGCGTTGTTGTGTAGACCCTTTGAATGAGGTTCAGTTGCTTGCAGGCATACGCACCTAGCAGGGACGCCCTGTCTGGTGTAACAATCTCGAAGCGTAAGCTTGCTTGTGTGTGTCGGCTGGACACCTGCAGATGGAAGGACCCCAGTGCCTTGATTGCATTTCCATTGCAGTCCAGGAGTTTGCAGGCAGCTGGAGGGATTGTGGGGGGGGGCTTCTTGATTCTCTTGAAGTCCTATTCTGAGCGTTCATTGGTTGCATTCTTGCATATCATGACCAGTAACACTTGAATTTCTCACACCAGGTAACGTTATGGCTTAGAACCATATTGTCATAATATACACACAAGTATATGATGGTGCATAGACACACACTGACTGATGACTGATACACTGAAAGACCAATCAACACACAGAACACAGCAGCCAATCACCAGACAGGGCACGGTCACTATAAAGCCAGAGGGCACTAGTTTTCCCGCTCATTTGGGATGCAGCCTCTGAGACAGACAGAGCCCACAGTCAGTAGCACGAACATCTACCATGTGCTAGCAGTATAGGCTGGTCAGGTTAGCCATAGGTCTTCAGTCAACCTAACATAGTGTCTACCCACAGTGCAAGTATGTTTAACAGCTCATAGTTAAATAAAATAGAGTTGTACTTCTACAAGTGTTGGTAGCCTGCCTCTTCTACTGCTCTAGTAAACACAATCATCACAGACCCAGCATACCCAACACATCACATATCAGGTTGAATTGTGGAGAGCTTTATGATGCCAAGTAGGAACTGAACTGAGATGTCGCCGAGATTCAGAAGCCGCTGCATTCAGAGAAATCAGACTTTCATATGTGAACACCAAACTGCATTTACAACCGGAATGCACTTGGGAAAGGAAACCTCATCACCTAGTCACATGAATCCTGACACTTTATTGGACCCTGTGGAACAGATAAGGAATCATACTGCAATATTTTTGGCATCGATTTGCGAACGACATTTAATGGGATCCTATGGGATAATCTCTAAATGTGCAGTAGCATTTTTGCTAATGTATGGAAATTAAAAAGGTTTCACAGTGCAAGTAAAATATAGTAAAAGGTTAAAGAGGTCAACCAATTCATTCTTGCAACACCGAGTCTCACTTCCCAACCCCCTCCTTATTAAGTTCACATTATTCTACATCGCAACTGTTGCAAAAGAGGCCACATTAAGCATTCATATTTACAATAGTGGAATGATGAATTACAGGAATTAGAGTGTGTGTTGTGAGGGAGGCGGGCGGGCTTTTGGCTTGTGGAGGAATCGAGGAGCATAGTAAATTAGAATGGCTCAAATTAATCTGCAGCAGCGAAGAAAGTAGAACAGTGCCCTGGACACTGGGAGCGCAGAAGGGAGTGAGGGATGTTTCATGACTGTACTGTAGATGCACTGAATGAGAGATGTGTTTTGTATTTGAGTAATTTATACGTAATAGGCTTAAAATAAGGCTTATTTTGCAAAATCACTATTTGGAGCTAATTAAAATAAAATGTATTCCTGGAATGGACAAAGTACAGATGTTCTGCAGAAAACACTGCAGTCACCAATATGTCATTCCTTCTAATGAGCCAGAGCTTTCATTTTTAGCCTCTTGCAGTTCGTTAACAAAACTTTATTTGTTTTCATGTGCACTTTATTCGCACTTTTCACCAAGTTTTTGATCCTCACTTTTTACCAAGTTTTCTGTCTACGCATACCTTTCCTTAATATATTTTCTAATTGTACTGACAATGACTTAAATGATTACAAATCTACATTTTACCTCAGTTCAGGCAGAAAATGCTGGAAGTACTCAGTAGATCTGGCAGAATATGTGGAAAGAGTAACAGAAACGGCATGGTACCACAGTGGTTAACAATGTTGCTTCCCTGCGCCAAGGTCCCAGGTTCGATTCTCGGCTTGGGTCGCTGTCTATGCGGAGCCTGCATGTTCTACCCATGCCTGCGTGGGTTCCCTCCGGGTGTTCTGGTTTTCTCTTGCAGTCCAAAGATATGCAGGTTAGGTGGATTAGCCACGCTAAATTGTCCTTAGTGTCCAGAAAAGGTTAGGTGGGGCCGGTGCAGACTCAATGGGCCGGATAGCCTTCTTCTGCAATGTAAATTAGATGTAATATATGTAAAGTGTCAATGGGGAGGATTTTCCAGTCCGCTTGCCGCCAGAATGGTCCAGATCCACTGAAAGTCAATGGACTTCTGGCTGGGCCTCCAAATCTGCTGGGCTGGTTCCGGCTAATGTTTCAGGTCTGTGACTTTTCACTGGAACTGGGCTCTTACATTGGATGAAAAATGTCATCAGTTTTCATCCAATGTTCGCCCTTCCCTTGCCTGCACATGGGCTATCTCTAATTCTTTTCTTCACTTCCTTGAGTTCTTGGTCTCCATTTTGGTGCGATGAATGTAGGAAGTTCAGATGTATTACATTATAGGTGTTTGGTGCAGTAAGGGTTAAAAACCTGTGTTAGAGTATGTTTGACTGCAGCAGTCATGTTTTAAAAGAAATCCCAGATTGAAATGCAAGTATATTCTGGGAGCCATGATGTGCAGATGCCGGCATTGGACTGGGGTGAGCACAGTAAGAAGTCTTACAATTCCAGGTTAAAGTCCAACATGTTTGTTTCAAACACTAGCTTTCGGAGCACTGCTCTTTCATCAAGTGAATCACCTCAGGAAGGAGCAGTGCTCCGAAAGCTAGTGTTTGAAACAAACATGTTGGACTTTAACCTAGTGTTGTAAGACTTCTTACTATATTCTGGGAGCCAGGGGAGCAATTAAACCATCACAAAAATATTGGGTTAATGGAATTTTGGGCATGGTTTAATGGAAAAGAAACTGAGTTCCATTTTGGCCGTGTTTAGTGGAGTGCCAAGAACAATCTCGCTATTAAACGGGACTCTGCTTCATTTTTAGGCCTCAGCAAGTTACATCCCACCGAGGTTGCACTTGGACTAATTTCCTGCACTAATGGTGCACCGATCTCTGAACCTCCACCACCGCCTCCAGACGACCCCAACCTACCACTTTGGGGGGGGGGGGGAGGGTTTGAGCTCCCTGCACTTCACCTCATAAGGGTAGAGCATCCCTCGACCCTTGGCATGGGCAAGATGTCATCTGGCACCCTGTCAGTGCCCCTGCCAGCCTGACAGTGCCACCTTGGCATCATGGCATTGCCAGGATGGCAACGGGGTGGCACTGCTAGGGTGCCTGAGTGGCAGGGTGCCTGAGTGGCAAAGGACCAGGCTGGCAGTGCCATGGTGCCCAGGTGGCATTAAGAGTGCCAAGGTACCAACCTACCCAGAGCCCAATCACCCTGGTGCCACCGATCACCTGGGAGAACCCACCCCCCCTATGTGCCGGTGCACCTGGTCCCACGTTTGTGGAAACCAGTGCTAAACAGCACTCGGTTAAGGTCTCCAAGGCAAGGCCATTAGATCCTGTGCCCTGGGTAGCTCCGGTTTGTGAGACTAACTACTCACTTGAAAATGCAAATCTGGATCCCGCAAGCTCAGGATTGCGAGGCCTGGCAGGATCTCACCAGATCTCGCAAGGTATAACGAGCTTCGTAAATCTCACGAGAGGCCCTTACAAGATTTACTGACCCCATCGTGTCCCAAGTCAGGCTCGATGAGGCCGTTAGATCGTGCCGTTTGCTTTGGTTAAGGGGATTCCTTGTCGTGTTAATTTGATTTCAGCTTGGTAAGATGATGTAATTATTGGGTGGGGCTAAGGAATCAGGCATTTAATAGGAAAAGCAATCTAGTGCAGTTCTGGATGGAGCTGTGACCAGAGGCCAGAGAACGTGCTGTCTGCAGTTCAGTTAAAAGATATCACCAGTCTGTAAAGCATAATAGAATTATCTGAGAACAAGGGAGAGCTGAAACAAACCGAGAAACAGTTTCCGATGACATACAGCTAAAGTTTCTGCATGGGTCTGACAGGATTCAGATCCTATCTTTAAAGCAGTCTCTTTCTCAAAGGACATGGGCAGGATTCTCCTTGGGCCGGATTCTCCTTTTTGCTGGTGCCTCGGGGTTTATCGACGGCGTGGGGCTGCCCCACAATGGGAAACCCCATTGACCGGCCAGCGTAACGGAGAATCCCAGTGGCGGGCCAAAGCAAAAAAGTGGCGCGGCAGGATGGAGAATCCAGTCCCATGTCTGTAAAGCAAATATTCCTCTGTGCCATTGTTAGTTATAATGGATTGAGAACTGAAAAAGTTTTTTTTATAATAATATTTATTGTCACAAGTAGGCATAACTTAACACTGCAATGAAGTTAATGTGAAAATCCCCTAGTCGCCACATTCCAGTACCTGTTCGGGTACATGGAGGGAGAATTCTGAATGTCCAAATTACTTACCAGCACGTCTTTCGGGACTTGTGGGAAGAAACTGGAGCACGGGGAGGAAACCCACACAGATACGGGAAGAACATGCAGAACCTGCACAGACAGTGACCCAAGCTGGGACACTGGCGCAGTGAAGCAATAGTGCAGATGCATCGAGAGATCATAAGGGAATCATTCAAGAGCCTGGTAACAGTGGGTAAGAAGCTGTTTCTGAACCTGTTAGCGCGTGTTCTCAGACTTTTGTGTCTCCTGCCCAATGGAAGTGGTTGGAAGACAGAATAACCCAGGTGGGAGGGGTCTTTAATTATTCTACCAGCTTCCCAAGGCAGGGGTAGGTGTAGACAGAGTCAATGAACAGGAGGCAGTTTCACGTGACAGACTGGACTGTGTTCACGACTCTCTGTAGTTGCTTCGGGCTTTGGGCCTGACATACCAGACTGGGATGCAGCCAGATAAGATGTTTTCTATGGTGCATCTGTAGAAATTTGTAAGAGTCAATGTAGACATGCCGAATTTCCTTAGTTTCCTGAGGAAGTGTAGGCACTGTTGTGCTTTCTTGGTTGTAGCGTCAATGTGGGTGGACCTGACAGATTGTTGGTGATGTGCACACCTAGGAATTTGCAGCGGTAAACTATCTCCACCTTGGCCCGTTAATGCAGACAGAAGTCAATGACCAGCTCTTTATTTTTGCTGATGTTGAGTAAGAGATTTTTGTCATTACACCATGCCGCTAGGTTCACTATCTCCCTCTTGTATGCTGAATCATCGTTGTTTCTGATCCGGCCCACTGCGGCCGTGCCATCAGCAAACTTGTAGATGGAGTTGGAGCCACATTTTGCCATACAGTCATGTGTGTCTGTCGGGAGTATAGTAGGGGGCTAAGCACGCAGCCTTTCGGATCCCCGGTATTGTGGACTATTGTGGGGGATGTGTTATTGTTTATCCTTACTGATTGTGGTCTATGGGTCAGGAAATCGAGGATCCAGTTGCAGCGGGAGGAGCCAAGTCCTATGTTTTGGAGTTTTGATATGAGTTTGGCTGGGATTATGGTGTTGTCGGCAGCGTTGTAGTCAATGAATAGGAGTCTGACGTAGGAGGCCGTGTTGTCGAGATGCTCCAGGGCTGAGTGTAGTGCCAGGGAGATAGCATTTGCTGTGGACCAGTTGTGGTGGTGTGCGAATTGCAGTGGAACAAGGCATTCTGGGAATATGGAGTTGATATGTCTCATGACCAACCTCTCAAAGCACTTCATAATGATAGCTGTCAGGGCAGCATGGTGGCGCAGTGGGTTATCCCTGTTGCCTCACGGCGCTGACGTCCCAAGTCCGATGCCGGTTCTGGGTCACTGTCCATGTGGAGTTTGCACATTCTCCCCGTGTCTGGGTGGGTTTCACCCCCACAACCCAAAAAATGTGCAGGGTAGGTGGATTGGCCACGCTAAATTGCCCCATAATTGGAAAAAATGAATTAGGTACTCTAAATTTATTTTTAAAAATAATGATAGATGTCAAAGCCACCGGATGGCAATCATTGAGGCACATTGCCTGGTTCGTCTCTGGCACCGGTATGATTGTGATCTTCTTGAAGCAGATGGGAACCTCAAAACGGAGTAGGGAGAGGTTGAACACATCCGCCAATTGGTCTGCACTGGATCTGAGTGCATGACCAGGGACTCCGTTGTTTTCCAAGGGTTCAATTTCAAGAAGGCTGATCTGACCTCGGAAGCTGTAATGGTAGGTATGGGTGTGTCTGAGGCTGCGGGGGCAGTTGACAATAGTTTGGTGGTTTTCTGCCCGAAATGAGCACAGAACCCCTCCAACCTTCGCTTTGCCTTGCCAGACAGCTGGTTCGTGATGCAGAACAAGGCCAGCAGTGTGAGTTCTATTCCCAGACCGGCTGAGGTTATTCATGGAGGTCCCATCTTTTCAAACTTGCCCCTCGCCTGAGGTGTGGTGATCCTCAGGTTAAATCACCACCAGTTAACTCTCCCGCTCAAAGGGGAAAAGCAGCCTTTGGTCATCTGGGACTATGGCGATTTTATCTTTTTACCTTACTTTCTTAGTCAAATGAAAGTTCAATATAAGAAGCAAAAAATAGAGAGTTCACTGTTTAGGAACAAGGGCACATAGGAACAGGAGTGGACCATTTGGTCCTTCAGGCCTGCTTAGCCATTTAACTGGGTCATGGCTCACCTTCTACCTGAATGCCATCTTCCTACATACTCCCTGTATCCTTTAATGTCATTGGTATCTAGAAATCTATCAACATCTGCTTTAAACATATTCAATGACTGAGCATCCACAGCCCTGGGGTAGAGGATTTCAAAGATTTACCACCCTCTGACTGAAGGGGGTGGGTTTATGAGTCCTTTCCTGGTATTTGTGGCTGTGGCAGGATTTTCTCCATGGTCCTCTTGAGATTTCAAGGTTAGAGGCCCTTTCAAAACTGCAATTGCCAGAGACAATTTATTTGTAAAGCGTAATCCATCTTTTCCAGAAGTCAATGATTTTTGCAACTGTGTTCCTTTGCAATTTAAATTCACCATCTCTGTGCTGGATTTTTAAACTTTAAAGCAATAGGGCCTTGACTTGAGGGAGAAGTGAAGGGAGTTCGCCAACACTTCATTGGCAGCTTTTCTAGACCACTGGTTCAGCAACCCCGTGCTGCGCTCAATAGAGATTTCAGAAATGCTTACTCCAGTCACATGATCCCCTCTCCCCACACTGATTTCAGAAGGTATTTGCTTCGCTAATGTCTAAATTACTGTGGCTACTGTCTCATGGGCGATAATGTCCCAGCTTTTTGCTTCTAAATGACTCATTATCCATTTAATGAGAAAGGAAAGCAACTTTCCATTTAATTATTCCACAATAGGCTTTCTGTCTATTGTAGCCTCATGGAAATGAAAATGAACGATCCAGTACAATTTCCAGTAAATCCTTTTGAAGTAGTCCTTGACATCAGCAGATCTGAAATTCAATAGAAGGATTTTGTGGCATGTCTGAATTGTAATTCACAGAAATTTGTGATACCAGGGGCGGAATTCTCCGTCCCGCGATGCCGCAAATGCGAACAGCGATCGGGCGGAGAATCAGGTGTCCAGCCAAAATTGAGGTCCGTGCCTAGGGCCGGATCGAAGGCCATGCTCCGGTCCTCACTGGTGGTGAGGTTTGCAACCCGGACCAGCGCCAGCGAATGTAAGTGACATTTACACTCACTTACTTGGGAGTCATTCCGACTCAGTGAAAATCCAGACCATTAATTTTGTTTCTCTCTCCACAGATGCCATCAGTCTGTCTGAGTATTTCCAACATTTTCTGTTTTTAGTTTAGATTGCCAGCAGTTGCAGTAATTTGCATTTGTACATTTTAAAGGTTTTGGCTGGAATTCTCCAGCCGTTGACTGGTGGCGGGCTCTCTGGCCCCGCTGGCATCACACCCCCACTCGTGAGTTTCCTGGTGGCGTGGGGTGGCTCCAATGGGAAATCTAATTGACAGCGGCGGGAGTAGAGAATCCCGTTGGCAGCAAACGGCACACTCCCTCCCGCCCCCGAGAAACACGTGGCTGGGAGGCCGGAGGATCCCACCCCTTATCTTTCACCTGCTGAACCTAACTCCAAGGATCTGTCTTAGTTTTGTCGTGTGCGCTCAATACCTCCTTTGTCTCAAGCTCTAGTAACCCATTAAAAACCCAACTATCTTGAATCAACAGGTGGCACAGTGGTTAGCACTGCTGCTTCACAGTTGCAGGGTCCCAGTTCGATTCTCGCTTAGGTCACTGTCTGTATGGAGACTCCACGTTCTCCTCAATCGCAAGGGGAGTAGACAGGCATTTCTGTGGTCAAAACCGAGACTCCCGAATGGTATGTTGCCTCCCGGGTGCACGGGTCAGGGATGTCTCAGATCGGCTGCAGGACATACTGAAGGGGGAGAGTGAACAGCCAGTTGTCGTGGTGTATATAGGCACCAATGATATAGGTAAAAAATGGGATGAGGTCCTACAATCAGAATTTAGGGAATTAGGAGATAAGATAAAAAGTAGGACCTCAAAGGTAGTAATCTCAGGATTGCTACCAGTGCCACAAGACAGTCAGAGTAGAAATTCAAGAATAGTCAGAATGAATACGTGGCTTGAGAGATGGTGCAGGAGGGAGGGGTTCAGATTTTTGGGACATTGGAACCGGTTCTGGTGGCGGTGGGACCATTACAAACCGGATGGTCGACACCTGGGCAGGACTGGAACCAATGTCCTTGGGCGTGCTTTTGCTAACACTGTTGGGGAGTTTTTAAACTAATGTGGCAGGGGGATGGGAACCAGATTAGGAAGTTAGAGGTCAGTAAAGAGGCAGAAACTAAAGCCAGTAAGATACTAGATAATAAACTCAATGTGACTAAGGGGAAGAGTAGACAGGGAAGAGATGGCGAACACAAAGGGACAGGTGGTCTGAGGTGTATTTGTTTTAATGCGAGAAGTGTAGCAGGTAAGGCAGATGAACTTAGAGCTTGGATCAGTACCTGGGAATATGAATGAAAATCGTTTATTGTCACGAGTAGGCTTCAAATGAAGTTACTGTGAAAAGCCCCTAGTCACCACATTCCGGCGCCTGTTCGGGGAGGTTGTTACGGGAATCGAACCGTGCTGCTGGCTTGCCTTGGTCTGCTTTCAAAGCCAGCGATTAGCCCTGTGAGCTATGATGTTATTGGTATTACTGAGACATGGTTGAGGGAAGGGCAAGACTGACAACTAAATATCCCAGGGTATAGATGCTTCAGGAGGGATAGAGAGGGAGGTAAAAGGGGTGGAGGAATTGCATTACCAGTAGGAGATGATATCACAGCTGTGATTAAGGAGGGCACGATGGAGGATTTGAGCAATGAGGCAATATGGGTAGAGCTAAGAAATAGAAAGGGTGCAGTAACATTGTTGGGACGCTACTACAGGCCTCCCAAAAGCGAGCGTGAAATAGAGGTACAAATATGTAGACATAGACATAGAATTTACAATGCAGAAGGAGGCCATTCAGCCCATCAAGCCTGCACCGCCTCTTGGAAAGAGCACCCTACCAAGGTCAAAACCTCCACCCTATACCCATAACTCAGTAACCCCACCCAACACTAAGGGCAATTTTGGACACTAAGGGCAATTTATCATGGCCAATCCACCTATCCCACACATCTTTGGACTGTGGGAGGAAACCGGAGCACCCGGAGGAAACCCACGCACACACAGGGAGGATGTGCAGACTCCGCACAGAAAGTGGCCCAAGCTGGAATTGAACCTGGGACCCTGGAGCTGTGAAGCGATAGTGCTATCCACAATGCTACCGTGCTGCCCCATAATGTAGACAGATTATAGAAAAATGTATGAACAATAGGGTGGTTGTGATGGGAGATTTTAACTTCCCCAACATTGAATGTGACTCATGTAGTGTTGGAGGCGTAGATGGAGCAGAATTTGTAAGGAACATCCAGGAGAGTTTTTTAGAGCAGTATGTAAATAGTTCAACTCGGGAAGGGGCCATACTGGACCTGGTATTGGTGAATGATCCCGGCTAGGTGGTTGAAGTTTCAGTCGGTGATTACTTTGGGAATAGCGATCACAATTCCGTAAGTTTTAGAATACTCATGGACAAAGGCGAGAGTGGTCCTAAGGGAAGAGTGCTAAATTGGGTAAAGGCCAAGTACAACAAAATTCGGCAGGAGCTAGGGAATGTGGATTGGGAGCAGCTGTTTAAGGGTAAATCCACATTTGAAATGTGGGAGTCTTTTAAGGAAAGGTTGATTAGAGTGCAGGACAGATATGTCCCTGTGAAAATGAGGGATAGAAATGGCAAGATTAGGGAGCCATGGATGACGGCTGGAATTGTGAGACTAGCTAAGATGAAAATGGAAGCATACATAAGATCGAGGCGACTCAAAACCGATGAAGCTTTGGAGGAATATCGGGAACGTAGGACAAATCTCAAACGTGCAATATAGAGGGCTAAAAGGGGTCATGAAATATCTTTGGCTAACAGGGTTAAGGAAAATTCCAAAGCCTTTTATTCGTATATAAGAAGCAAGAGGGTAACTAGAGAAAGGATTGGCCCATTCAAAGACAAAAGAGGGAATTTATGCGTGGAGTCAGAGGAAATGAGTGAGATTCTTAATGAGTACTTTGCATCGGTATTCACCAAGGAGAGGGACATGACGGATGTTGAGACTAGGGATGGATGTTTAAATACTCTAGATCATGTTGGCATAAGGAAGGGGGACGTTTTGGGTATTCTAAAAGGCATTAAGGTGGACAAGTCCCCAGGACCGGATGGGATCTATCCCAGATTACTGAGGGAAGTGAGGGACGATATAGCTGGGGCCTTAACAGATATCTTTGCAGCATCCTTGAGCATGGTGAGACTCTGTGCCAGAAGTACAGCTTTCGAAAATTAACCTAAGAATTTCCTCCAATTGTTCCAATATTTGTTAATGTCCATTGAATCATGAGGACTGGAGAATTGTCCTTTTGTTTAAGAAGGGTAGCAGGGATAATCCAGGGAATTATAGACCTGTGAGCTTGACATCAGTGGTAGGCAAACTGTTGGAGAAGATACTGAGGGATAGGATCTATTCACATTTGGAAGAAAATAGACTTATCAGTGATAGACAGCATGGTTTTGTGCAGGGAAGGTCATGTCTTACAAACCTAATAGAATTCTTTGAGGAAGTGACAAAGTTAATTGATGAGGTAAGGGCTGTAGATGTCATATACATGGACTTCAGTATGGTGTTTGATAAAGTTTCCCATGGCAGGTTGATGGAAAAAGTGAAGTCGTATGGGGTTCAGGGTGTACTAGCTAGATGGATAAAGAACTGGCTGGGCAACAGGAGACAGAGAGTAGTGGTGGAAGGGAGTGTCTCAAAATGGAGAAAGGTGACTAGTGGTGTTCCACAGGGGTCCGTGCTCGGACCACTGTTGTTTGTGATACATAAATGATGTGGACAAAGGTATAGGTGGTCTGATTAGAAAGTTTGCAGATGATACTAAGATTGGTGGCATTGCAGATAGCGAGGAGGACTGTCATAGAATACAGCAAAATATAGATAGATTGGAGAGTTGGGCAGAGAAATGGCAGATGGAGTTCAATCCAGGCAAATGCGAGGTGATGCATTTTGGAAGATCTAATTCAAGAGTGGACTATATGGTCAATGGAAGAGTCCTGGGGAAAATTGATGTACAGAGAGATCTGGGAGTTCAGGCCCATTGTACCCTGAAGGTGGCAACGCAGGTCGATAGAGTTGTCAAGAAGGCATACAGCACGCTTGCCTTCATCGGACGGGGTATTGAGTACAAGAGTAGGCAGGTCATGTTACAGTTGTATAGGACTTTGGTTAGGCCACATTTGGAATACTGCGTGCAGTTCTGGTCGTCACATTACCAGAAGGATGTGGATGCTTTAGAGAGGTTGCAGAGGAGGTTCACCAGGATGTTGCCTGGTATGGAGGGTGCTAGCTATGAAGAAAGGTTGAGTAGATTAGGATTGTTTTCTTTGTAAAGACGGAGGTTGAGGGGGGACCTGATTGAGATCTACAAATTTATGAGAGGAATGGACAGGGTGAATAGCAACAAGCTTTTTCCAAGAGTGGGGGTGTCAATTACAAGGGGGTCACGATTTCAAGGTGAGAGGGGGAAAGTTTAAGGGAGATGTGCATGGAAAGTTTTTTACGCAGAGGGTGGTGGGTGCCTGGAACACTTTGCCAGCGGAGGTGGTAGAGGCGGGCACGATAGCATAATTTAAGATGCGTCTGGACAGATATATGAACGAGTGGAGAACAGAGGGAAGTAGATCCTTGGAAAATAGGCGACAGGTTTAGATAAAGGATCTGGATCGGCGCAGGCTGGGAGGGCCGAAGGGCCTGTTCCTGTGCTGTAATTTTCTTTGTTCTTTGTTCTTTGTATAACTGTGTGGGTTTCCTCCGGGTGCTCTGGTTTCCTCCCAAAAGTCCCAAAAGACGTGCTCTTTGGTGAATTGGACATTCTGAATTCTCCCTCAGTGTATCTGAACAGACGCCGCAGTGTGGCGACTAGGGGATTTTCACAGTAACTTCTCTGCAGTGTTAATGTAAGCCTACATGTGACAATAATAAAGAAAAAGATAAAGATTTTATCACTATAGGATTTCATTGAAGGCTCTCCTAATTTGTCCTTTGTAATCATGATTTTGATTCAAGAAGAACAAAATGCCTTGCAGATGATCCATCTCTTAAAGTTCGGACTTACTTTGCAAAATAGAATCCTGTAGTATCAGTCTAAATTTAGTATGTTGGATTCGGAGTAAGTTTCAAACTTATTCCCAAAATGTGTTAGTTAACAAATGGGGTTCAGCTTGTAGGCACACGGCGAGTATCATCCTCAGGGATCAGTCCTGGGCCAACCACTATTCACTGTTTTTGAATTTATATCGGTGGCACTGGATGCTTTGCTGGCAGGAACAGCCAGAAAACTTTGGCTTATATACCTTCACATTAGCACAAAAGCCAAGTATGCAGGTGCACGTGTTTTCCAGCGGTGCAGACGGCTCGCCATTGGCTGCCACCGGATCTTCTGGTCCCGCTGGTGTCTATGGTGTTTTGTGTGACTCGTATGGCCCGCCGCCGGGGAACCAGCTGTGGGGAGGACACCTTCAGGAGGACCGGAAAATCCTGCCAGCGGGAAGTGCCGGAAAATCCCGGCCATATCTTCTCTCTACATACTTTGGACTTTGTTGGTCACTGTAGGCCTTAATTTCTCACCTAATAAAATGACCTTTATGTTTCTAACTTTGGCTTCAAAAAGGCAACTGAGTTCTCAGCTCTCACCAATGAGAGGAAGCAGAAACAAAGCTGTGAAATTCAACACGGAATAACTCTGCATCATCCGGAAATTACCGAGCGGGATTTTGGAAAAGGTCTTTCCTGTGGCTCAATGATAGATAATGTACTCAAAAGGATCATTTTTGGGAAAACAACGCTCCCACATTGGTGCTTTGCTGCTTGAAAGTATGGACCTGGAAATTCATTGTAGAGATAAATGTGTCTGAAACATAGCATTCCTGATTTTCCAGTTACTTAATGACCCCCACACTCAATTATTCAATCCAAGTTCCCATCAAGTGAGACTCTGTGCCAGAAGTACAGCTTCGTAAAATTAACCTAAAAAGTACATAAAATATACTTCTGTTCACTGTTACCTTCCAAGCACATAAAATATTGAAAGAATTTCCTCCAATTGTTCCAATATTTGTTAATGTCCATTGAACTTATTTCTCTTCAGAGTCTGACATGAATATTTAATGCATTAGCTTTCCCTATATGTTAGAACATACAACCTTTCATTTCTGTCAGCTCAGTTCAAGTGCAGTTCTGACAGATAACTGGATGAAAGCTTCCCTTCTCCCTATTGTTAGTTTACCTCAGTCCGATTTGTCCAAGTTTTCTCTTGGTCAGGCACAAAAGCGTCCTTTACATTAATGTGACAAATTGACGTGGTAAATCAATAAAGAGAAAGTCTTGTCAAAATGTGGCTCATCTTTCGGCGTCAGAGTTGAGGTACATTTTTTGGACAATGGTGCTCAATGGCGTGTGGCGTCTGCAATACTTGACCTTGAACTGCTTGACGCTGGATTCAGATGCTGTGTTTCAGAATAGCTGTCATTCTTAAACTTGGTGCCAGGCCAGTTCAGTTTCTATATCCTGGGGCCAAATAAAGGCTACATTCATTTCGACTAGTCCATATGCTGATGAGTGCACTCACATAAACTACTTTAACTGCCATACATTAACAAATCTGAGAAAACGTACCAGAAAATCAACAGGGAGTATTTTCCCCTGAAACCTGAAGTTTTAACTAATTGTGGACTTCTCTTTTGTAGAATCTTCAACCCAAAATGAATGAATATAATCTGGGTTTCAAAGGAATATTTCACAAGGGGACATTCAAATAATGTGATTAACTCCAGGCAGGACATATATAGCCAAACTGAATATAGCAGTTCATGGCTTGAAGTAAATTAGCAAAACACCTGTTATCCCCTGGGACTGTTGCATGTTGGATCACCTGCTGCCTTTAAAGATCGTGTAGCCAAGTTGGAATAGTGCTCCAGACGGGATCTCTCTTAGATAATGGGAACTGGTCAGAGTATTGGAAAATGAACAGCAATAGATACATGAGGGGTCCAAAGAGAAAACCTTCATGATTCACACAGTGTTCATTTAATTATGTCTCTGCTATTTCAAGCCTTGAATTTTAATGGTACTTTCTTACTGAGTTGCATGTTCACTAAATCAGAATCAAGGAAACAAAGAATTCCCTCTGCCTATAACCTTGCAAATCTCATCAGGTGCTTATCCAATTTGCTTTTGGAAGCCACAACTGAATCACACACTCAGGCAGTGCATTCCAGATTTTAACCACTCTTTGCGTAAAAAAAATATTCCTCATATTTATGTTGCCAATGACTCTTTCGGAAATCACCTTAACTCTTTAGGTTCGGGACCCTTCTGCCATTGGGGACAGTTCCACTCGATTGACTCTGTACAGACCCCTCGTGTTTTTGAATACCTCTATCCAATCTCTTGTGAGAGATCTTTCTGTTTTGGAGTGTTTTTTGTTGCATTTAGTTAGCCACATTTTTTGTTGCTGCTAATTTTGTTCTCCTCTTTCGCAGTTTTTGATATTTTTCACTTCTCCTGTTTCACATCCTAGCATTGTGATGAGCTTAACTCTAAACCCCCTCAAAAAGCTATGAGGCAAGAAAGAATGTGCAGAGACAGGTCAGCCTGCATCTGTGGGATGCGGCCATAATTCAGACAGGTGAGAATAGAGGTCCGGTTAACTGGGCATTTCTGAAAAGGTCTGCCTTCTGTAATCCTCCTATGAGGCAGTCTCAGAATTTTGTTATCTCCTGTGATGTGAGATGTCAGTGTTATCTAATGCTGGGATGGATACACTGATGGCTAGAAAGGCCATTACTACTTGACTATCTCAGGCAATGGTACCTTTATTGTCTTATTATGTAACACATTGTTACAATCCCAATTGGTGTTTTAACTTTAAGGGAAGAATCCAGAATGGAACCCTTGCTCAAAAGATGGTAACTTTTATTTTTTCTTTATAAAACGTGGAGGAACAGACTCAAAGCACGGTACAGTACCACAGTGATTAGCGCAGTTGTTTCACAGCGCCAGGGACCAGGGCTCGATTCCCAGTTTAGGTCATTGTCTGTGCAGAGTCTGCATGTTCTCCTCGTGTCTGCGTGGGCTTCCTCCGGGTGCTCCAGTTTCGTCCCACAAGTCCCAAAAGAAGTGCTGAATTGGACATTCTGAATTTTCCCTCCATGTACCCAAACAGGTGCCGGAGTGTGGTGACTAGGAGCTTTTCACAGGAACTTCATTGCAGTGTTAATGCTACTTGTGACACTAATAAAGATTATTAAAAAAAATGATTGCTAATGAGTTTTAAAAACAAAGAAAAAAACATTTATTAAACATTAAAACATTGGATTGTGATAAAATGGCATCAGTACCATTTAACTTTGAAGGCTGCTGTCCTAGTTTAAACCTGGTTATTGCAATTGCCTCTTTAACTCATAACACTTTGTTTACTATTCCGTGAAGTCTTTTGAACAACACTTCAGTCTCTGGTCACTTCACCCCAGTTGTCTTAAATATTCTTTTTGTCTCAATTCCCTGGTTATCTGGACTGTAACTTGCACTTTAGGAAGCCTGCCTCTTTGTAGCTTCCTCTTGTCCAGTCTTACTTCTGGCGTGATTAAAAAATGTTCACTCCCTGAGGTCCTGTTTCCAATTGCAATCAAATTGAGTTAAACTACAACGTAATAGCTTCTCTAACTTACAGGGTCCCAATTGCTAAGAAATGCACAAATACCTCTGCTGGTCTTTTTATTCTTCATGTAGTAGCCCCCTCCATGCAAACTAGAAGCATAGTTGGAACTTAACTGACCCCCACACATATAAGAACCTTTGTCCAGCCTTCCAGGTTTATGGCTGTCACTGCCAAACTTGCCTGTCTCCTTGGTGTCATCAAGCTCTCAATTTCTTCCTTTAGCCCAAAACCCCTGCCTGCCAGTTCCTACTGGTACCTTCCTTGTCAGTGTTCATGACATTGCATTCCACCCTAAACTCCCTATATGGCAGGATAGTTGGGTTCCTAAGATTACAAAGCCTCAAAGTTGAAGCCCATGTAGCCACATGTTAAGGCTTTTTTTAAAAACAAGGAGGTGTTGTGCTAAATCATGCACATGTTGCATGCAATCATCTGCACCCCATTATGTATCTTAATGTTAGTTACCATTAAAGCTACTGTGATGCGCTTATCTGCACTGTTACCAATATTATTATTTAGTGTACCATTGTTTTATAGGTAATTTAACAGTGCTCCAGGCAGTGAATATAGTTGTAGACTTTTCAGTAATTTGAGTTTTGCGGAGTCCTTATCAGACTTTTGTCCCATGAGCTTGCTAATTAATATTCCCCATTTACCCTGTGCACAATTAAAGGTCACTATATTTGTGACATTCAGAGTCTGGAAATGTCATTGAGCTTTTAATGGCAGGTCTTGATTAGCCAACCTAATTCTGAATGAAGACCTCTAAAATTCAACATTGATTTTCTTTTTCTCCATAGAGCATTGAACCAATTTTTTCGCAATTAACAATGAATAAGCTATCAAATTCATGCAGAATATTGAACTGATACTGTTTTTATAGGTCTGGAAATAGACTAATATTTTTCCAACAGGTTATTTTGTTCTATATAGGAAGGAAGCATGTCACCAAAATAGGTGGTCTGTAAAAATAACTCTGGTTCAATCATTGAAAGTGTTGAGGTAATGTTGCAGAAACCATCACAATTGCAGAATGATGGTGGACAAATGGAAATGAAGGATAACTTTCAAATGTGCTTTATGGAATTTGAAATGGTGGAATGGAATTCTGCCCACTGTAGAACATTCCTGATTTTTGTTCCATGAATCTCCTCCACCCTATGATTGCCCAGGTTATGAAGTAGAAAATTCCATCCCCGATCCTCCCCACCACACTGCACCCCCCTCACCCGTTTAGTGTAATGTTTCCACATGATGGCGAGATAACTTTTTCCAGTGCCCTGCTCATTCTTCTCTTGAATCTACTTGGTTCCTTTTCCCCAGCTTCATGATATCCACACCTCTATGTTAGGGAGAGTTAATTTTCCCTAATACTTAAATTCAAATTGGGTTTTAATTGTTTAATAGATTTCTCTCATTGTTTAATAGGCTGCACCAAATATAAAGGGGATACAGGTGGCACTGTGGTGTTGTTTGAAGACGTGATTGCTGAACATAATGAACTTGGAATTGAAGAAGTCAAGACATGCTTTCTATTTCTCATTATAGAGTTACCATCGGAGCTTAACGTTTATAGCAAAGGATGGTTAGGGCTTGTGAGTAAAAACAATTTCAAAATAAGATTTCTTTGGACGAAAGATTGAATTTTAACCTTGAAAAGTGGTTTAGAGTAACTTGGAAAACAAAGAGCTGAACCCAAGTGTAGAATGTCGGGGTATGACCACCCACTGTTGTTTTCTTAGGGTCAATGGAGCCTATGCCCAATGGAAGGAAGAAGTTACCACGTGGACGTGGGTTACGTCCTTGCCGAAGAAAAAACATGGGATGACCTTGGCACTTTCATTAGCGTATGAAAACAAAAGCAAGTTATTTTTGAAACTGGAGCCAGAACAATTTAACTTAGATAATGGTTTGGATACATTGTTTACTTTGTTTGACCATTTACAAAAAGGATAACTTGTAAAGTGTTTGTGAGGCTTGGTCAGGTTTTGAATAAATTTAGATACCCAGAGGATACCTCCATAGTGTATGTAATGGAATTTAACAGGTTATGTACAAGGCTGCAAAAACTCCATCTAGAAATTCCTCAATCAGTCTGGGCGTTCACGTTACTGGTCTGTGCTAAAGCCACAAATATGGATAGGCTTCAGGTTTTGATGGGTGTTAAATTTGCAGAAAAACACAGGAAAGAAGAAATATCAGAGGGTCTATAAACGTTCCTGGGCAAACATTCTTTCTCGGCAGCATTCGTGAGAAAAATGGGCAACCAAACACAAGACTCTGAAGCAGACGAGGAAGATATTAACCAAAGAGAAGGCATTGTCTTAGTGACAAAAAGCTTCAGGCAGCTGATGAAGATGCTGGTCACAGAGTGCTTCAATTGTGCTGTATTAGACAGCAGATGTACATGTACAGTATGTGGAATGGACTAGATTGGAACATGGCTAAAGAATTTGGAAGTTCCACGAATTTCCCTTCTGCGGATGATGGTTACCTTATGCTGAAAAGAGTAGTGATTCCTTGCAAAATCGCTGGAAGGAATCATTTTATTAGCACGGATGTTATATTCAGCAAAATATCGTTATTATTGAGCTGACCATTGATGAAGACAGCACATATGAAATTTGACATGGAAAATGACGAGACTATCATATTTGGGAAAATTCTGAACTGACAATTTACACAATCTGTATTCTGTTAATATAGAATATAGAACAGCACAGTACAGGCCCTTCAGCCCACGATGTTGTGCCGACGATTTATCCTAATCGAAGATCAACCTAACCTACACCCCTAATGAATCCTAATTTTCCTTGTAAAGAAATTAAGGAAGTACTGTTGGCCCCAGAGAGCTGGAGTCTAGAAAACAAAGTTTATTGTGTTAAAGATGCATCAGCAATTTGTCCATCCATCTTCCTGAAGATTAAAATTATGCTCAGGGATGCAGGTAGAAGAGATGAAGAATACACCAAACTTATAGAACAGCTATAGATGTGAAATATAGAAGAACCATCAAGACGCATAGTGAGTATAGAACATAGAACATAGAACAGTACAGCACAGAACAGGCCCTTCGGCCCTCGATGTTGTGCCGAGCCATGATCGCCCTACTCAAACCCACGTATCCATCCTATACCCGTAACCCAACAACACCCTCCCCCCTCCCCCCCCTCCCTCTCCCCCCCCCCTCTCCCCCCCCCTCTCCCCCCCTCTCCCCCCCCCTCTTTCCCCCCCCCCCTCCCTCTCCCTCCCTCCCTCCCCCCCCTCCCCCCTCCCCCCCTCCCTCCCTTCCCCCCTTCCCTCCCTGGAAAAATGGATAGGGACCGGATTGGGGCCACCGGCAAAGTTCCTCACTGATAATGGGAGGGAATTTCTAACGATGAATTTCAGGACGTGTGAGAACATGAACAGAAAGCCCACCTAGTAACGTGGTGTGTGAGACATCATGCTGTGATAAATTAAATGCTTTGTAAAATTTTGGCAGCTAGGCCAAGTTGTAAATTAACTTCAGCTTTAGCATGGGCTGTCCATGCAAGGAATTTGCTACAGATGGTAGGGGGCTACAGTCTATATCAGTTGGTTTTGGGACAAATCCCAAAATTCGTTCAGTCATGAATGATCATCATAGAACATAGAATTTACAGTACAGCCCATTGAGTCCTTACCGGCTCTTGGAAAGAGCACACCACCCAAGCCCAAACCTCCACCCCATCCCCACAACCCAGTAACCTCACCCAACACTGAGGGCAATTGTGGACACTAAGGACAATTTAGCATGGCCAATTCACCTAACTTGCACATCTTTGGACTGTGGGAGGAAACCAGAGTACCCGGAGGAAACCCACGCACACATGGGGAGAACATGCCGACTCTACACAGACGGTGACCCAAGCCGGGAATCGAACCCGGGACCCTGGAGCTGTGAAGCAATTGTGCTAACCACCATGCTACCGTGCATCCTCCAGCTTGGGAGGAGATTACGATTACCTCCATCTTTTTCGAATGCACTGCATGCTGGAAGGAGAGCATTCCTTAAAGCAGAAATCTCAAAGAATTCGGAGAGCTTTGAGGCACAATGTTTGGCCATCAAAGAATTTTCAAACCGGGAGACATGGCATATTATAAAAGAAATGGATTTGACGAAGGGAAAAGTCCAGTAAAGCTTATAGGTGGAGGGGGTTAAATGATCCCTTTACAGCATTGAAACCATTGTTCCGGGACACTTGTTAAGATTAGTGGGCAAATCAGCCTCTGCTATTTAATGCAACGCTCAAAACTGTGTAATCTGGTTCAGAATGTGGTGGGACTGAGCCATTGTCCTGGCAAAGCTGGATTGTCTACAGGACTGACTCTTTCAGGATTGATGTTTCAAGTTTTTTTTGTGCTTGCATTTCAAAATCAATAATCTCAATGGTTACTCAGGTGAGATGCCTTTGCCTCTCCAGCCAATGTCATAGTTTGTTCTCCTCCATACAATTTGTAGTGAACCTGGATGATAACCTGTGAGGCAATATTCTTTGCTTTTCTTTATGGCTTCCTTCTGCCATATAAGGAGTCAGTTTCTTCCACTCTTTTAGTTCTGCTGATTTTCCAAAAGCTATGACCTACTGACCTCTACTATTTCTTTCATGTGATTAGCTATTCCGTTGTGGTTAGTTGACAAAATTGTCAATTTTGCACCTTTCAGTCTCTGTTCTTTCCATTAGCCATAAAGTTAGTCCATCATACTTTGACATATCTTTTTTTTTTGTGTTGGTTCATTTGTGTCAGATTAACCTGGGGCAACCCTTTAATCTCTGAATCACAAGGTGAGAGTTTTGAGCCTTTTGACAGAGCTCGTAATCCGTTTTCACACTCTAGCACAATGTTATGACCAGAGGGGATGGGTCGAATGGCTCCCCTCTTGTTTAACCACAGCAGGTTTTAAAAAAAAAGATATACTAGCCAATGTAATGAGCACAGTACTTAATTGTTTATGCACTGTGATCATAAAAGAAACACAGGAGGGATTTTAGTGAGTTTAACAAAGAACACTTTATTATATTTAAACTGGTCTAAGTAAAATAATACACACACCCTTGAAGTTCATACACATTGTCCACACTGAGTGCAGAAGCATAGGTTGGCTAAATTAGAATTCATTAAAATAAACTAAGAGTATACAATACATAGTTTGGTGACTCGACTGGCTTCAGAATAAATTCAATGGTCCCGATGCTTCTGATTGAAAGATGTCGACAACTAAGTAGGTTGTTCTTCGGGAGACGGTAGTGCTGGATTGGATTCTTTGAAGAAATCTCTGCAACATGGCATCCCTGGATGATCACAATCAGCAAATAGGGTTTGAAGCTTCGCAGATCAGTTGGAGAAGAGAGAAAGAAAGAGAGACTCCACTTGGGTCTTCTTCCTAAACTGCTTGTCCTCAGTTCTGATGAGAAAACATGTGCTTAATACCATACAAAGGGATGGCATGTCATGCAGCCAACAAGAAACACCCCGCCATACATGTCCAGAAGTGCACTTTAACATTGTTCACTGAATCGTGCCCATTGCACTTGTATTCCAAAGATGACTTGATTTGCTCGTGTCTGGAAGCTGGATGGCCAGGGTCGCATTGTCCAAGCGACTGGTCTTAATGGGATTTTCTCGTCTTCAAAGTTCGAATACCTCAGGCTATTGTCATAAATGCCTTGCTAATGAGACAGGAGCTATGAGTCCTTTATACTCCCCTGAAGTTGTTGGCTTTAATGTATTTTGCAGGCAGACTGACTCAACACCAATGAATTGGAATGTGAAACTTATAGTGACACAAATTGTGATTAGCCACCTAGAGCTGTGAATTGAATTTACTTTTATCTCTGTGCTTTTCAAAAGTTTGTTTTGAGAAGTTCAATTCAGGTTTTTAGTCAGTGGATTAAAATTATTATTTAGCATAAAGCACATCTTCCTGACTGCTCCACACACACACAAAATGAAATATGATGACAGGAACATTTCATTATAAGGCTTAAAAAAAAAATCCATACACACTTATTCACATCTCAACCGTGCACTGTTTGCCATGCTCTGTTTAAAGTTTCATAATGAGATGCTTCTGTTCTGAGTTCAACCTTGGATAAAGCATCAGTTATCACATTGCTTTTTCTTGCAATGTGGGTAATCTTTACGTAGTATGGTTGTAAAAGCAGGTTCCAACAAAATAGTCTTGCATTATGGATTTTGAATTTCTCCACAAAAGGCTAGGGATTGTGATCTGATTCAATTCCAGACATATACTTTAAAGTGTTTGAAAATCAGTAATAATCCCAAAGTTTCCTTCTCCACAGTGGAGTATCTCTTTTCGTTTCTGTTTAACTTTTTGAAGAAACACCCAACTGTCTCTTCAATGCCTGATTCATCATTTTAAATCTCCAAGTCTTGGGTCAGTAGCATCAAGGTTTGGAGCTACCTGCATTGGTTCCTTGTTTAGAGATAGAGAAATACAGCACAGAACAGGCCCTTCGGCCCACGATGTTGTGCCAAACCTTTGTCCTAGGTTAAACATAGAATTTTGGACACTAAGGGCAATTTACCATGGCCAATCCACCCAACCTGCACATCTTTGGACTGTGGGAGGAAGCCGGAGCACCCGAAGGAAACCCACGCACACACTGGGAGGATGTGCAGACTCCACACACAGTGACCCAAGTTGAAATCGAACCTGGGACCCTGGAGCTGTGAAGCAATTGTGCTATCCACAATGCTACCATGCTGCCCTTAAGAAGAAATTAATCTACACTCCATTATTCTACCCTAACCCATGTACCTATCCAATAGCCGCTTGAAGGTCCCTAACATTTCTGACTCAACTACTTCCACAGGCAGTGCATTCCATGCCCCCACTACTCTGGGTAAAGAACCTACCTCTGATATTCCCCACCCCCCCCTATATCTTCCACCATTTACCTTAAATTTATGTCCCCTTGTAATGGTTTGTTCCACCCGGGGAAAAAGTCTCTGACTGTCTACTCTATCTCCCCTGATCATCTTCTAAACCACTGTCAAGTCGCCCCTCATCCTTCTCCGTTCTAATGAGAAAAGACCTAGCACCCTCAACCTTTCTTCGTAAGACCTACTCTCCATTCCAGGCAACATCCTGGTAAATCTCCTTTGCACCTTTTCCAAAGCTTCCATATCCTACCTAAAATGAGGTGACCAGAACTGCACACAGTACTCCGAATGTGGCCTGACCAAGGTTTTGTACAACTGCATCATCATCTCACAGCTCTTAAGTTCAATCCCTCTGCTAATGAACGCTAGCACACCATAGGCCTTCTTCACAGCTCTATCCACTTGAGTGGCAACTTTCAAAGATCTATGAACATAGACCCCCAAGATCTCTCTGCTTCGCTACATTGCCAAGAACCCTACCGTTAACCCTGTATTCCGCTTTCATATTTGTCCTTCCAAAATGGTCAACCTCACACCTGTCAGGGTTAAACTCCATCTGCCACTTCTCAGCCCAGCTCTGCATCCTATCTATGTCTCTTTTAAGCCGACAACAGCCCTCCTCACTATCCACAACTCCAACAATCTTCGTATCATCTGCAAATTTACTGACCCACCCTTCAACTCCCTCATCCAAGTCGTTAATGAAAATCGCAAACAGCAGAGGACCCAGAACTGATCCCTGCGGTACGCCACTGATAATTGGGCTCCAGGCTGAATATTTGCCATCCACCACCACTCTGTCTTCTATCGGTTAGCCAGTTCGTTATCCAACTGGCCAAATTTCCCACTATCCTATGCCTCCTTACTTTCTGCATAAGCCTACCATGGGGAACCTTATCAAATGCCTTACTAAAATCCGTGTACACTACATCCACTGCTTTACCTTCATCCACATGCTTGGTCACCTCCTCAAAGAAGTCAATAAGACTCGTAAGGCAAGACCTACCTCTCAAAAATCCATGCTGACTATCTCTAATCAAGCAGTGTCTTTCCAGATGCTCAGAAATCCTATCCCTCAGTACCCTTTCCATTACTTTGCCTACCACCGAAGTAAGACTAACTGGCCTGTAATTCTTAGGGTTATCCTTATTCCCTTTTTTGAACAGGGGCACGACATTCGCCACTCTCCAATCCTCTGGTACCACCCCTGTTGACGGCGAGGATGAAAAGATAATTGCCAACGACTCTGTAATTTCATTTCTTGCTTCCCATAGAATCCTTGGATATATCCCGTCAGGCCCGGGGGACTTGTCTATCCTCAAGTTTTTCAAAACGCCTAACACACCTTCCTTCCTAACAAGTATCACCTCGAGCTTACCAGTCTGTTTCACACTGTCCTCTCCAACAATATGGCCCCTCTCGTTTGTAAATACTGAAGAAAAATACTTGTTCAAGACCTCTCCTATCTCTTCAGACTCAATACACAATCTCCCGCTACTGTCCTTGATCGGACCTACCCTCGCTCTAGTCATTCTCATATTTCTCACATATGTGTAAAAGGCCTTGGTGTTTTCCTTGATCCTACCCGCCAAAGATTTTTCATGCCCTCTCTTAGCTCTCCTAATCCCTTTCTTCAGTTCCTTCCTGGCTATCTTGTATCCCTCCAGCGCCCTGTCTGAACCTTGTTTCCTCAGCCTTACATAAGTCTCCTTCTTCCTCTTAACAAGACATTCAACCTCTCTTGTCAACCATGGTTCCCTCACTCGACCATCTCTTCCCTGCATGACAGGGACATACATATCAAAAACATGCAGTACCTGTTCCTTGAACAAGTTCCACATTTCCCTGTCAGCCTATGTTCCCAACTTATGCACTTCAATTCTTGTCTGACAGCATTGTATTTACCCTTCCCCCAATTATAAACCTTGCCCTGTTGCACGCACCTATCCCTCTCCATAACTAAAGTGAAAGTCACAGAATTGTGGTCACTACCTCCAAAATGCTTCCCCACTAACAAATCTATCACCTGCCCTGGTTCATTACCAAGTACTAAATCCAATATGGCGTCCCCTCTGGTCGGACAATCTACATACTGTGTTAGAAAAGCTTTCTGGACACACTGCACAAACACTACCCCATCCAAACTATTTGATCTAAAGAGTTTCCACTCAATGTTTGGGAAGTTGAAGTCACCCATGACTACTACCCTGTGACTTATGCACCTTTCCAAAATCTGTTTCCCAATCTGTTTCTCCACATCTCTGCTGCTATTGGGGGGCCTATAGAAAACTCCAAACAAGGTGACTGCTCCTTTCCTATTTCTGACTTCAACCCATATTACCTCAGTAGGCAGATCCCCTTCGAACTGCCTTTGTTATACTATCTCTAATTAACAATGCCCCCCCCCCCCACCTCTTTTACCATCCTCCCTAATCTTGTTGAAACATCTATAACCAGGGACCTCCAACAACCATTTCTGCCCCTCTTCTATCCAAGTTTCCGTGATGGCCACCACATCGTAGTCCCAAGTACCAATCCATGCCTTAAGTTCACCCACCTTATTCCTGATGCTTCTTGCATTGAAGTATACACACTTCAACCCATCTAAGATTTACGATGGCATTCAGCCTCTACAAAGCTGATGGGCACCACCCTGACCTCATTGCCTTTGCTTTTCACTCTGCTATGGGAGTGTCCCTTTAAGAAAGTTTTTGTCTTATCACATGGCTTCAGTGATGTCATTTTGTAGGTGGAGCTGAGCTGTGGCTGTGAGCTCTTTTGGGTTTCACTTTTGTTTTAACTGCTGTGGACTACAGACAGGAGATGGAAGTGTTTTGGCCTGTCACTTGCTATTTTCAATCAAAATATCTGTTCCAGTACAAATCACCTTGGTGTTGGCTTTGGAGATATAATTGCTTTCTGGGCCTTGGGCAGATTCTCATTTGGGATTGGTGGAATTTACAGCAAGCCCCATTTTGTCAGTTCTGTGAAAGATTCTGGCCTGAAGTAGCTTTAAGGCAGCTCTCTCTCTTCCAGACGATTAAGAGACTCCCAGCCAGACCTGTGAAAGGCACTCCGAATTAAAAGACTGCAGGCAGAAGCCAGACCTGTGTGAAGGGAACTACTGGTTTGAAAGGCTGTGCGCAGATTCTCCCACAAGGTCAAATTACTTGTGTTGGGACTCCGGAGTCTGTGGGGCTGGAATTGACTGCATACTCGCCTAGGGTATCATAACAATGTAAACCAATATTTCCTGAAATTGGGTGGTTGAGGGAACCTGCCAGTATCCTTTTTTAATTGGTCCACTTTTGTCATATATGTGGTATTTCCCACTATATATAGTGTTCCAGGTGGGGAATTGGGTTCTGCCAGCTCTAGTCACTACATTAACCATTCTGTAGTCAATGCAGAGCCTTGTTCAGCCATTGGGCTTAGGCACAAGCACAACTGAGAAACTTCAACTGCCATGACAGGGCACAGTAGGGTAGTGCTCCAGCGTGTACTGAATTTTTTTCACAAATCTAGAAAATAGATGATAGGGATTTTGCTATATGAGAGGATGCGTTCTCCTCCATCCACCTTGTGTAGGACTAGAGTTGTGGCCTTAGGTTTGGCCCGACAGATCTCTTTAAATGCTATGAGCAGACTTGTCTGGTCTCATTTCTGTTTTTGTGTTTGAATAGGAGAGCAGAGTGCTTAATCTGTAATATTTTGGTGTTAGTTAACTGGATGGCATGGTGTTTGGTTTGGGAACCGTCCAGGCCTCCCTCTAACTCATCCTCATTGTCCCTTTCACCCACTTCTATTCTGACTGGCTTACAGGCCTGTGCTTGTTTGACCACTTCCCGGCTGTCATACTGGTCCAATTTCTCTGGTCTATGGGATTCCCTTTTTCAGCTGGCAGTGCACCCCTGGCCATGAATTTCAAAGCAGCGTGGGGTGTCTTTAATGAGAAATCCCATTGACAAGCGGTAGAAGAGAAAATCCCACCGCCAATAAACCGGTGGCTGGGAGACCAGAGAATCCCACCCCTGATTCAACGGGCAGGATTCTCTGATCCTGAGGCCAAGTGTTGACGCGTCGTAAACGCCGTTGCGTTTCCCGACGGCACCAACATCACCTCAGGATCAGCAATTCTGGCCCCTACAGGGGGCCAACACAGCATTGGAGCAACCCACGCTGCTCCAGCTGCTGATACCGGCGTCAGATGGGCGCCGCATGCGTGGTGGGACCGGCACGATTTGTGCACATACGCGGTGTCTCCCTTCTCCGCACCAGCCCTGACGCAACATGGGGTAGATCTACAGTAGCCGGTGCAGAACAAAGGAGGCCCCCAGCCCAAGAGGCTGGCCCGCTGATCGGTGAGACCAGGGTAGAATGTGTCGGTGGGAATCAGTTTTTTCGTACGGCCACTCGCAGGGGGGGGGGGGGCGCAATACCGCGCCGATGGCACCGATTCTCCGGAGAATCTGGTTGAGGCGGCGTGGCGCGATTCGCGCCGGTCGCAGCGATTCTCCGGCCAGGTCCCAGGGTGAGAGAATCCCGCCCAACATATTGATAATATAACCTTTGCTTTTTCTTATGGACTACGACATCAGTTAAACAATTCACCTTGCCAACTCCCTTTGCCACTCTGTATGGGTCACTGGACCAGGCTTTCAGTGGTTCACCCTGCACTGACAGTAGCATTAACATATGTTGTCCTGGCTAAAATATTCTGATTTTTTTTCATGCGTACTTGCCTGCCTTATCATAATTGTCTCCCGATTATAAGATGCCTCACGCACCCTAAGGTTTTTTATGGGTTTTGCAGACAGATTGACTCCATTCCAATGAATTTGAATGTGGGAAATATAGTAATGAAAGTTGGGATTAGCCATCTTGGGTTGTGAATAATGGATTTGAGTCTCTGCATTTAAAAAAAAGCCTGCTTTTTAAAAGAAAGATTTCCAGCCAATGGATTGATAAACATTATTTGGCATAAAGCACATCTTCATATTGTCAGGACTGAGGGATTGCTACATTCTGATATAATTAAAATAATTCATAGAATCTCTGCAGTGCAGAAGGAGGACATTCGGCCCATCAAGTCTGCACTGACCCTCTGAAAGATCACCCTATCTCTGTAACCCCACCTAACCTTTGCATGTTTAGGGATAATTTAGCATGGCCAATCCACCTAACCTGCACATCTTTGGACTGTGGGAGGAAACCAGGAGCATCCAGAGAAAATCTACGCAGCCACAGAGAATGTGCAAACTCTACACATTCACCCAAGGTCGGAATCGAACCTGGGACCCTGGTGCTGCGAGGCAACAGTGCTAACCACTTACATAGTGGCTTTTATGACCTCTGGACATTCCAAAGTGCTTCGCAGCCAATTAATGTCACAAGCACAGCAACCAATTTGCACGTAGCAAGCTTCCCCAGACAGTAATGTGATAATGGCCAGATATGTGTGATGTTGATTGAAGGGTAAATATTGTCCAGGGTGCTTGGAGTAACTCCCTTTTCTTTTAAATTGTGTCACAGTATCTTTTACCTCTACCTGAAAGGGTAGGCCTTTGTTCAACATCTCCGTCAGAAGGGTGGCATCTCCAACAGTACAGCACAACCCTCAGTACAAAGAACAAAGAAAAGTACAGCACAGGAACAGGCCCTTCGGCCCTCCAAGCCCGTGCCGACCATGCTGCCTGTCTAAACTAAAACCTTCTACACTTTCTGGGTCCGTATCCCTCTATTCCCATCCTATTCATGTATTTGTCAAGGTGCCCCTTAAATGTCACTATCGTCCCTGCTTCCACCACCTCCTCTAGCAGCGAGTTCCAGGCACATCGTACATCTCCTCTAAACCTTGCCCCTTACACCTTCAACCTATGCCTAGTAATTGACCCCTCTACCCTGGGGAAAAATCTCTGACTATCCACTCTGTCTATGCTCCTCATAATTTTGTAGACCTCTTATCAGGTCGCCCCTCAACCTTCGTCGTTCCAGTGAGAACAAACCGAGTTTATTCAACCGCTCCTCATAGCTAATGCCCGCCATACCAGACAACATCCTGGTAAACCTCTTCTGCACCCTCTCTAAAGCCTCCAGATCCTTCTGGTAGTGTGGCGACCAGAATTGAACACTATACTCCAAGTGTGGCCTAACTAAGTACTGCGCTGCTGTGTTTATTGAGAATTTTGTGCTCACGTCCTAGAGTAGGAGCTGAACATGGCAACAAGGGCTTATATTTATACAGAATATTTAATATAATAAAACATCCTTCTCCCCGTGTCTGCGTGGGTTTCACCCCCACAACCCAAAGATGTGCAGGATAGGTGGATTGGCTACGCTAAATTGCCCCTTAATTGGAAAAAATAATTGGGTACTCTAAATTTATAAAAAAAAAAAAAAAAAAAAATATAATAAAACATCCCAAGGAGCTTCGCAGGACCATTTTATGACAAATATTCTAGCAAGCTACATAACGAGCAACCTTCTGACTTTGAGGTGAGTCAACCATGGCTGACACATGTTGATGGAAATGCCGTGATAAACTGAGGCTCCATCTGAGTTTGGCTGGAAGTTAAAGATCTCTCAGGACTGGTTGAAGAAGGCTAAGGAGTTCTCCAGCTGTTCTTGTCAATATCCTTCCCTTAACCAATACTGTTGAGCAGTATAGGAGATTGGAGAGGAGGCACCATGCAAAAATAATTTCACTTCAGCTGACCACTCGCATGCAGCCATATAATAATATAATTTTATTAGTATCACAAGTAGGCTCACAGTCACGTCACAAGTAGGCTCACATTAACACCGCAATGCAGTTACTATGAAAATCCCCCAGTTGTCACACTCCAGCACCTGTTTGTGTACAAAGGGAGAATTCAGAATGTCAAATTCACCGAACAAGCGCATCTTTCGAGACTTGTGGGAGGAAGCCGGAGCACCCGGAGGAAACCCACGTAGACATAGGGAGAACGTGCAGACTCAGCACAGACGGTGACCCAAGTGGGAATTGAACATGGGATCCTGGCACTGTGAGGCAACCACTGTGCTACTGAGCCGCCGATTGGGATTCCTGTATCATAGCTATCAGACCCTTAGTTCCAGATACTAGGAACTGATCTCCCTGGTCATCTGCTCCCAATCCTTTCTGAAGATTGTTGTGGAAGGCTCCCTTTTACCCAGCAGAACTGTGACATGTCTCTTCTTCTCCACTGCTACCATTAAGGCCTCCAATCCCTAGTTATGGTCCTGTTGCTTAATTTTCCTTGTTAGCATTGTAGAAATAGTATTCATAGAATCATAGAATTTACAGTGCAGAAGGAGGCCATTCAGCTCATTGAGTCTGCATCGGCCCTTGGAAAGAGCAAGCCACTTAAGCCCACATCTCCACCCTATCCCCGTAACCCAGTAACCCCACCGAACCTTTTTGGACACTAAGGGCAATTTAGCACGGCCTAACCACATCTTTGGGCTGTGGGAGGAAACCGCAGCACCTGAAGGACACCTGCACAGACGCTGGGAGAACGTGCAGACTCTGCACAGTGACCCAACTGGGAATCAAACCTGGGACCCTGGAGCTGTGAAGCAACTGTTTTAACCACTATGCTACTGTGCTGCCCACTTGCAGCCTCCTGTCATTCAGTGTGTCTTCCCATTAAGACAGTAACAATCTGGAAGAAGGTACTGAAGGCACTGTTGCTAGTTTGCAGATGATACAAAGATCTGTCGAGGGACAGGTAGTATTGAGGAAGTAGAAGGGCTTCAGAAGGATTTGGACAAGCGAGGAGAGTGGGCACAGAAGTGGCATATCCTGGCCGTGAGGTTTGCTAGTGTCACATGGGAGGGTTTAAACTAGTATGGCAGGGGGGTGGGTACCGGAGCAATAGGTCAGAAGGTGAAATCATTGAGGGAGAACAAGGGAATCGGGCCAGTATGGCTCTGAGGCAAAGCAGACAGGGAGATGTTGCTGAACACAGCGGGTCTGGTGGCCTGAAGTACATATATTTTAATGCAAGAAGTATTACGGGTAAGGCAGATGAACTTAGAGCTTGGATTAGTACTTGGAACTACAATGTTGCTGCCATTACAGAGACCAGGTTGAGGGAAGGACAGGATTGGCAGCTAAACATTCCAGGATTTAGATGTTACAGGCAGGATAGAGGGGGGAGTAAAAGGGGTGGTGGAGTTGCGCTACTGGTTAAGGAGAATATCATAGCTGTACTACGGGAGGACACCTCAGAGGGCAGCGAGGCTATATGGGTAGAGATCAGGAATAAGAAGGGTGCAGTCACAATATTGGGGGTTAACTACAGGCCTCCCAACAGCCAGCGGGGGATAGAGAAGCAGATCGGTAGACAGATTTTGGAAAAGAGTAAAAACAACAGGGTTGTTGTGATGGGAGACTTCAACTTCCTCAATATTGACTGGTACTCAATTAGTGCTAGGGGCTTATACGGGGCAGAGTTTGTAAGGAGCATCCAAGAGGGCTTCTTAAAACAATATGTAGACAGTCCAACTATGGAAGGGGCTGTACTGGACCTGGTATTGGGCAATGAGTCCGGCTAGGTGGTATAAGTTTCAATAGGGGAGCATTTCAGGAACAGTGACCACAATTCAGTAAGTTTTAAAGTGCTGGTGGACAAGGATAAGAGTGGTCCTAGGGTGAATGTGCTTAATATATAACAATTTAGGCGGGAACTGAAGAACCTAGATTGGGGGCGGATATTTGTGGGTAAATCAACATCTGACATGTGGGAGGCTTTCAAATGTCAGTTGAAAGGAATTCAGGACCGGCATGTTCCTGTGAGGAAGAAGGATAAATACGGCAAATTTCGGGAACCTTGGATAACGAGAGATATTGTAGGCCTCGTCAAAAAGAAAAAGGAGGCATTTGTCAGTGCTAGAAGGCTGGGAACAGACAAAGCCTGTGTGGAATATAAGGAAAGTAGGGGGGAACTTAAGCAAGGAGTCAGGAGGGCTAGAAGGGGTCATGAAAAGGCATTGGCAAATAGGGTTAAGGAAAATCCCAAGGCTTTTTACACGTTCATAAAAAGCAAGAGGGTAGCCAGGGAAAGGGTTGGCCCACTGAAGGATAGGCATGGGAATCTATGTGTGGAGCCAGAGGAAATGGGCGAGGTACTAAATGAATACTTTGCATCAGTATTCACCAAAGAGAAGGAATTGGTGGATGTTGAGTCTGTAGAAGGGTGTGTAGATAGCCTGGGTCACATTGAGATCCAAAAAGACAAGGTGTTGTGCGTCTTGAAAAATATTAAGGTAGATAAGTCCCCAGGGCTGGATGGGATCTACCCCAGAATACTGAAGGAGACTAGAGAGGAAATTGCTGAGGCCTTGACAGAAATATTTGGATCCTCACTGTCTTCAGGTGATGTCCCAGAGGACTGGAGAATAGCCAATGTTGTTCCTTTGTTTAAGAAGGGTAGCAAGGAAAATTGAGGGAGCTACAGGCCGGTGAGCCTTAGGTCAGTGGTAGGGAAGTTACTGGAGAGAATTCTTCGAGACAGGATCTACTCCCATTTGGAAGCAAATGGACGTATTAGTGAGAGGCAGCATGGTTTTGTGAATGGGAGGTCGTGTCTCCCTAACTTGATAGAGTTTTTCGAAGAGGTCACAAAGATGATTGATGCAGGTAGGGCAGTTGCTGTTGTCTATATGGACTTCAGTGAGGCCTGTGACAAGGTCCCTCATGGGAGCCTGGTACAAAAGGGTAAGTCACACGGGATCAGGGGTGAGCTAGCAAGGTGGATACAGAACTGGCTAGGTCATAGAAGGCAGAGAGTAACAATGGAAGGGTGCTTTTCTAATTGGAGAGATGTAACTAGTGGTGTTCCGCAGGGATCAGTGCTGGGACCTTTGCTGTTCGTAGTATATATAAATGATTTGGAGGAAAATGTAACTGGTCTGATTAGTAAGTTTGCAGACAACACAAAGGTTGGTGGAATTTTGGTTAGCGATGAGGACTGTCAGAGGATACAGCAGGATTTAGATCGTTTGGAGACTTGGGCAGAGAGATGGCCGATGGAGTTTAATCCGGACAAATGTGAGGTAATGCAGTTTGGAAAGTCTAATGCAGGTAGGGAATGTACAGTGAATAGTAGAACCCTCAAGAGTATTGAAAGTCAGAGAGATTTGGTGTACAGATCCTCAGGTCACTGAAAGGGGCAACACAGGTGGAGAAGGTAGTCAAGAAGGCATACGGCATGTTTGCCTTCATTGGCCGGGTCATTGAGTATAAGAATTGGCAAGTCATGTTGCAGCTGTATAGAACCTGAGTTAGGCCACACTTGGAGTATAGTGTTCAATTCTGGTCGCCACACTACCAGAAGGATGTGGAGGCTTTAGAGAGGGTGCAGAAGAGATTTACCAGGATGTTGCCTGGTATGTAGGGCTTTAGCTATGAGCAGCGGTTGAATAAATTTGGTTTGTTCTCACTGGAACGACGGAGGTTGAAGGGCGCCCTGATAGAGGTCTACAAAATTATGAGGGGCATAGACAGAGTAGATAGTCAGAGGCTTTTCCCCAGGGTAGAGGGGTAAATTACGAGGGGGCGTAGGTTTAAGGTGCGAGGGGCAAGGTTTAGAGGAGATGTACAAGGCAAGTTTTTTTACACAGAGGGTAGTGGGTGCCTGGAACTCGCTGCCGGAGGAGGTGGTGGAAGCGGGGACGATAGTGACATTTAAGGGGCATCTTGACAAATACATGAATAGAGGGATACGGACCCCGGAAGTGTAAAAGATTTTAGTTTAGTCGGGCAGCATGGTCGGCACGGGCTTGGAGGGGAGAAGGGCCTGTTCCTAGGCTGTACTTTTCTTTGTTCTTTGGAAAGCAAGGAGGGTGGTCATAGAAGTAGCATATGGAATACAATGTGGAAAAGTGTGAGGTTATGCACTTTGGAAGCATGGAAGGAGGAATGGAAGCATAGACTATTTTCTAAATGGGGAAAATGCTGAGGAAATCAGAAGCACAAAGGGACTTGGGAGTCCTTGTTCAAGATTCTCTTAAGATTAATGTGCAGGTTCAGTTGGCAGTTAGGAAAGCAATTGAATGTTCGCATTCATGTTGAGAAGGCTAGAATATAAGAGCAGGGATGTACACCTGAGGGTCTGGTCAGACTCGATTTGGAGGATTGTGAGCAGTTTTGGGCCCCATTTCTAAGGAAGGATCTGCTGGCCTTTGAAAGGGTCCAGAGGAGGTTCACAAGAATTATCCCTGGAATGAAGAGCTTGTCATATGAGGAATGGTTGAGGACTCTGGCTCTGTACTTTGTAGTTGAGAAGGATGAGAGGGGATGTTATTGAAACTTACAGCATACTACGAAGCCTGGATAGAGTAGACGTGGAGAGGATGTTTCCACGTGTAGGAAAAACTAGAAGCGGAGGACACGATCTCAGAAGAAAGGGACGATCATTTAAAAGAGAGATGAAGAGGAATTTCTTCAGTCAGAGGGTGGTGAATCTGTGGAACTCTTTGCCGCAGAACGCTGTGGAGGCCGAATCACTGAGTCCCCTTAAGACAAAGATAGATAGTTAGGTTCTTGATTGATAAGGGGATCAAGGGTTATGGGGAGAAGGCAGGAAAATGGGGATGAGAAAAATATCAGCCATGATTGAATGGCGGAGCAGACTCGATGGCCAAGAGGCCTAATTATGCTTCTATGTTTTATGGTCTTAAGAGGGACAGACTGTCTTTAAGAACAGAAGGGTTGCTGAATCAAGTTCTATATACACATGCTGGTCCACCCCCTGTTCATCATAGAGGCTGCTCAGTGTGGGCCACAATTGGCCTTATGCTACAGTCAGGTAAATGAGGTTTTGGCATCAAATCTGTGTACTGCCAACTCAATAGGCATGGGCACATTGTGAACCATCATTGCCCTAATTAAACAAATGGTACTGATCAACTTTTAAATCTGGTAGTTTGACACAGATCCACAACACCTTCATGTTTGCCGCAGTTGTCTTCCTGTAACCTAGAAGCCGTGTTTGCAAAGTGAATGGCCTCCCTTTTGAATTAGTAGTTAAAGCAATACTTGATTTGTTGAAATAATCTCCAATATTAATCAAGCATGCATTGAAAATTATTTTGTCTCACCTGAGAATGCAAACATTTTAAAATTTGTCTTAAAACTGGTTTTAATACCCAAGAATTAAAATTAGTCTGTGGAGGCGGTAGGGAGTTCAGAAACAAAGCAGTCTGGTGGAATAATAATAATCTTTATTGGTGTCCAGCGAAGTACAGTGAAAAGTATTTTTCTGCGGCCAAGGTATGTACACAGTATGTCTTGTGTCTATTATGTACATACTGTGTATGTTCCTCGGCCACAGAAAAATACTTTTCACTCTACTTCGGTACATGTGACAATAAATCAGATCAAATGTTCGGGTACACAGTGGGAGAATTCAGAATGCCCAATTCACCTAACCAGCACATCTTTCCGGATTTGTGGGAGGAAACCAAAGCACCCGAGGAAACCCACGCAGACACTGGGAGAATATGCAGACTCCGCACTCCCAGTGACTCAAGCCGGGAATCAAACCCGGGTCCCTGGGGCTGTGAAGCAACAGTGCAAACCACTGTGCTACCGTTCAATCCTCCGCGGTAGGGGAAATCAAGAGCAGAATATCAGTAACAAATGAACAGAGACACAAACTGAATCAGAAAGCATATATACAAACGGTGAACCACTATGAACTTTTAAGTTTTGCTTCATTGCATCAGTCTCCATGTATGGGTTTCATGGGCTTTTGCTACCTATCCTTAGTTACCTTGAGGTGATGGTTGGCCTTGTTCTTGAACCTCTGGAGTCTCTGTAGTATTTTTGGTAGCGCCATGATATCACTGAATGATTTGCTTGATTACTTCAGAGGACAGTTAAGGGTCAACTACATTAATGTGAGATGGAATTTGAAAGTGGCCAGACAGTGTTTCTTCCCTCAAGGACATTATATTTACATTGTCTTTGCTTTACCATTGATCTGTAAATAACATTATTAATGATTTTTATCTGCAAATCTCTGGTCTCGTAGGTAACGTCCGCTATTTTGAAAAGCATTGTGCAGCAAAGTGCAGTGAGGAAGAAAATGAAACTTTGCGGGAAGTGAGCAAATGGGTACATCCCACTGGGAACTTAACTGCCCACCAGCCCGGTTTCAACTGGATGGACAGAGTTAAAATAGATCCTTGTGATGTATCGTATAATGCACTTCAGCGAACGCTTGGCGTTTCCTGTGCTCGCTTCATCTAAACTATTTGATACTTCTCTGTGCTTAATTCTTGAACTGCATTTCTGTATATAGATTAAGGTTTTCCTTGTGTCTGTTTCCCTCCTTGCAGTTGAAAGTATTCTTGCTGTTCCTCTCTGTATCCTTCTCAATGCTTGCACTCTTTGTGCGTGATTCAGAGGAAATAATTTGAAGTCCGTGTTTGGGCGTGCTTGCCGTTTCTCGGCAGTTGCATTGCTCGCAGCTTCATTCAAAGGCACTTGAATCTTGCCATGCCCGGCTCCTGCCACCTGATTCGTCCACCTCCTGCTTCAGCTGCTCATTGCTAACAAGGATGAGCTGCCTTTAAACGCTCCCTCGCCACTCGCTCCCAGTCAACAAACGCCAATGGCAGCATGCGGACCTGTTCCTCTCTTTGGGGATGCCGACCTGACCAGGTGACAGAGTGGATGAAAGGAGGAGTACCCTGGTCTCCCAATGGGGTTGGAGAACCAATAGCAGGGTCAGCAATGCTGCATGGGAGGCACTGACAGCTGCCATGAGTGCAGGCAGCAAAACCAGGACCACCATCTTCCAAAGTCAGAAGAAGACGAACGATCTCGAACGAGCTGTAAGTGTAAGTTACCACTCTCCTGGCATCAGCTCCACCTACCACCCCTCAAATTCCCAACCCCCCCCCCCCCCCCCCAAAATTCACTGGCTGACACCTCGCATCCTCCCCATATCCGATCTCCAAGCTTGTTCCTCAGAAACACCAGCACCAACCAGCACAACACCTTCATGTCTAGGTGCGGTGCCCACATGCCACCCGCTAGAGACAATCCCGCCCCATCCCGTATGTGGCTCACAACGACCTCTCTCTGTCCCTGCAGGAGAACAGAGGCTAATTCAAGGAAAAGGGCAAAGACTGGGGGAAGAGTAACCAGAGTCCCGAGTCCCCACCCACCCTCTATGAGGAACGGGCCCTGGAGATTGTGGGGTTTCCCAGGGAGAGATCAGTGACCGGCAGCGAGGTCAGCCTGCGCCTGAGAGGTGAGGATTCACCGACCCTTGACCCAGAGTCTCAAGTGAGTTGTTGATGTCCCTCAAAATTAACTTTTCCCTTTCACTGACCACATTGTCATTGTCTTGCAGATCTCCATCTGATAAGGCCTGGCCACCTGAGTCACCAGGGACACCAAAAGACAATACCGGGCCAAAAGAGTCCCAGGCCAACGCCACAAACCCACGACATCAATGGCAGAGCTGACATGAGATTACAGGCTACAAAGCTTCCTTCAAGAAAACCACCATAAAACCAATACCAAAGTAGAACAAGGTAGCCTGCCTCAACGACTACCGACCGATGCCCCTGACATCTGTTATCATGAAATGCTTTGAGTGGCTAGTCATGAGACGGATCAATGCTAGCCTCTCAGACGGACCTGATCCATTGCAGTTTGCCTGCCTATTATCGCAACCGGTCCACAGCAGATGCTATCTCTCTGGCTCGACAATCAACAACAAGGACACCAATGTCAGACTGCTGATCATAGACTACAGCTCTGCCTTCAACACCATTATCCCAACAAGACTAACAACCAAACTCTGTAACCTTGGACTTGACCCCTCCCTGTACAGCTGGATCCTTGACTTCCTCAACAACAGACAGCAATCTGTCAGGATAGGCAACAGCACCTCTTACAGTCCTCAACACCGGGGCCCCGCAAGGTTGTGTGCTCAGTCCTTTACTGTACTCCCTATACACACATGACTATGTGGCAAGATTGAACTCCAATTTGATCTGTAAGTTTGTGGATGATACGACTGTGGTGGATCGTGTTTTAAACAATGACGAATCAGACTACAGAAGGGAGATAGATCACTTGGTTGTATGGTGTACCAAATGCAACCTCTCTCTAAATGTCGACAAAACCAAGGAACTGATTATCAACTTCAGGAAGCATAGCACAACACACGCCCTCATCTACATCAATGGCTCCGAAGAGGAGGTGGTTGATAGTTTACGTTCCTGGGGGTCACCAACAGTCTGTCCTGATCCACTCGCGTTGATGCAGAAGTCAAGGAAGCCCAACACCATTTTGGCGTGTCTGCATCGACTCTCTCAAGCTTCGACAGATATGCCATAGAGAGCATCCTATCCGGCTGAATCACAGCTCGGTATGGCAATTGCTCACCCCAAGACTGCAAGAAACTGCATTGTGTGGTGAACTCAGCCCAACGCATCACACAAGCTTGCCACCCTCCCATTGATTCTGTCTACACCTCTCGCTGCCTCAGGAAAGCAAACAGCATTGTCAGAGACCCCTCCCACCCAGGCTTTGCCCTCTTCCAGACCCTTCCATCAGGCAGAAGATACAGAAGTTTGAAGACCTGCACATCCAGACATAGGAACGGCGTCTTCCCCACAGCTATGACTCTCCTTCAGATTCCTCTGTTCCCTGTAAGACACTATTCACGATGCCCTATGCTGCTCTTGCTCATGTATGTGCTTTGTTTATCCCCTGTTCTGCATTGTAACCCATCACTATTTGTCGATGTACTTTGTCAATTATTCTTTTTGTCTACTATGTATGTTCCCTTTGCAGCAAAAAAATGCTTTTCACTGTACTTCGGTACATGTGACAATAAATCAATCAACTGCAAGGCCGATTGGAGAAGTCCCAAAGCCTTCAGGTGCACGAGATGGTGCTGGCAATGTATGGCACCCAGGCCAAAACTGCTAGACTGGCAACTGCAGTGGAAAACGTGGAGCACAACACTGCCTTGAGTGGTGGTGTCCAAGGCATGGCTCAATATGATGACCATGGCTGAGGGCCTTGACACCTCATCTCAGTCTATGAGGGACATGTCCCAGATGCAGGTGTACATTGCTGAGCCGCTCCAGAGCATGGCCCAGTCACTGAGGACCATCGCTGAGGGTGACGATGCCATGGTGCAGACAATGCGCAACCAGCCGAGCCAGAAGACTCAGAGGCTTCTGGAGCTCACTGAAGCTGCCCCCTCCACCCCATGGAGTCACTCAGAGCCCTCTGGGAAGCGCTGGGCCAAACTCTGGACCCCCCCCCCCCCAATCAAGAGATGTGGTCTCCAGTTCTTCTGAGGCTGCTCACAATCAAAGGGCTGAAATTGACTTTGTTATGGGCCAGGGTTTTGAGAATCCCAAAGTGTATCATGGAGTTCACCTGACCCACAACTTTTAATAGATTGTGGTATGGGGAACACACGGTCCACTCTACAGGTGTGGTACAGCAGAAATGGAAAAGTACTTTTTAAAGCAAATCAATGTTTATTCTATGAACTCAAGTTAACCTTTTTAAAACATACAGTGAACATCTTAGCAACCATTAATTCAAATACAACCTCCAAAGAATACAACACTAAGTAATCCTTAATAACTTCCCAAATAACATCCAGACGACAGAAGAAACACCTTTCAACAGAAGCACATTAGGTTCACATTCACTACTGAGAACATTTATAATTCTGAATTCACCAAATGATTAAGAGATAGCCTTTTGATGGCAGAGATCAACAGTGCACCTGCTCTGTCTGGCTTCAGCTCCAACTCTGAAAACGAAACTAAAACACATGCTGCAGCCTACAACGAAAGTAAAAAGCTGACAGACAGCCCAGCTCCACCCACTCTCTGGCATTACTGCAGTAGTAAACAGCCATTTCTTAAAGGTACTCTCATGACAGATATTTATATACACACTCATTTATAAACACCCATTTCTTAAAGGTACTCTCACATGACAACTTTCAGGGTGAAGCTGCAGCAGGGCTCTGTCCTGGGAGAGTTTGGTAGGACAGACAGGCTGCAGCTGTGTCTGCCCTGCTGTGGGTCTCCAAATGGTAGCACAGTGGGTAGCACTGTTGCTTCACAGCTCTAGGGTCCCAGGTTTGATTCCCACGTGGGTCACTGTCTGTGTGGAGTCTGCATGTTCTCCCCGTGTCTGCGTGGGTTTCTCCGGGTGCTCCGGTTTCCTCCCGCAAGTCCCAAAAGTCGTGCTTTTAGGTAATTTGGACATTCTGAATTCTCCCACCCCCGGAGTGTGGCGACTAGGGGCTTTTCACAGTAATTCCATTGCAGTGTTAATGTAAGCCTACTTGTGACAATAAAGATTATTATTTTAATTTTATTAAATGGCTTCAAGGCCTCACAGACGCAAAACCCTCACCCCACCATGGCCCAGGGGCAACCCCCGAACTGGAAATCTCCAGGCCCCGAACAACTCAACCTCCCTGAAGGCTCCCCTCACCCCGAGCACTGGGGCAGCAGCTCTGGTGCCTTGAGCTGCAAGCTGGTAAATGGAAAGGGCTACTCACCTCCGCACTTCTCCTCAGTAGCCATTGCGCCAACTTCACGATTTTGAAAATTAGTACTAAACGACCCCAGCGTGACTTCCCGCTGGGGACGTGGGTAACTCCTGGGTGGCCACTGCATTCGACTTCAATATCATTAATGATATTAATGATATTCTTGCCATTTTTGTCGATATCCGGAACTCGTCATCAGGAGCGGGCTGGGTGAATCACAAAAGCTTGCCCCTGGCGGTGAATCTCTATTTTACCCTCTCCCAGTATTCACCCAGGGCCCGCTGATCCACGCTGGGTGCAGTGCGGGTGCTGAATCGCACCTTTCCTTTGTAGAGATAGTGCTGCAAGGGTGACGCGAGCAATGTATTGCACAGCCTAAGCCTAACATTAGTTAAATTGATATTCCAATATCATGGCTGTACTTTGTTTGCCTTTGTATTCACCTCACTACTCTGTGTGGGTATTGACAGTGACAAGTTCATTATAACTCCCCGATCCCTTTCTGAGTCAGCCTGTGCTAATTATACTCCATTAATTTTGCACCTATGCCACACATTGTTTCATCTAATGTGCAACATTCTGTACTATCAGTGTTAAATTTCAATGAACATCTGTCTGTGCTGCCATGTAATTGATTCAAAATCCTCCTGTAAGTCGTTAGCAGGTTCCTTGGTTCTCAGCGCCATCTGCAAATTTGACATCTTGCAGTCAGTTTCAGGCTCCAAATTGTTTTGAACATAATAATTAATAAACGGATTTCTATCCGGCGTGGGAATAGGGCGCATGGTGCACGTGTCAAATGGCTTCGCTCATTCATTTATAAGACCATAAGACCATAAGACATAGGAGTGGAAGTAAGGCCATTCGGCCCATCGAGTCCACTCCGCCATTCAATCATGGCTGATGGGCATTTCAACTCCACCTACCAGCATTCTCCCCGTAGCCCTTAATTCCTCGCGACATCAAGAATTTATCTATCTCTGCCTTGAAGCCATTTAGCGTCCCGGCCTCCACTGCACTCCGCGGTAATGAATTCCACAGGCCCACAACTCTCTGGCTGAAGAAATGTCTCCGCATTTCTGTTCTGAATTTACCCCCTCTAATTCTAAGGCTGTGCCCACAGGTCCTCGTCTCCTCGCCTAACGGAAACAGTTTCTTTGCGTCCACCCTTTCTAAGCCATGTATTATCTTGTAAGTTTCTATTAGATCTCCCCTTAACCTTCTAAACTCCAATGAATACAATCCCAGGATCCTCAGCCGTTCATCATATGTTAGACCCGCCATTCCAGGGATCATCCGTGTGAATCTCCGCTGGACACGCTCTCTCAGCCCACGTGATAGCCTCAGGATGTGGGCCACATGAGGACTGTTTAAAGTTTGAGTACAACAGCCAACTGATGGGCAGGAGGGTAGCACAGTGGTTAGCACTGTTGCTTCACAGCACCGGGGCCAAGGTTCGATTTCCGCCTTTGGTCACTGTGCGGAGTCTGCACGTTCTCCTTGTGTCTGCGTGGGTTTCCTCTGGTGTAATGAGAAAGGGTTTCCGTTACTCCACAACAGGCTGGTATTGGGTGTCACAGATAACTGCGGGTGTCTCACTCCTGCAGGTTTGAAACCACAACACAGAAGTGTCGCACTGGGACAGCTTCGCAAGACAGAGGGAACAAGTCTCACTATTTATACCTAACCAGTGGGATTGCCCTTTTGCCACAGCAGTTACCTTGACTGCCACTTATGTCTGTGAGTGTCTCTCCTGTGATGGTCAAATGTCACCCGGAAGCGCTCCACTGGTGCAACTTCACAAGAGAGAGAGAAAGAGGGACCACTGTTTATTCCTAACCAGTAGCCTCTCTTGAGTGAGCATGTTCGAAGTGCTCGGATTCCCTTTGGCTCCTCGACTACGGGATTATGTCCTGGCAATTATTGTGACCCAACAAGAGAAGACAGTGAAAGGGAGGTGAGACTACAACAATAGTAGATTTAAAAATTAAATAATTTATTCAAGAAAGTTAGGTGCTCCACAACTCAAACTATCTCACACAAACACCAGTTACAAAAATTATGTATAAAATGAGAGACTAAACGGCATAACGAAAATTTTTACTTTTACATAAACTTATTTTAACGCTCGCAAATATAAACACTTGTGTGTATGATATATATATATGTATATATATATCCACTCACTATCATAATATCCACTCATGTATATCATGAGATGCAGACGGGCAGTGATTGACACACAGGATAATCAATGAACACACACGACACAGAACAACCAATCACCAGGCAGGACACCATCACTATAAAGCCCACAGGGCATTAAGGTTCTCTCTCTCTCACAGGACACGGCCAGGGAGATAGTCGCAGTGCACAGGCCAATGAACATCATCACCATGTGATCGAGAGCTAGTCTGGTCAAGCCAGTAGGAGGTTATCAGTTAGGTTAATGGAGTGTCAAGCCACAGTAGATTATGTACAGCAATCAACAGGTTCAATAAAACAGTGTTGGACAATCTCCTGTGTTGGAAGCCTGTTTCTCGTTTTACTGCATCCAGTTGCAGTCGATGTTACACCAACACAGATAACACCTCACTCACCACCTCAAAACCTCAACACTCTAAACTAATTGGGGATTTCTGTTGGCTGAAATCATCCCCAGGAAGAAAAGTCCAATTGATACGGATGTTTCTGGCTCTTCCTCAAAACTGGCTGGTCTGTGTGGCTGCTGGGCTGGTGTTCTTACTCTGGTCTCTCTCATCTCCAGCCTCTCTCCACGTTCCCAAGCGTGGTGATGCCTTTTATCTCCTGGCCCAGTTCGGAGTGTTCCCACAGGTCCAGTAATCTCTGCTGCCACCTACGGGCAGCTTTCAGAAGTTTCACATCAATGTTTGTTTTTGTATATTTTGTTGCTTTTTGTGCTTGTCTAGAATGTCCAGCCTTGCCCACAGACATTTTAAGGTCAAAAGCTCTTCATAGTACTGCTTTTCAAACAGTATTTGATCTTGCTCCAAAATCTCCCCCATTTCAGCTTCATAGAACTTGTTTGACCAGCAATCTGCAATGAATCTGCCCTATACAGATATAACCTGCTGTAAACTGTAAGATGCAATCAGAAGTAACACTCTTAGGTCAGTTGGACCTCATCTGCAAATGACTCTTTTTAGCATTCAGCCCTGAATCAGCTAAACTGCGGTCTCATTCGCAGAGTAGGAATTTCTCTCCATTGTGCTTTCAGAAGAATGCAGCTTGCAGAGACTATTCATCACAGGAGTTCGTCCCTCATTAATCGTGAAAAAATTGTCTAGCTCCTCGCCCTTGGCGCAGCTCTGAAAAGAGCCTTTGTTTTGTGTGTTATGTGGGTTGGGTTTAATTTGACATCTTTATGGTTTCTGGCACGCTTTGCTCGTTTAGAAATGGAATATATCCTTTTCCAAATTTGTCCAGTGCATCTTTGTTTCGCCGATGCGTTTGCTGCAACTTAGGTTTGCTGGGTGCTCTGGTTTCCCCCACACAAGTCCAGAAAGATGTCCTGTTAGATGCATTGGACATTCTGAATTCTTTTTTAAAAATATAAATTTAGTACCCAATTATTTTTTTCCAATGAAGGGACAATATAGCATAGCCAATCTGCCTATCCTACACATCTTTGGGTCGTGGGGGTGAATCCCATGCAAACACGGGGAGAATGTGCAAACTCCACACGAACAGTGACCCAGAGCCGGGATCGAACCTGGGACTTCGGCGCCATGAGGTAACAGTGCTATCCACTGCACCACCGTGCTGCCCGGACATTCTGAATTCTCCCTCAGTGTACCCAAACAGGCGCCGGATTGTGGCGACTCGGGATGATCATGGTAACTTCATTGCAGTATTAATGTAAACCTACTTGTGACAATAATAAAGATTATTATTATGGCATGTGGAATTCAGCAGAAATCATCAGTATGTGCCCAGAACCATGAGGTTACCAGGTATGAACACCAAATGATATGACCGTGAGACAAAACAGATGGCAACTTAGGACAATATCACAACCAGAAATATCAAATCATCCTGTTGTGACCTGAACACAGTCTAAAACACAACACAAACAAGACATCCGAAATTCGATTTCTGAAAACGTACAGCAGAACGGTAGCACAGTGGTTAGCACAGTTGCTTCACAGCTCCAGGGTTCCAGGTCCCAGGTTTGATTCCCGGCTTGGGTCACTGTCTGTGCGGAGTCTGTGCCTTCTCCCCGTGTCTGCGTGGGTTTCCTCCGGGTGCTCCGGTTTCCTCCCACAGTCCAAGAACGTGCAGGTTAGGTGGATAGGCCATGCTAAGTGTCCAAAAAGGTTGGGTGGGGTTACTGGGCTATGGGGATAGTGTGGAGGTGTGGGCTTAGGTAGGATGCTCTTTCCAAGGGCCGGTACAGACTCGATGGGCTGAATGGCCTCATTCTGCACTGTAAATTCTATGATTCTAATGCAGCAAAGATAATTAAGTCTGGACAGATAAGCAGACCATCAAAGCATTTCTGAGATTTGTAAATTTATTGCACCGTGTTAAAGTACATGCAGAAGCAGTGTTATTTTATTCTGCTTTCATGTATGTGGCTTGATTCATTAAAGGTAAATCTTTAGTTGGAAAAAAGGAGGATGTTGTGATAGGTTGACTCCCAGTCTCCCAGTGAACTTTACTGTATATAGTCTTATCTTCAAATTATGACCCCAGATTCTTCTTTCACCCACCCTGTGTATGATTGGCACAGTTATGATGAGGAGAATGGAATACATTCATCGCACACTTCCAACTTTCATATCTGCAAACTTCTCAATCATCCCTGACATTTATGTCTAACTCACTGATATCTACTCTAAATATTTCTTCCTTTACTATGCCAATTCCAGTTGATATTTACACTCCACCTCTTCACTCCAATCTTTGCTCCTTCCACCTCTTTTGTGGCATCAAGAGGCAGGACCCCCCGCCCCCCACCCCTGTTGTCAGATTTGTTTTCAAGTCCCGCCTGCCACTGCTCTGAGGGAGAAGCATTGGCTGGTCCCAATTTTCCTCAAGGTCAGTCCGGGAGGGTTTGGTGACAAATTAGCAGGAAGGAGGCAGGAGGTGGAAAGTATGGGCCCAAATTAAAGGCATGACAACAGCCATTATTGTGGCAGCCATCCTGTAATGCAATGACAGGCAGAAGTGAGCTTGAGGAGAGTTAGAGGACGGCTCCTGTGGCAGGGCTGTACCAAGGTTTATATGCTGCCCTTAAGGTCATGAGGGAGGATGTGCGAGAATGGTGAGGGGTCTTGTCCCGGGAGGGTGGCAGGAGAAGTTCTCTCAGTCAGGGCAGACTGGAAGCGGCGGAGAATGTGAGCAGCCACAGAGCTGTGAGGAGGACCTGAGTGCGATGCCGCAAGAGGCTTAATGATGTTTTTTGTCTGGCAAAGTGTGTGCTAGACAACACACAAATGACAGGCCTCTAGGTCTGCAGCCACCAGCAGACACAATCCCTGAGTGTCCATGATTCTCCTGAATAGAGGGGATATATACACCTCGATAACCTCTGACCTAACAGCAAGGCTCAAATTTCTAGCGCTTTGAGGAGCTGACAATGCTGATACATGTAGCGTCTTATTTAAAGGAGGCACTAGAATTGCCAAGGGAGGCCAGCATTGTCTTATCTCTCTCTCCATTGTCCTTGCTGTCAAAGTGGATTCACAATGGCAGAGGGAAGGTTTGCACAGAAGGAGGAGTGATGCAGCTCACTATGTTGACTTAAATGGAAGTGACAAACGCTTGACCTCACAAGGATGAGGAAGTGGGAAATGGACAGATGGGAGTGCCTGCATGGGCAATGAAAGGGAAATCATGTTTAACAAAAGTGTTGTAGTTTTTTTGAAGATGTTACTTGTAACATGGATAAAGGAGAACCAGTGGATGTGGTGTACTTGGATTTTCAGAAAGTTTTTGATAAGATTCTATACAGGAAGTTAGGAAATAAGATTAGAGCACATGGAATTAGGGGTAATGTACTAGCATAGATTGAGAAATGGTTGGCAGACAGAAAGAAGTGAGGAGGAATAAATGGATCATTTTGAGGATGGTAACATCAGTGCTAGGTTCACAGCAGTTCACAATTTGGGGACCAATTGTAATATTTCCAAATATCAACTCTCCTCTCAACCTTCTCTTCCCTAAGAAAAACAGTCCCAACGACTCCAATCTATGTACCTGACATTCCTCCTCCCTGGAACCAGTCACATGAACATTTTCTGAAATCACTCAAATGCCTTCACATGAATGCAGAAACACCAGAAATAGGAGCAGGAATAGACCATATAGCCCAATCATCCAGTCAATATGATTATGGCTTATATTGAGCTTTGACTCCCATGATTCCCCAAGAGACCTCTGCCTTCCATGTATTCAATGATGAGGCTTTCCAACCCTCATAGAGAATTGCAAAGATTCACAATCTTTTGAGTCAAGTAATTTGTTATCATCTCCTTATCCTGATTGTTTTAGATTCGTCAGCCAGTGGAAACCAGTTCTCTGCGTCTACCCTATCAAGTGCCTTGTATGTTTCAATGAGATCATCTCTCCTAAACTCCAGAGAATATAGTCCTAATTCAATCAGCCTCTCAGCATAGGACAACACCTCAACCTAGGGATCAAGTATCCAAACATGTGCAGATCAGGTGGATTAGCCATGCTAAATTGCCCCATGGTCTCCAAAGATCTGCAGGTTAACTGGGCTAGCGGTGATAGTGTGGGGGAGGGGGCTTGGTAGAGTGCTCTTTTGGAGGGTCGGTGCAGACTCGATGGGCCGAATGGCCACCTTCTGCACTGTGGGGATTCTGTGACGTTTGTGGACTGAGTGGATGTGTTCCGCAAAGCGGTCACCCAGTATGTGTTTAGTCTCCACATTATAGAAGAGACCATATTGGGAACAGTGAATACGGCAGACCAAATTGAAACATGACTACAACCTTCCTGTCACTTGCCATTTGAACTTACCAACTTTCTCTCATGCCCATATGTGCAGCGCCGGCCCTAGGGTTGCTGGCGCCCCGGGCAAGCTGAACTTCGGCGCCCTTGGGGGGGGGGGGGGGGGGGGGGCGGGGGCGGGGCGGACCCGAGGGGAGGGCGGGGGGGGGCGGACCCGAGGGGAGGGCGGGGGGGGCGGACCCGAGGGGAGGGCAGGGGGGGGCGGACCCGAGGGGAGGGCGGGGGGGGGGGGCGGACCCGAGGGGAGGGCGGGGGGGCGGACCCGAGGGGAGGGCGGGGGGTGGGGCGGACCCGAGGGGAGGGCGGCGGATCCGAGGGGAGGGCGGGGGGGCGGACCCGAGGGGAGGGCGGGAGGGGGGCGGACCCGAGGGGAGGGTGGGGGGGGAGGGCGGGGGGGGGAGGACCAGAGGGGAGGGCGGGGGGGGGCGGACCCAAGGGGAGGGCGGGGGGGGGCGGACCCGAGGGGAGGGCGGAGGGGGGGCGGACCCGAGGGGAGGGCGGGGGGGTGGGCGGCCACGAGGGGAGGGCGGGGGGGGTGGACTCGAGGGGAGGGCGAGGGGAGGGTGGGGGGGGGTGGACCCGCGGGGGGGGGACCCGCGGGGGGGGGGAGCGGACCGAGGGGGGAGCGGACCGGGGGGGAGCCGCCCTGGGGGGGGGGGGGGCGCCCTGGGGGGGGGGTGGGGGCGCCCTGGGGGGGGGGCACCCTGGGGGAGGGCGGCCACAGCGGGGGAGGGCGGCCACAGCGGGGGAGGGCGGCCACAGCGGGGGAGGGCGGCCACCGCGCATGCGCTGGTTGGCACCGGCCCAACTGCGCATGCGCGGGACTCGAGTCTGGCGCCCCCTAGCACATGGCGCCCCAGGCGACTGCCCCAGTTGCCGGTGCCTTGAGCCGGCCCTGCATATGTGTGTCATTGGCCTGTTGCAAAGTTCCAATGAAGCACAATGCAAACTACCAAGTAATAGAAAAGAAGATAGCAAGAGTTTTTTTTTCCAAATATATAGAAGGTAAGAGAGAGGCTAAAATAGATATTGGACCACTGGGAAATGTGGCTGGAGAACAAGCAATAGGAAACAAAGAAAATGGCAGAAGAATGGAATTGTTACTTTAGTTCAGAATTTACAGTGCAGAAGGAGGCCATTTGGCCCATCGAGTCTTTGGAAAGAGCACCCTACCCAAGCCCACACCTCCACCTTATCCCAGTAACCCCACCCCAACCTTTAGGACACTAAGGGCAATTTATCATGGCCAATCCACCTAACCTGCACATCTTTTGACTGTGGGAGGAAACTGGAGCACCCGGAGTAAACCCACCCAGACACGGAGAGAATGGGCAGACTTCACAGAGGCAGTGACCCAAGCCGGGAATCGAACCTGAGACCCTGGAGCTGTGAAGTAACTGTGCTAACCACTGTGGTACCGTGCTGCCCTCTTCATGGTGGAAGACACCAGTGGGATGCCAGAGCTCCAGGAGAATCAGGGGCAGAATCCCCGGTTCTGGGGAAAATGAAAGGCCTGAAGGTGGATAGATCACCTGGACTGGATGGATGACAGCCCAGGGTTCTAAAAGAGATAGCGGTTGTGGAGATTGTGGAGGCATCTTTCAGTAATCACTGGAGGCAGCGAGGGTCCCAGAGAACTGGAAAGTGGCTAACATAACACCGCTGTTTAAGAAGGGAGGGAGGCAGAATAAGGGAAATTATAGGCTAGTTAGTCTGACTTTGGATTTTAGAGTACATTATTAAAGATTGAGATTGTGGTGTACTTGGAAGTGCATGATAAAATAAGACTGAGTCAGCACGGCTTCATCAAAGGGTGGTCATGTCTGAGCTCTTCGAGGAAGTAAAAAGGAAGTTAGACAAAGGAGAACTAGTGGATGTGATTTATTTAGATGTCCAGAAGACCTTTGACAAGGTGCCACATAGGAGACTGTTAATTAAGTTAAGAGCCCATGCCGTTAAGGGCACGATCCTTGCATGGATAGAGGATTGGCTGACTGGTAGAAGGCAGAGAGTGGGAATAAAAGGGTCTTTTTCAGGATGGCAGCCGGTGACTAGTGATGTGCCTCAAGGGTCTTCACAATATCCATCACTGATTAGGAAGAAAGAACTGAAGGTACTGTTGCTAAGTTTGCAGATGATACAAAGGTATGTAGAGGGACAGATAGTATTGAGGAAACAGGAGGGCTGCAGAAGGATTTGGACAGACTAGGAGAGTGGGCAAAGAAGTGGCAAATGAAATACAATGTGGAAATGTGTGAGGTTATGCAGATTGGAAGGAGAATGGAGGCATGGACTATTTTCTAAATGGGGAAATGCTTATGATATCAGAAATAGAATTTTACTTGGGAGTCCTTGTTCACGATTCTCTTAAGGTTAACGTGCAGGTTGAGTCGGCAGGTAGGAAGGCAAATACAATGTTAGCATTCATGTAGAGAGGGCCAGAATACAAGACCAGGAATGTACTTCTGAGGTTATATAAGGCTCTGGCAAGACCCCATTTGGTGTAGGTGAGCAATTTTAGGCCCGTACCTAAGGAAGGATGTGCTGGCCTAGGAGAGCACTGTAGCACAGTGGTTAGCACAGTTGCTTCACAGCTTCATGGTCCCAGGTTCAATTCCCGGCTTGGGTCACTGTCTGTGTGGAGTCTGCACGTTCTCCCCTTGTCTGCGTGGGTTTCCTCCAAGTGCTCCTTTTCCTCCCACAGCCCAAAGATGTGCGGGTCAGGTGAATTAGCCATGCTAAATTGCCCTGTGTCCAAAAAGGTTAAGTGGGGTTACTGGGTTATGGGGATAGGGTGGAGGTGTGGGCTTAAGAAGGGTGCTCTTTCCAAGGTCAGGTGCAGATCGATGGGCTGAATGGCCTCCTTCTGCACTGTAAATTCTATGATTCTATGAAAGGGCCCTGAGGCGGTTCACAAGAATGATAGCTGGAATGAAGAGCTTGTCGTTTGAAGAACAGTTGGGGACTCTGGGTCTGTACTCATTGGAGTTTAGAAGGATGAGGGGGAACCTTATTGAAACTCACAGAGTACTGCTAGACCTGGATAGAGTGGACGTGGAGAGGATGTTTCCACTTGTAGGAAAAACTAGAACTAGAGGACACAATCTTAGTCTAAAGGGACAATCCTTTAAAACAGATGAGGAGGAATTTCTTCAACCAGAGGGTGGTGAATCTGTGGAACTCTTTGCCGCAGAAGGCTGTAGAGGCCAAATAACTGAGTGTCTTTAAGACAGAGATAGATAGGGTCTTAATTAATAAGGGGATCAGGGATTATGGGGAGAAGGCAGGAGAATGGGGATGAGAAAAATATCAGCAATGATTGGATAGAGAATCAGACTCGATGGGCCGAGTGGCCTAATTCTGCTCCTACGTCTTATGGTCTAACATCTCATCTTCCGATTAGGCACACTACTTCATTCTGAACTCAACACTGAGTTCAACAACTTTAGACTGTGAACTTTCTTTTCCTTCTTGCCACTTATTTTGTTTTTGCTTTATTTATTCATGCACCACCTCAGCACTCCCCCCCCCCCCCCCCCACCATTGTCAATTATTTCAAAATTCCAAAATCCACTGAAATTTGCTTTTATAATCAATTTAGTTAACCTCCGCTGTACCACCTTTAATAAAAGTGTACCCTTCCTTAAATATGGAGACCAAAACTTGGCACGTAATTCCAGATGTAGTCTCAGCAAAGCCTTGTACAATTATAGAAAGACTTCTTTATTTCTGTACTCAAATCACCATTGCAATAAAGACTAACATGCAATTTGTGTTCCTAATTGCTTGCTATACTTGCATGCTAGCTGTTTACATTCTCTCTGAGCATCAACACTTACAGGTTTCATATTCGGGATTCTCCGTTCTGCCACACCCGTTTTCTGGTGGGGCGTGCCCCCGTCAGCAGCGGTATTCTCCATCTTGGCAGCCAGCCAATGGGGTTTCCCATTGTTGGCACCCTCACGCCTTTGGGAAATCAGTAGTGTGAGTTCGCTGCCAACGAAACAAAGGGTCCTGCCGACGGAGAATTCAGCCCCATATCTTTTAAAAATATCCAACTTTTCTATTCTTAGCACCAAAGTGGATAACTTCACACTTTCTTACGCTATGCTCCATCTGTCAGCTTATCATTGACTCACTTAATCTTTATATATCTCTTTTCAGCCTCTCTGCGTCCTCCCCACAGCTTACCTTTCCATCTAACTTTGTATCATCGGCAAATTTAGATACATAACTCTCTATCTCATCATCAAAGCCAATAAAGATTTTACATTGCTGAGGCTCTCGAACTGATCCTTGTGACTCTCCATTAGTCACAGTCTGTTAACTTGAAAGTCCCCCGTTTATGCCCACTCTCTGCTTCCTGTCCAATAATTAATCCTCTTATGTACGGCAATATTTCACCCGAACTCCCGGAGCCCTTATTTTGACTATGAATATTTTGTGTGGCACCTTATCAAACGCCTTTTTCTAAACTACGAGCTACATCCTCTAAAAATAAAATTTGTTTACTAATTAACCATCCTTCATTTAAATTTTTTTTTAGAGTGCCCAATCATTTTGTTTACAATTAACGGGCCAGCACATCTTTTTGTGTTGTGGGGGTGAGACTCACGCAGACACGGGGAGAATGTGAAAACTCCACACGGACCGTGACCCGGGACCGAGATCGAACCCGGGTCCTTGACGCCGCAAGGCAGCTGTGCTAACCACTGTGCCGCCCATTAACCAGCCTTCATTACACAATACTGAATCTAAGATAGTTTTATTCCTACTCAGTTCCACAATGTATTGCTCCAAGGAACTGTCACAAACATTTCATAGACTCTAAGCCACTCATGTTAATTTGAATGTCCCAGTCCACATGAGTCCTCCACAATTATTACATTACCTTTCATGCTTAATGCTCTGTCCAACACTATAACTGCTGTTATGGCACCTTCCTAAAGTGTGGAGCCCAAAACTAGACTGGATTTTATACCAGTTTAACATACCTTATTTACTTTTGTAATCTATGTCCCTATTAATAAAACCTAAGTTCCAAAGATATGCAGGTTAACTGGGGTTATGGGGATAGGGTGGGGAAGTGGGCTTGGTAAAGTGCTCCTTCGGAGGGTCGGTGCAGACTCGATGGGCTGAATGGCCTCCTTCTGCACTGTGGGGATTCTATTAATGCCCCTATTAAAAAACCTAGGTGTTGTATGCTTTATTAACTGCACTTTCAACCTGTCCTACTACCTTAAATGATTGATGGGCATTTCCACCCAAGTCCCACTTTTTCTAAGAACACAAGAAATAGGAGCATAAGTGGGGCATTCAACACTTTGTGACTGCTCCACCAGTCTTGCACCCTCTTGAGAATTTTACTCTCTATTTTATATTATTTCTTCAGGTTCTTCCTATCAAAATTAATCACTTCACTTTTCTCTTCGCTAAATTTCATTGGCTAATTATCTGCCCATTCCACCAACTTACTTGTCTATGTTTTTTTGAAGTTTCCTCCTCACAGTTCATAATACTTCCAAGTTTTGTATCAGTCGCAACTTTTGAAATGATGTCCTGTACACTAATGTTTATCCTATCATTAATCCCTGGGGAACACTATTATAAATCTTCCTCCAGTCTGAAAAACATCAATTAACCACTGTCCTCTGTTTCCCATCACTCAGACAATTTCGCATCCATGTTGCTACTGTCCTTTTTATTCCATGAGATCTAACTTTGTTCGCAAGTCTGGTGTGAATCACTTTATAAAATGTATTTTGTAAGTCCATTTACATCACCTCAACAGCATTACCCTCATCAACCCTCTCTGCTACCTCATCAAAAAACTTCAGAAAGTTAAAAACTTTGTACTGGATTTCCTTAATTAACCTGCATTTTGTGGAAGGCTATTTTGGGGGTATCGCGGTACCTAGGTGGGATGTACATTATACTGTAGTATGAGTGGTAGAACCTGCCTGCTGGTTCCGCCCACCAGGCGGAGCATAAGAGTCTGTGTTTCACCCACAGTAGTCATTCTGTACCGGAGCTGCTGGGGTAACTACTTGTTCATTAAAGCCTTCAATTGGACTACAATCTCGCTTCAGTAGTGATTGATCGTGCATCACATTTGTCCATAATTCTGTTTCAAATTATTGTTTCTGGAAGTTTCCCCACCAACAGGTTTAACCTGACTAGCTTGTAGTTCCAAGACTTATTGTACCCTTTTTTTGAATCAATTTTCCAGTCCTCTGGCAAAACCCCAGACTCGCAGGAAGATCCGGAAATTATGGTTAGTGCTTCCACTCTCACTTTCTCAGTCTTCATTGGATGCATCTCATTTGATCCTCGTGCCTTTTCAACTGTAAGTGCAGATAGTCTATCCAATACCACCCCTTATCAATTTAACATCGTTCACATGTCTGAATTACCCACTCTTTCACCATGACCTGTCCAGCATCTTTCATGGTTAAGATAGATAAAAAGTATTCCTTTAAAAACCAGCCCATGTTCCTGATAGACTTTTATCCCCATTCCTAATTGGCCCCATGCTTCCTCTTACAGCTCTTTTATTACTTATATGCCTACAGAAAACTTTTGTATTCCCTTTAATTTAACAGCCAGTTTTTTCTGCATATTCCCTCTTCACTTCTCTTATTTGCTTTTGCAATTCCCATCTGTCCTTCTATATTCAACCTGAATCTCCATTTTATTTTCCACCTGACATCTGTCATAAGAGTACATTCTCTTCTTCCTCTTCATCACTACATCTTTTGTCATCGAGGGAGCTCAGGGTTTATTGCATCCACCTTTTTCCCTTTGTGGGGATATCTTGATTATGCACCAACTATTTCTTCTTTGAAGGCAACAGTGAAATCCTTTTCAGGCAGCTAGTGGTTGATATCTGGAATGCATTACCTGAAAGTGTGATGGAGACAGATCCAATTGAGCCATTCAAGGGGGATTTGGATTATAGAACCATAGAATCATAGAAGCAGAAGGAGGCCATGCAGCCCATTGTGTCTGCATGAATAATGCATGGCTCTTAGAGGCCCCACTTCCCGATGCTGCCGGGTTCCTCGATCAGACACTGATACCAGGAGGGTCCCCAAGAGATGGCAGGCATGTCCACAGCTGGGCTAATATTAAATTTGGATTTGTTAATTGTCACGTGTACCGAGGTAGAGTGAAAACTATTTTTCTGCGTGCAGCTCAAACAGATCACTTTGTACAAGAAAAGAAAATACACAAGGTACACAATGTAAATACATAGACACCGACATCGGGTGAAGCATACAGGAGTATAGTATTAATCTGATCAGTCCATAAGAGGGTCGTTTAGGAGTCTGGTAACAGCGGAGGAGAAGCTGTTTTTGAGTCTCTTCGTGCATGTTCTCAGACTTTTGTAACTCCTGCCCGATGGAAGAAGTTGGAAAAGAAGTCAGGTGGGAAGAGTCTTTGATTATGCTGCCCACTTTCCCCAGGTAGTGAGAGGTGTCGATGGAGTCAATCGATGGGAGGCAGGTTTGTGTGATGGACTGGGCTGTGTTCACGACTCTCTGAAGTTTCTTGCGGTCTTGGGCTGAGCAGTTGCTGTACCAGGCTGTGATGCAGCCCGATAGGATGCTTTCCCTGGTGCGCCTGTAAAAGTTGGTAAGAGTCAATGTGGACTCTGAATTTCCTTAATTTCCTGAAGAAGTATAGGCGCTGTTGTGCATTCTTGGTCGTAGCGTCGAAGTGGATGATTTTTGCTGATGTGCGCACCGAGAAATTTGAAACCGTCAACCATCTCCATCGTTACACTCTGCTGATGCAGACAGGAGTGTGTAAAGTACTATTCTTCCTGAAGTCAATGACCAGCTCTTTAATTTTGCTGGCATTGAGGGAGAGATTGTTGTCTTTACACCACTCCACTAGGTTCTCTATCTCCCTCCTGTATTCTGACTCGTCGTTGTTCGAAATCCGACCCACTATGGTCGTGTAGTCAGCAAACCTGTAGATGGAGTTGGAGCCAAATTTTGCCATGCATTCGTGTGGATAGGGACTATAGTAGGGGGCTAAGTACACAGCCTTGCGGGGCCCCGGTATTGAGGACTATCGTGGAGGAAGTATTGTTGTTTATTCTTACTGAGGATCCAGTTGCAGATTGAGTCCTAGGCTTTGGAGCTTTGATATGAACTTGGCTGGAATTGAAGGTGGAGCTGTAGTCAATAAATAGGAGTCTGATGTAGGAGTCCTTGTTGTTGAAATGCTCCAGGGATGAGTGTAGGGCCAGGGAGATGGTGTCTGCTGTGGACCGGTTGAGGTAGTATGCACATTGCATTGGATCTAGGCATTCTGGGAATATGGAGTTGATGCGCCTCATGACCAACCTCTCGAAGCACTTCATTACAACTGAAGTCAGGGTCACCGGATGGTTGCCATTGAAGCACATTGCCTGGTTCTTCTTTGGCACCAGTATGGTGGTGGTCTTCCTGAAGTAGGTGGGCACCTCTGAGCAGAGTAGGGACAGGTTAAAGATGTCTGCAAACACATTTGCCAGCTGATGCGCGCAGGGTCTGAGTGCACGACCAGGAACCCCATCCGGATCCGTCGCCTTTCGAGGGTTCACTTTCAGGAAGGCCAATGTGGTTTTGGAAGCTGTGACGGTGGGTATGGGTGTGTCCGGGGCTGCTGGAGCAGTCAACAGTGGTTTAATGGTTTCCTCTCGAAGCGAGCATAGAATGCATTGAGTTCATCGGGGAGGGGTGCGCTGCTGTTGGAGATATTGCTCGGCTTCACTTTGTAGCCTGTTATGTTGTTTAAGCCTTGCCACAGCCAACGAGAGTCTGTAACTCTAGCTTGGTCTGATATTGTCTCTTGGCATCCCGGATGGTTTTGTGGAGGTCGTGCCTGGATTTCTTGTACAGGTCAGAGTCGGCATTCGGTAGGGATTCAATCTCCCGATTAAGTCATGGTTTCCGGTTGGGGAACGTATGTACTATGTTCTTTGGCACGCAGTCGTCCAAGCAATTGCTGATAAAGTCTGCGATGGTGGTGACACTGTCATTTAAATTGGTCACTGAGTTCTTAAATATGGACCAGTCCACTGACTCCAAGCAGTCATGTAGGAGCTCTTCTGTTTCCTCGGACCAGCATTGAACAACCTTCTTAACCGGATTCTCGCGCTTAAGTTTCTGTTTGTATGCCAGGACAAGGAGCACTGTCTTATGGTCTGATTTTCCAAAGTGCAGTCGGAGGATATGACGGAAGGCGCCCTTGATTTTTGTGTAGTTGTGGTCGAGAGTGTTGTCACCACTGGTGGGACAGGAGATGTGCTGGTGGAATTTTGACAGTACACTCTTGAGGTTGGCCTTGTTAAAGTCTCTGGCAATGATGAACAAGGCCTCCGGGTGTTCTGTTTCATTGTTGTTTATAACCGTGTACAATTTGTCCAGCGCCTTCTTCACTTTATGCCTGGGGTCGGATGTAGGCTGGCGTGATAATGGCTGAAGTTAACATAGCAGGATGAGGCCCGTAAGTGGTCATTAATTGTCCAATTAAGAGCCTCAATTGACACTGGGATGGGAAGGCTGACCACCATCTCCACCTGATTAAATACCTCCCCCATCTCCAAACACAATAATAGAGAGGCCAGAAAATTCTGCCCATTATCTGAAAAGGAAAAATGTGCAGGGCTACGGGTCAAAGACTGGGGATTGCCCCTTCAGGGAGGCGGAACAGGCAGGATCGTCCTCCTTCTATTCTGCTACCATTCTGGGAAACTTGGGCCTTTGAAAAGAGATATTTGGGATGTGTTGGAGGACGACTCATGAGTCAGCAGCTGCAAGGTGAGCAAGGAATCTTGAGGAGCAGGAAATAAGGCTGGCTTCCCAAATTCCTCCGGTAGGCCCTTTAATTTACGCACAGGCTGAAGCTCGACTGAGCAGTTCCTTATTTACTTATTCTGCTTTGAGCCTCCCTTCTCAAATTAATTGCTTTCTGCTGCTAAGCACCTTCCATTCCTCCAGGGTATTAATTCACACTCAGCTGTAACCTAAACTTTGCTGAACAAATGAATAATATTATGCGTGAACTGAATAAACCACCGTTCCACATACCTACGTCCTGCTTTTAAAGAAATACAGTGGAGAGCATTTTTAATTAAAAAATAAATTGTATGCTTCAGCCAACCCTTGTATACAGCTGGGCCCATTAAACACAGCAATTGCACTCCGTTCTATTGAAATTTGTCAATGTAGATCCCACTGTAATTAAAGATACAAACGATGTGAAGCTTTTAATCTAAGAAGCATGTAGAAGGGTATTTTCCTAATTAGACTGGAACAGTTGTCAATAAAACTGGTTTCTCGGGGAGAGGGTGGGGTGCTGTCAGGGATGGCAGAAGTGAGAGGTCTTGGAAATGCAGATAAAAGGTCAAACTAATTGAATGGTTTTGTTTAATCATTTGTTTTTGACTTTAAATGGCTGTGCTGCCGTTTAGTAACTGATAAGCACTACAAAGACCTCAGAGGCCCCATGGCAGATCTGAAGCAGACACAGATCAGGCAAGCTAGATCATGTGTTATGTAAGACGCCACCTGGATTATCATCTATAATGCAGGAAGATTCGGTGCCCAGAAGCGGTCTGAGGCTGTCATGGAAATAAAATTGTTCGTTCCCACCCTGCTACCATTTTTACGGACAAATCATTCTGTGGAAAAAAATCTTTGATAAAATGTTTTGCAAAGTAAGGCTGTTGAACCAAGCGAATTACCGTCGATGGTGATGGGCTCAAATATGAGTTAAGAAATAGGAGTAAGTAGGAAAAATAAACTGGCAAAGCTCCTGAATTTTCCAAAGTGCAATTCAAAAATAACTTATTTGTATAGCGGCACTAACACAATAAAACACCTCATGGTATTTCATAGGTGCATTATAAAGTCAATTTAACACCAATGCACATAGGATAATAATAGTGTAATATCCCAAACGGGACCTATGGGGTGGAAATGATTATCTTCCCCATGGTTCATGCAGAGTGTGAGCTCCCCTGCTGAGGGGCGGGAGAACTCTATTAGCCTTTGTACGAAGGGTTGGTCAGTAAGGCACCAACCAGAGAAGAAACCTGATAGGAATCTACCGGGTAGTGTATGTACAAAATAAATTTTTTAAAAAGCTTTATTGTCACAAGTAGGCTTACATTAACACCGCAATGAAGTTACTGTGAAAAGCCCCTCGTTGCCACATTCCCACGCCTGCTCGGGTACACAGAGAGAGAATTCCGAATTCTCAGCTGGTACAGGAATATGAACCCACGCTGCTGGCCTTGTTCTGCATCACAAACCAGCTGTCCAGTATGGACCCTTATTGTGAATAAAGCTAAGTTCTTTATTTTACTTGTGGATTTCCCGTGTCCTTAGTAAAAATAGGGCAATGGACAAAAGCTAGGCCAATAAGGAAAGAGGGGTGCAGAGGATGAGGGAGGATGTTCTGAAGCATAGGCATCTGAAAGCATAGAATGTTGGAACAATTAAAATTAGAGATGTTCAAGAGGACAATTAGCTGGGTGCAAAATCTATAAATATTTATAATCATCTAGAAAGGAATAATTTGGTTAGGGATAGTCAACATGGTTTTGTGAAGGGTAGGCCGTGCCTCACAAACCTGATTGAGTTCTTTGAGAAGGTGACCAAACAGGTGGACGAGGGTAAAGCAGTTGATGTGGTGGATATGGATTTCAGTAAAGCATTTGATAAGGTTCCCCACGGTAGATTATTGCAGAAAATACGGAGGCATGGGATTCAGGGTGATTTAGCAGTTTGGATCAGAAATTGGCTAGTTGGAAGAAGACAAAGGGTGGAGGTTAATGGGAAATGTTCAGAGTCCAGTTACTAGTGGTGTACCACAAGGATCTGTTTTGGGCCCACTGCTGTTTGTCATTTTTATAAATGACTTGGAGGAGGGCGTAGAAGGATGGGTGAGTAAATTTGCAGATGACACCAAAGTCGGTGGAGTTGAGGACAGTGCGGATGGATGCTATAAGTTACAGAGGGACATGGATAAGCTGCAGAGCTGGGCTGAGAGGTGGCAAATGGAGTTTAATGCAGAAAAGTATGAGGTGATTCATTTTGGAAGGAATAACAGGAAGACAGAGTACTGGGCTAATGGTAAGATTCTTGGTAGTGTGGATGAGCAGAGAGATCTCGGTGTCCATGTACATAGATCCCTGAAAGTTGCCACCCAGGTTGAGAGGGTTGTTAAGAAGGCATATAGTATGTTAGCTTTTATTGGTAGAGGGATTGAGTTTCGGAGCCATGAGGTCATGTTGCAGCTGTACAAAACTCTGGTGTGGCCGCATTTGGAGTATTGCGTGCAATTCTGGTTGCCGCATTATAGGAAGGATTTGGAAGCATTGGAAAGGGTGCAGAGGAGATTTACCAGAATGTTGCCTGGTATGGAGGGAAGTACTTATGAGGGAAGGCTGAGGGACTTGAGGCTGTTTTCATTAGAGAGAAGAAGGTTAAGAGGTGACTTAATTGAGGCATACAAGATGATCAGAGGATTAGATAGGGTGGACAGTGAGAGCCTTTTTCCTTGGATGGTGATGTCTAGCATGAGGGGACATAGCTTTAAATTGAGGGGAGATAGATATAGGACAGATGTCAGAGGTGGGTTCTTTACTCAGAGAGTAGTAAGGGCGTGGAATGCCCTGCCTGCAACAGTAGTGGACTTGCCAACATTAAGGGCATTTAAATGGTCATTGGATAGACATATGGATGATAAGGGAATAGTGTAGATGGGCTTCAGAGTGGTTTCACAGGTCAGTGCAACATCGAGGGCCGAAGGGTCTGTACTGCGCCGTCATGTTTTATGTTCTATGTTCTATCTCGACAGGGTGACTGACTCTCAGTGGAAGGTTTTAGGGGCATGTTGGCATTGGCATGAACCAATGCCAAGGGGTGGGGTGCTTCCAGTGCTGTGAGAGTGGGGGTTGTAGGGAATTGTCAGGCTGCCAGGGAGCAGATCAAAGGGGAGAGTGCAGTGCAAACGGCACAACAAGCCCAATACTGTGGGGCGAACCTGTAATAAAATCTGGACAGTTGGTCATCCTGATCTGGGGGGGGGGGGGGGGGGGGGGGGAGGATGCGGTTTGGGGCTGAAGTTTATTCTATCAATGTTGTGGATGGCAGGACTTCTGAACCCAGACATAACTTCGGGCAGACAGAAAGACAAGGGCAGCAGGGAACACCAATCACCTCCAAGTTCACTTCCAATTCACGTATCATCCTGACTTGGATTTATATTTAATTGTTCTTGTTTTGTTTTTGCGAATATAAATAAATCCCATTCAGCAGTTTAACCTGTGTAAAGTAGTCTGGTGGTATGAATATTCGATCATTTTGATTGCTAGGTGAGCATCCTGTGAAACAACAATTTTGTTTATGTGACCCCTGTAAATCCCAAGGCAGTCTTCAGAGGAATATAATCAAACAACAATTGCAACTGAACCAAAGAAGGAATTGCTAGGATGGTGAGAGAGGCTCCTAGGCAGAGACATTTTGGGAGCTGGTTACAGCCATGCAGTTGCTGTACAATACTTATTAATAAATAGAACATAGAACATAGAACAGTACAGCACAGAACAGGCCCTTCGGCCCTCGATGTTGTGCCGAGCAATGAAAACCCTACTCAAACCCACGTATCCACCCTATACCCGTAACCCAACAACCCCCCCCTTAACCTTACTTTTTAGGACACTACGGGCAATTTAGCATGGCCAATCCACCTAACCCGCACATCTTTGGACTGTGGGAGGAAACCGGAGCACCCGGAGGAAACCCACGCACACACGGGGAGGACGTGCAGACTCCGGACAGACAGTGACCCAGCCGGGAATCGAACCTGGGACCCTGGAGCTGTGAAGTATTTATGCTAACCACCATGCTACCGTGCTGCCATAAATAGCTTTTGTGTTCTCTAATGAAATCTGCACAAGTGCACCTTTACATCTGGCGACGAGGATAAATTATCCTGATACTGCCTCTGGCCTGACACCTGTGAGTATCTTACTTTAATTGAAGTCTAAAAACAAAGGTACTGAACAGAATGCCTTTCTTTAAGTGAGTAGACACATTTGACTCCTCCACGGAGAACTAGAAACAGTACGCCAAGCGCCTTGGGTGTTCTTTCCAAGCAAACAAAATAGGAGAGGGGGGTGAAACACAAAGCAGCAGTCTCTGTCACCTATGCCCAGGCACGGCGAATGGCCATAGTTGGCAGCCTCCTTCATGGGCCTGGATACAGGGTTGCCTGCCTCTCCTCCACCACATCTAGCAGGGTCTTGAGCTCGGCATCTGAAAAACGGGGTGTCACTCTCCTCACTGCCATCTTGTTGGCTGGGATGGTGTCTGTGTGGGGAGTGAAGTGTGCATATGCGGCTGCAGCTTGCCAGGCTCCTGAGTGTCAATTGCGAACCCGGAAAATCCTGCACCATTTCTCATTGTGATAGATTGTGTTCCACGTGGCGCCAGTGCTAGCTCCTCAATGGTCAATGAATCGGTCCAGGTGCGGCGCCAATTTTGCTGTTGTAGACGGCCATAAATCCTGCCCCGACGTCAACAGTCTCAGGCACAGAGAATTCCGCCACATGACTCTTGAAGCATTTCTGTACAGCTGTTGGATGAGCTACACAAAATACTTGGATGCACCAAAGTCTATGGCCATTCCCATCTGTGAGATCCTGCTGATGGCGACCTCCACCCCCCACCGTGTGTTCCTTGGCACCTGAGGTTTTAACAACAGGGAAACCCGACGGGAGTGGATGATCCTGCTGCTGACCAATAGTGGGACACCTCGTCTGACGCAAAACACGTCGTCGGGGAAGGGGGAGGGGGGGTTTCCAGCCCTGTAAGTGTCTTACATAGAGTATTAGCTGGATAGTGTTGAAAGCTTTGGCATGGGTCGAAGAACATGAATGAAAGCCGGGCCTCTTGTTTTCACATTTCTGCATGAGATTTCTGAGCACAAGCAGACTGTCGGTTGTACCCTGTCCAGGACTGAAGGCAAACTGCTGCTCTGCCACTTCTCTGTTCACGCTGAGGGTGATTCTCTATTTAATTATGTCAAGAAGTACTTTAGATGCATGATCAATGAGATTCAACATGTGATGTTTTGGACACTCTTGTGCCTGTTATCTTGAGCACTGTAACCATCTCAGAAATGATCTACTTGCAAGGCCAACCACCTCTTTCTGTATCTAACCAACAATCTCCTTCATTCCAGCTACCACTGTTTCAACTCTTGCCTTTAGTGCTTTTGCTGTTATCTGATCTTGTCCTGCTGTCTTTCCACTCTTGATGTTCTTTATAGCTTTTATCCCATCTTTCAGTACTTTTAGATTCCAGTTTTTCTTTTAACTTCTGATATTTATTGTTTATCTTTTCAGGTTTTTCTTCAAATGCTTTAGTGTAATAATTTTCCCATTTCAGCCTGTATCACAAAACAGATCCCTGTTTTCATCCTTGACACCTATGTGTTATATTTCTTTCCAGCTTTGACCTTGACTAGTGATACTTTCTTGGTGCCCCATTCTTGAAAGCTTATTCTGCTCCTTCAGCCCTTTCACTCAGCCAGTTGTCTTTGGTTTTTATACAGTATTTCTTTGTATCCTACATGTTTTGCGGATGCTCTGCTGTGTACATCAATGGTCCTTGCATCATGCCTTTTCTCCAATTGGTCTAAATCCCAGGTTAGGGAGAGGAAATTTGGACTAGGATGTCTTCCCTGATGGTTATCAAGTGGCTTCCGCTAGATGCATCAATGTAAAGTGAGCAGGGAGAAAAAACAGTTCGAAACTTTCAAATCCCAGTAGAAATCAATAATACTCGCACCAGTTAGCACTGGAGTTCCAAATTAAGGGATAATAGACCAGTTCAGACAGGTTTTACTGGCCCCCTCATTTCCAAGTTTTGCAAGCATTTAAATACTCAACGGATACTCAAAGGAAAGAGAACCAATTGGACAAAGTACTCTTCAGACTGTAAGGCAATGCAAAGTCACACATGCCATTTTGAGTGTGCTGCAATGGAGTCAAATCCTTATTGCTCTGTAAAACTGCTAATGTGGATAGCTCCATTTTAGAATGGGCTTTCTGCCAGGCATCCAAAGTGCCCACCTAATCCAGGTGATACTGCAGGCTTCCTTCTTGTGTGACTAGGTTTCCGTCGTGGTGGTCAACTGTGAGTTAAACACTGCCTGGTGTGGGGCTAGCAGTCTCACTCTGGCACAGTGCTCTCTGCTGCATTTGTTGCAATGGAAGACAGTGGGCTGAAAAGGTACAGGTTTCATTGGCCTCCGTTTCCTCTGGGCCCTCTTCTTGACCAGCTGGGCTTTCCATTTCTCCTCACCTCTTCCATTGCCCTTCAAAACAGTCAGCGTCCGGTGGTGACTTTCTCATACCTGTCAACATCAACGTCCGCCATTTTCATATCTTGCTTGCAGATGGCCTTGCTTTGGAGGTATGGATGTCCAGATGATCATGAGCCAGTGGTCAATTCACCACATAGCAGGACCAGCGTTTATCTGATGAAAGTGACTGTGCCAGTGCAGGTGTGATTGGCTCAGTGTATGCTGA